>NW_005841837.1:5386820-5453253 GCF_000455745.1 Alligator sinensis
CAGGTTTCAAAACTTGCCAGTTATGCCTCTGTCTCAAAGTTTGAATTGTGCATCCCTGGCCCAAGCAGTCACTTACACATCAAGATTGTTTGTTGGCATAAATCCAGGGACTGCAGAGGTATTGTGTCAGAAAATAATTTGGCAAACAATCCACTGAGCAAATGGAATCTTTCCTAGATCTGTGGATTGAAAATAATACTCAGATTAATTGAAAAATATGGATCATACACTGCATAATGGGATCACATTTTTTATTCGGTGCATTTCACATCCTCTTTCATGTCTTGAAATTCTTCCTTTATCACCATAAAGGGAGTTGAGAGAGTATCTTTAAATCACATTCTAGTGGCTGACAGGAAAATGGACATCATAAAGGCTAACAAAGACCTTTTTCTAGATCTCGTTCTGCATCAGAGCTGTTGTCTACTTTTGTTGATTGATGATAAACCCAAGCAGTGACGTGAAGACTGAGGTGCAAGCAAAACAGCTGGGCCTGCAATATAAACATGCATTCTGTTCACAGGTTTAAAACTGAATAACAGTTTCCAGGTGTATAATGGACAAACCCAAATTGAAACTTATCTAACCCTCCTCCACTCCCTGTCTGCCCACAAAAGAAAGAAAAACACCTGAAGGATAAGATTGGACCAGTTATCCACTTCCCTGTGCCAAATAAATCATCCTGGGAGGACAGGAAAAGCTTCTGATGCAGTATTAGGGGAACTGGGAACCCTCAAGCTCCATTTTACATAACATTAACCTCATGACTGCCTGCTCAAATCCAGTCAAAGTTAGGTGTAATCAAAAGTCACAGATGAAAATCTAGAGAGAGCCAGATGTTCTGATCTGGGAGCTATCAACAAATTCATCTAAGGCATTTTTTGTCTGTTGGCATTTTTTATTTTTTTTTTGGTAGAAGAGAAGATATCTGGAAAATTTTAAGATCTGGACTTGGAAAGCTATTTTGGTGGGAAACAATCCACAATAATGATTTACAAACACAAATTCCAGTGTCCTTCAGGGGATTTTCTATTCTCTGGAATTTCAGGTGCTTTTCTACTGTACTGCTCTGTATCAAAGACATGATTTGCCTACTTTCCTAGCAAATCACTACCAACATTGGTGGCCTGCTCTGTGTTGCTATTCAATGTCAGTGTGCTTCATCCCTGGTTTGTCTGCCTGATAATTTCAAAGGAAAGGAAAAGCCCAGCTCTTCTATCTAATTATGGAAAAGAAATGAAAAACTATCGATTTTTTTTTTCTTCTTCTAATTTTATCTCTGTGCAGATAGCTTTGACAAGACTGTGTGTCACGCAAAACTCAACTAAAAACTGTCTTTACATAAGGGTGACTGTTATCCTTACTACACAAATAATCAGAATTGTTAATGTGTGCATTTAATTATCTGATTTATCTGTGAACATTAAACAACTTGTATACCTCTGTCAGAACACTAAGTTCCTTAAAAACACTCCCCCCCACAATAATTTTGTTGAAATCAACACATTTCCATGAAATGTTAACGTTTTGACAATTTGGCATTTTCCAATGGAAGAATGTTCTATGGAAAAAGTTGACAGGCTCTAATTGTTATTCCTTTTATATCTTTATATTCAAATATTGTCTCCATTTTATACACTGGTCTGTGTGTGTTCTTTCACAGCACCTGATGCATTGAGTTTCAGGTCATCAAGCTTGTGTCACTGCTCTCTCACTCTCTCTTTACAGATTAATGAAATTAGAAATATAAATATAAAGTGCAAATCTACCCTTCTTTTTGATTGACTTCAGACTAACACAGCTAATTGTTTCTCAAATTGTTATTGCTCAGCAGTCTGTGATTGCCTAGAAATGATTAGCAAAACAGGTAACTATCCAGGAACCTAAGATAGATGTAAGTCTAATTTTTTGCCAGGATCATCAGAACCTATGGACTGAAAGCTCAGTCAATCTTTGTCCTTTTTTCAGCCTTTCAGATGAGAATGTGTTCTTGTGATTTCGGCATGATCAGCTGTTTCTCCCTTTGATCAGCGTGTGGGGGCTTGCCTATGTCTGTCTCCAGGCCTGCTATTTGGAGGCCATTCGTATGGCAGCTATTGAAATGTTCACTGGAGCATGGGCTGGATCTCAAGTCTCCCAGATGAGTGATCTAGTCTAAAGACTTCTGCTTCTTTTCACTCTCTTTTTTGCCTTTTGGTTGTTGTGGCAAGGCACTGTTGGTGCCTGCTACTTTAAGAGCTGAGCCAAGCAACCAGCAGGTGCTTGATTGCGGTGGCCATTTTAGATCTCTGGCTGCCTATATAAACAAAGCAGTTCCCTGGTGGTAGGTGAGGCAGAAACATTGCTTGGCTGAATGTAAAATCCTGGAGGTAAGGACAGGAGCTGTAGGGGATGGTTTGGAAGCTCCTGGGCATAACCTAAAACTACACCCTACTAGGAGTGGGTGGCCTGGTGAGGCTCCCAGTGGTGCAGGAGCCTCCAGGAAATGCCAGGTCAGTTACCACCCCAGTGAAAGGCAGGTCAGGGTGCCTTTTTAACCTCTGTTCCCATATCCCTAGTGGGTTCAATCAGTTCAGGGAGAGCCCAGGTTCATGGGAGTCCTGAGGCAGGGCCCAGGTTGGCAGAGGGACCTGGAGTAACGCCAAGGCTCTTTGTGAGTCCTGTGGCTGCAGGGACCCTGAGAGGGGGCCAGGCATGGCTGTGGCCACCTGAGCCTTGCAAGGTGTAATACCCCATGGCAGGAGGGGCCAGGCACGGCTGCAGCTAGCTGAGCCGGCCCTAAGGAAGAAGGTTGAGTAGGGCTGTGGTACAGCTTGAAGGAAAGCACACGGACCCAACCCCAGGGAAAGGAGTCAGTTGTGACCCCCTTAAGACCCCAGGGTGGGGTGTGGTGCAGAGGCCCTAGAGAGACCATGGTAGGAACCCCATGTGAGGGGAGTAGGCCAAGGTATGTCTTTGGATGCCTGAGGCTGCAGTTCGGGCCAGAGGCTGAGTAAGGGGGCTCAGTCAGAGAGATGGGGGTGAGTCCTGACCCCAGTAAGTCCTCCACCTCTGGGAGGCTGTGTGTGGTTTGAAAGTAAGACCTGTAGTTGATTACAATGACCTGCTGCTCCAGGGAGGGAGTGAGAGTCCCTGTGAGACCCTGGATGGGGCTTCTCGGGCCCCATCTCCTTCTAGCACAAAGGTCAGGTAGCTTGCTATCCCAGGTGCACCTGCCTCTTTTTCATTCTAATGGGCAGCTTACTGTTGCAGCAGACTCTTTCCTGTTACAGCAGGACTCTGCCCTATTGTCCTATTGCTGAGTAGCTAGCCCAGAAATAGGTGTTTGCAGTTTATGGACCTTTGTACACATGACAGGGGTTTAGTCCTTCAGGGTTGCATTCTATACCCCCTAAATTGAAAGAGTGGCTTTTATTTATCAGTCACTGTTTACACATCAACAGTCTTAAATCTCATGAAGTTCTCCATGCACTATTATCAGTAAATTAGTGTGGGGGGGGGGTGCTGCATAACAATCCAAACCACAGCTCTCTTTGTCATGGTGTGGGTTAAGGTGGCCCCAGAAAGGGGGCAGAGAGAAGGAGCCCCAGTGAGGGGGTAGATGTGGAACCCCAGTGATGGGGAAAGCCAGAGGGCAGGAAGCCCAATATGTCTGAGGGTATAGTCATGCACTATTATCAGTAAATTAGTGTGGGGGGGGGGTGCTGCATAACAATCCAAACCACAGCTCTCTTTGTCATGGTGTGGGTTAAGGTGGCCCCAGAAAGGGGGCAGAGAGAAGGAGCCCCAGTGAGGGGGTAGATGTGGAACCCCAGTGATGGGGAAAGCCAGAGGGCAGGAAGCCCAATATGTCTGAGGGTATAGTGTTGCCCTGAAAGGGGCCAGGGCAAGCTTAGACCCCACTGGGTAATTGGCTGGCCCAGTGACGGTCATGAGAGAGGCCCAAAAGGTGGTACATCTACCACCCAAGGTATGAGCTAGCTAAAGCTATGGCCTAAGGGGCCCGGTCCAAGAGGGAGCAAGGCAGTACAAGTTGTCAAGGTGTGAAAAAGACCACGTGAGAGGAGGTGGAGTGTGAGAGCCCCTAGTGAGAGGAGGGTAGTATGAATGTGTATGCGTCTGAGACCTGACAACAAGGTCTAACCTTGGTCCGTCTGTGAGCCAGAAGCATTGTCATCTGGATGCTATCTGTGAGGCTTGGGCTGCTATTTAGGGGAGGAACAGAGCCACAGATAGCATCCCCTGGCATCAAGGCAAGAATGGGCAGCCTCCCGCCTAATTAATAATGTAATTATGTAACAAGGTGTGGCAGGTGGGCAGCATGCCCAGAGGCAGGTGGGGAAACCAGCACTGTAGCTAGCCAGGGATTCCCACCTTGCCACAGTTGTCCTAAATCTTGGGTGTGTGTTTAAACACAACCATTCCTCCTCCCCTTGTTGTGTACAAAGAGAAAGGATAATCCACTCTTCTTTTCTGAAAGGAACTATTCAGACACTCATCTTCAGGAGAGGGTTCCAGTATGTGACTCCTGATCCAATGTAGGTAGTGACAGGACCTAAAGCATACTCCTCCTGTCTGCGTTCCCAAATGGCAAAGTTATGCTAAGCATGATTGTTGTGAATCCCTATCTGAGGCCATTAATTCTCCCCACTCCCTGTATAGACAGCCTATACACAAACACAGAATTATGGATTTTCACTTCAGTTCACTCCAAACCTAAACATTAAATGTCATGATGCTCAGTCTGGTGATGTTCAAGTCCCTTTGACTCTATTATTATGTGTTTTGCTGAACCAAAACCAGTAAACTCAGGAGGAAGCTCTGCATGTGTAAATATTTGCAGCTTGAAGTGTTTACTGGGTAAATAGTGGTATAGTTACAAAAAGGTAGACCCTGCAAGTGGCTGGGAATTTAGTGTGTTGCCCCATAAAAGATTAATCAAAGTAAGATATTTCTAAGTATTTAATTGTTCTGTGTGTATGATTCAAACTGCCCATGCCCCTTGGGGCACCGGTATGCATGTGGTATACCCCTCAGGCACCCCACTGTGGCTTAAACTGCAATGCACCCCTTAGCTGACCCCCTGTGGCTTCTCATCACCCCTTATAACCACATCCAGTTGACCAGTGTAAAGCTTAAACAAAAACATAAATCCACTGGGTAGGAGCCACACTGGATCCTACTCCCTGCAAGCTGTATGTATGAGTCAAACCTAATATAAGCCATGGTCAATGATCAAGAAGAGGTATACCGATGGCATGTATTCATATGTTTCTAATGAACAAGCACTACTTTCCCTTGCCAATCCATATCTATCTCCCACTGAAGTTAATTGGGAGAGCTTGTGCTTTTTTGTTTGTTTGTTTGTTTGTTTGTTTGTTTTTAAGAAATCAATCAAAAATAATATGCCTTTATAAAAAGATCCTGAATGTTCTTCACTCTTATACTCCAAACTCTGAGAACAGTCTCTCTTCTGAGATCTGATATTTCTGGTGTACAATAAGAGAGAGATTTTTTTTTTTTGTACAGCTCAACCACCAGCCCTAACTGAGAATAGGAAGGTGAAGAGGTGAACAGAAAATGAATTTTACATATTCAAACATCAGAAGACCACTGTGTTTGGTTTGAAAATTGGTTTGTCCTTATTGTACCAAACTTCCTGATTTTCTGCCAAGACCAGAGAGATGTGTGACTTACAAATGGGAGATTGTAGCAGCTTTGGGCCCCAGGGTAGCCATGATATGGTGGCTACATGGCTCCTGCCCTACTTTGGTTCCATGGTTACCCTCTCTTTTCTCTTGCCTGCTATACCTTTGATATAATTAGTTAATTTGTAAAAAGGAAGGCTGTCCTAGAGTGCCAGAATGAGCCTTCATATGTCTGTTGGCCAGCGGTTCCCTCCCAGATCCTGCTGGTCCCCATCCTGGCCCTTGAGCACTAGGCCAAGCCCCTTGAGCACTGGCCCATCCATGCCCCTCAGAGTACCTGCTATCTTAAGGGATATTTGTAGCCTTCTTCCATCTCTACAGCCATGCCCATGCATGACAGATGTTGTTACCAATTGTCATTTAAGGCCTCTTCAGGCCTCCGTATCCTTGTTGGAGCTTCCACCTTCCTGGCTTCAGACCCTTTTTTTTATCTGGCTGGACCCCTCTTAGTCTAGGTTCAGTATACCAGACTTGGCTTCCAGGATCTGCTCCTGTCTTGCTCCCACCTTGGGCTATGGGCCCATGGCCCTGGTCTCACCCCTCAGACTGTGTTCCCTAGGTCCCACAGGGTCTTTCCTTCCCCACTTTCTGCCTGCCTTGTCTTAAGCCCTGGCCCCTGGCAGGGCCCCCAAAAATGCATGCCCCTGGGGCACCAATGTGCATGTGTATATGCTTTAAACCCCCCACTGTGGTCTAAACTGCAGTATGGCCCTCTGTGGTTCCTCATTGCCCCTTATAGCCACATCCAGTCCACTGGTGTAGCCCTTAAAAAATAAATTTTTAAAGCCACTGGCTGAACTAAAAAGCCTCCCACATTGGATCCTACTCCCTG
Source organism: Alligator sinensis (assembly GCF_000455745.1). Taxonomy (NCBI): domain Eukaryota; kingdom Metazoa; phylum Chordata; order Crocodylia; family Alligatoridae; genus Alligator; species Alligator sinensis. Next base: position 5,393,361 of record NW_005841837.1, read on the forward strand.
CAAGCTGTAAGCCTCTAACTTGTAGTCCCAGGGCAGCTGAAGTGGCAGGGCCATCCTGCTCAGGAGCTCCTCTTCCTGCTGCCTGCAGGACCAGATTGACTGCCTTGGCTTAGGCCCTGTGTTTGTGCTTCTCAGGCCCCATCTCCTTCCAGCACAAAGGTCAGGTAGCTTGCTATCCCAGGTGCAGCTGCCTCTCTTTCATTCTAATGGGCAGCTTACTGTTGCAGCAGTCTCTTTCCTGTTACAGCAGGACTCTGCCCTATTGTCCTATTGCTGAGTAGCTAGCCCAGAAATAGGTGTTTGCAGTCTATGGACCTTTGTACACATGACAGGGGTTTAGTCCTTCAGGGTTGCATTCTATACCCCCTAAATTGAAAGAGTGGCTTTTATTTATCAGTCACTGTTTACACATCAACAGTCTTAAATCTCATGAAGTTCTCAGTGCACTATTCTCAGTAAATTATTGTGGGGGGGCACTGCATAACAATCCAAACCACAGCTGTCTTTGTACAACAGAGGGCACAGCACACCACTAATCCCCACTATAGACTGGTGATGTCTATAGCTCATAGCTTGCTGAGATGTATAGATGACTGAAAATGGTGCGATTTCATTAATTTAAATAATTTTATACACATTTTTACACACATTTTAAAATTTTTGAATTTTTTAAACCAATATTTAAAATGTTTTTATCCTTATTTTAGTCTTGTCCTTTTTATTCCTATCTTATTTTTTATTTTCCTATTTCTATATCATCAAGTAAACTCTATTTTGTGTGTAATTCCACTTTTTTAATTGCACTCAAATAACCATCCTTATGAACAGGGCACTGAAATTCTCCAAGCACTTATTAAATGCACAAAAATCTGCACCCAATTAATTTCTTATATATACCTTCACATGCATATTAGATTTGTTGTGGTACACTAACTGGAATTCTAATAATGTGCTCCCTATGTTATCTCACAGGGGGCCCCAATCCAAGAAGACTCCTGGAACCCCTGCTTCTGCACCCACATTTGGCATTGAGTTAGTGTGACCAGTGGTAGGTAATAAATGTTAATGTCTTAGCTGTATTTCATGCCCCCATACACACAAAGCAAAGGGAAACCTGAAGACTTCAGTCCTCTCTGGCTCCTCCACCCTCCCACACCCTCACTGCAAACTGCCTGTCCCACACCAGAGACAATGTACTTATGAGACAGATAGAGGTGTTGCAATAATTTTTAAAATTTTATCTATAGAAATACTCAATGGTAATTGTTGAATGGTTTAGTGTTCGGTGCTGATCGATTGGTGACCTACACAGCACCCTCTCCATCTGCAGTAACCAGAATGTGTGTGGCCACTGGCCAAGCAATTCTGCACAATGGCTCCCTGACCAGCATTTGCATGCTGATCGTAGGGGGCACTGTGTCCTGTCTTGGTCACTACCAGACTTCCCACACTTCCTCAGACCAGGACTTGCTGAATTCCTCCCCCTGGTCTCGCAAATATTGCAGAGCATGCAGGCTGCCACAATGAATGCCGTAATGTTTTCTGGCTTTACCTTGAACCTGTAGTTCAGTGACCTCCACTGTGCTTTCAGACAACCAAAGGTGCATTCAACAGTTATCTGGCATTTGCTGAGGTATTAGTTGAATACCATTTTTTGCTGTTCAGTAACTTGTCTTCCATATGGCTTCATGAGCCAGGGCAGGAGTGGGTAAGCCACATTCCCTATAATAAGTGGAGACACAGCAACACCCTGGATCACTGCATCAGGGAGCCAAGGCACATATTATCCTTTCTCCATCATGCCAGGCAGCAGCAAGTTTTGAAAGACATGAACATCATGTGTGCTGCCTGCCCAGCCTGTATAAGTGTTAGTGAAGTACTCTTAGTGGTCAGCTATGGCCTGGAGAATCACTGAGGCAAACCGCTTCCTGTTGGTGAATGGGATGGGAGTAGGACTGGCATGTATGTGTGTTGTCCAATGCGCCCATGCACTTAGAGAACCCCATGGTCTTGAAGCCTTCAACAACTTCCCTGGGGTTATAGAGGCAGATAAAGTTGTATGCCTCAACATCCAGCAGCAGCTGGCACACCTCATATATCGCCACCCTGGCCATATAGGGGGCCATGCCAACTGCTTCCTGAAAAAGTGGAGGCTGGGGTGCTGGCCAGTTTCATGATGTCATGGCCAACCTCTTATCTAGTGCAACAGTGTGATGCATGACACTGTCCTGGTGCTCAGTGTGCAGTGATAGCAGCGAGACTATATGCATGAATGTGTCCCTGCTCATACAGAAGCTCTTGAACCACTGTTGATCATCCCAAGTTGAAAGTACAATACGCTCCCACCAGTCAGAGCAACTTGTGTGGGTCCAGGCCTTGTGATCATTGCTCTGTAGGTTGATCCACTAAACCCCATCAGCCTTGAAACCCATGGCTTCCTCTCAGTTCTCCGACTCCAGCTCAAGGCCCATTGACTGGTATTGCAAGGTCTGAGAAGCTGCTACCTTGTGTTGGCATCTTTGTAAAAGGTCCATCGTAGCCTGTATTTCATTCAGCAATGGTATCTCTGCATTATATGTGCCTCTGTTCTCTGGCTGGACACCTCTAGGGCATCCAACAGCATCTGGTTCTCCTTGCAGATTCCATCAGAATTTATCAAAGCCATGATTTATTGTTTCACTAAGGCAGCTGTGCGCTCAGTTTATAAGTCTTGAGGTAACAGGGCCAGAGGTAACAGGGCCAGGGGAAGTTCACCCCCCCCCCACCTTGTTGTTGCTGGGCAAAGTTTGGACATTGGACATGCTGGCACCAGGCAGGGTCAAAGTAGGGATGGGGGCACTGCACCAGTGGCAACTTTGTGTCTTATGAGCATAGTTGTTCTGAATATCTTTTAGCCCTGCTAGGTCTTTTAGCCCGGGTCCAGGCCTTGTGATCATTGCTCTGTAGGTTGATCCACTAAACCCCATCAGCCTTGAAACCCATGGCTTCCTCTCAGTTCTCCGACTCCAGCTCAAGGCCCATTGACTGGTATTGCAAGGTCTGAGAAGCTGCTACCTTGTGTTGGCATCTTTGTAAAAGGTCCATCGTAGCCTGTATTTCATTCAGCAATGGTATCTCTGCATTATATGTGCCTCTGTTCTCTGGCTGGACACCTCTAGGGCATCCAACAGCATCTGGTTCTCCTTGCAGATTCCATCAGAATTTATCAAAGCCATGATTTATTGTTTCACTAAGGCAGCTGTGCGCTCAGTTTATAAGTCTTGAGGTAACAGGGCCAGAGGTAACAGGGCCAGGGGAAGTTCACCCCCCCCCCACCTTGTTGTTGCTGGGCAAAGTTTGGACATTGGACATGCTGGCACCAGGCAGGGTCAAAGTAGGGATGGGGGCACTGCACCAGTGGCAACTTTGTGTCTTATGAGCATAGTTGTTCTGAATATCTTTTAGCCCTGCTAGGTCTTTTAGCCCTGTGTATTCCATGGCACAGTAGCAGGCTACCCAATGAGCCATGTACTGAGAGCCAGGCCTTCAATAGGCACCCACAAGCTCCCTGTTGTGGCATGGAACAACCCATGTACCAAGACACCGCTCCCAGCAGGACATGACCTGAACTGCTAAGCAGTTCAGCCATAGCCAGAGAGGGAAAGAATGCTGACAGAATTCACCTGCTATTCATAAAGCAGGTGTGCTTAATGCTTATGTCGGCTCACAGAACTCTGTTTGTCAGGTTTACCTAAAGTCGGCAAGTGCATTAGTGGTGTTATGAGTTATGCTGCAGATAACTGAAAAGGGATGTTTTAGAGGTGCAGGGTGGAGGGGAGCAGGGGTTCCTCATGGCTGTTGCCAGGCAAAGTCTGGGGATTTTTGCTGGGAACACGAGCTATGCTCTATGATTGTTGCAAGTTTTAGCACCAATCAGCAACGTTCACCAGGGCTCCCCCTTGGTCTGCCAAGGGTGTTCTAAAACATACATTACACACAAATAACTGCAGTTTTTGTGATATGTACAAGCATCCTATGAGTCCTTGGCTCTCCATTCCCCTGAAGCAGGTCCATGATGAGAAGTCTGTCCCCCAACCTGGGGACCTCCCTGATGCTGCTTCTCCCTTCAATAGGAGCCCTCTGGCTCCCTGTTACAGATATCTAGTGGTATATGTTTTCTTAAGTTGTTTCTTTTCCCCCAGGAGCAGACCTAAAACTGCTTTGTTCAAGAACATGGTTAAGTAAATTAGCAATTATAGACAAGATTAAAAAAAAATAATTTAATTATATGTGAGGATTCAAAATACTTATAATAAAGGCTTGTGGAGTTTCACATAAATTGCAAGCTGTGTTTAGAGCAAGACCTATGTGTATAGTCATCCTTCCATGTCCATAACTTTGCAGGTTTATTAATATACAAACAGCCTGATTTGGGCTTTCACCAAAACTCTCAATGCCGAAAGTTTGGTAAAGGCAAAAAACAGACCCCCCTCCTCCCCCCCCCACTTTTTGCTGATCAGTGTTTGGAATAGACACAGACCAGAATGAGAGCCAGTGGCCAGGATTAAAACTACATCACATTTTTGATTTACACATTAATAACAACCTTAGTTGTGTTTTTTTTCTTCTCCCCCCACCCCCCAATCTCTTCAAGTATATTATTTTTAATTGAAAATCAATAAAGTTTTAGACCCATGAAATATTGGCTCTCTAGTAATTTGTACTGCTCTTTTCGGTCATAGAGCTTTTATGGGTTAAGTAAGTGAAAGTGGTGATATATGCTGGTAAGGAAAAAGCAAATATATATGAATAAGCCTAAATACAGATCTAATTATATCTAACCAGATATAAACCTAGTTAAATTTCAGAGGAATGAATACGGCGGTTTGGGTTGTGGCCGTGTTGGAATTAATATACATTTGGGTCACTTCCAGATCCCACCAAAGTTAATGGAAAGTTTCCCATAGTGCTCAGTGGTAATTAGACTGGATCCTTTTGTTGTTACACTGCTTTTGTTCTCTCCCATCTTCTATTATATCCAAAAGGAGTGGCTATAGGAGAGAATGCGAGACCATTTTCTGACCTCATTGCTTACTAATCAAGCTTCAAGTACCAGGAATAAGTAGCATATCAAGTAACCCTGACATGCTGCATAACTTTTGAATTGGAACATGCCAATTGGAACATGCTAGGAATGATTTTCAATTCAGCTTTCATTCATGGGCATGAGGCCAAGAAAAAAGACTCTATTTATAGCACCCAAAAGAATGGCTATTGATTTGCAGATGAATTGAAATATTTGTTGCCCTAGGTCTTTCAGGTGTTAAAAAGAAAAGCCTTTATGGTTATCAATAATAGTTATAAAAGCCATCAAAACTTTTATCATGCTTCCTACTGTGAATTATTCTGTCAAAATCCAAAGCAACAGTCTACTGATCTGCAATAAATAGCAATCTATAGCTTAATCACCGGCATGTGATAACCAAGATAATGTTTTATCAAGAACCGAACAGTTTGATAGTCAAATATAGCTCATGAGGGACTCCTGTTTGTCTATACCCTCTGTGAGCTTTCTGTGAGCTTGCTGAAGTAAAATGGAGGTGGCAGTTCTCAGAACCCTCCCCTTTCCATCCCCCCACCCTTAACGGACTTGGGGCTGCAGCATTTGGCTCATTGTAATAAGACATTGAAGCACAGATTTATATTCCAAGTCTGTGACTATTAGAAAACCCTGGCCCTCATCCAAACTCCTGTGAGGAAAATGGAAACCTTTGGATTGATTTCAGAGGGTTTTGGTTGAGGGTGAATAAATATTAACAGCACTTAGATAAGAACAGGCACTATCCAGGATAGCTGAAAACCAAGCCAAATGAATTCTCAATGTCCCTGTATTGTTTTAAAAGCTACATTTTCCTAAAACATAAAATGAAATGGTTATTTTATCTGTTGTCCATTAACCAGTGCTAGAAATGAGCTGTTACCATTAACCATTTATTTAGGACAATAAGCACTGGATATTTTTTCTCTTGTTGCTTAAGCATTAAAAACAAATATATTTATGCTAAATGCTTATAGAAATTCAAACTCAGCATTTACATACATAATAGATTTTTTGGAATAGTCATTTGGGTGAAAGCTAGAATCTGTTTGTATGGAGCCAGGATTTTCTGCTTTGTGGTACCTTTTTTCTGGCTTCTGTATATTGGGGAAGGAATTGTCTGCTGTCTCCATAGTTTTATTGATGATGGGTAATATCTTTAATTCAATAGAAGGTGCCAAGGGCCTGGGATATGGTACGTTTCTAACTAAATGGTATGAGAGAAAATGAGAGTTCACTGAATTCATCCTTGCATGAACATGTAACTACCTCAAGGCCAAACCAGTGTCTTTTTCTTGGGCTGAATCCATCAAACATGAGTAATTTTGAGATGATGAGACAGTCCACTGAACTCAGTGGAGACCTGGAATTTATTCCTTGCTCTCAAGAGTTCTCCTATCACTTAGACCCAGATCCTCAAGAATATTTAGATGCCTAACCTTTATTGACTGCTGTAGAAGTTAGGTGCACGAATACCTTTGAGGATTTGGTCCTTAGACCTAGCCTGTATTACATAGTTTTGCTGGAAGAACTCAAGTTCTGGAACAAAAATGCAAATGTATGCATACTCACAGCTCACTTGTGGCAGGGAAAACCCTCTCTTTCTACCAGCAAGAGGGCAACACTAGCTCTTGCATTGCGCACACATATTTATGCATGGAATTTCAGATGATGGGTGGGGCAATACAATTTCCAATGCACATTAGATCAACATCATGCAAAGGAAAATGCAGTGGACACCAATATTTAGTCTTCATGAAAGTGAGGGCCGGGATACTGGTGTATTAGTTTATTAATTTGTCAACCTCACCTTTGTAATTGGAGGTCCTATTGCTGACTAGCCTCAATCCTGTTCTGGGCACAGATAACCCACATTGGTTGAATTTCAAATTTGTAGATAGGATAAAATATGTATCTAGGACATTTACATTATTCTGGGCATGTCTACATGTGCATTTACTGTGCATTAAATTTACTGCACAGTAAATTACTGTGTAGTAAGAAGATTTAAGCTGGTGTCTATACAAGTAGGTGTTGAAGTGCAGTAACACTATGTTTGGATTGACTTGGGAGTAGTTAGTCCCAAATCAGTCCACATACACAGTGTTACTGTGCAGTAACACACAGTAACACATACGGTGTTGTTCAGTAACTAATCAGGCATAAATTTGCTACTTGCATGTTGCAGGTAACAAATTTACACCCAAGCTGGCTTAAGTCACCATAGTTACTGTGCAGTACGGAGCACACATGTAGACATATGACTGTACTGCACAGTCATTTTCTGTTACTGGGCAGTAACTTAGGTTATTGCACAGTAAATGTGTAAATGTAGACATGCCCTCTGTGTCTGAGCAACTGCAATATACAATGTGGTAGCTAATAAGTGATGGAGTGAATTACAGTATATTTTCACATTCCTCTGAAACTCTTTGTATCTGCCTTTGCCAGCAGCATGTTCCTGGTCTACAAGGAGCAGCAAACTGATTTGTCACCAGTTACTTACTCCTGTTTCACATAACACCCAGGCAATAGATCGGGGACCTCCCTTGCCAGAGTTATTTACACATTTACATTATAACCCAGTCTTTTCAATTACTGATTGTTATTTCATAGCTTTTCCAAATTTTCTGGAACCAGTAACCATCTGGGAAGTACAAACTTTTCTTTTTTGGAAAGTCCAAATAAAAATAGCTTCATAATTTTGCACAAGAAGAGTGAGAATCAAAATACAGCTTCTGAACTAGCAAGTACATTCTTACGATATTTGAATAGGTGCAGTGCAGAGTTAACAGGCACTATCTTCCAGAGGAAAAAAACTTTTTGTAGTCCGTTGGAACTTTCCTCTTCCTCTTTTCTGGCAGGTGCTCAGATATTTTGGTGATGGACAGAAGAGAGAAAAAATTGACATGCAAATAACTCAGCAATGGAAAGTTGGGAACCGTGTGCATGTGTGTATGCCCATGTACACAAAACTACAAGGTTTGGGTAGTCATGTTTTCTTATGAGAACAAATCTTTAGGAAATTATGTAAATGTTTTAAAGGAAAAGAGAGTGCTTTTGCACATGGCTCCATGGCTTCTTTAGATGGACAGTAATGTGCATTTCCTGAGAAGCACAGTTCCATTAGGCCCCTCTGCATGAGCAGGTAAAGGCATAATTGGATGTAATGTGTGATCCACACAATCACACCTCCTGCCATGCCACAAGTGCATGGCAGGAGATGTGATTGTGTGATTGTGCATTAGACCCTATCACACCTTCTTGATGGTGTAGGGGGAGCTTGATCCTGGGCTCCCCCTGGATTGGCAAGAAGCAGACTTTTACAACTGGGATCTCCCTTTGTTGAAATCTACTCTCAAAATTGTTTTGAATGTTGTGAATAGTTTTTGCAGGGAAACTTCTTTAAAAAATACACAAACATTTAATTTTCTTGTCTTTAAAATCAAATTAAATATTTCCATTTAGCTATGCCAAGATGATTAATTACATTTTTTTGCTAATTATTTGCACATAGCATGTTCACTGAAAATTCACCTTATTTTAAAAATAGCCTTTAAATAATTGCAAAACAAGTGAAAAGATTTGATTGTAGGCCAACCAAAATATTTTGTTTGACCAAATGCAAAAGTTCTGTTTCACCAAAAATCCTGGGGGGAATATATATATATATATATATTTTCAGCTTGACCAGAACCATTTTCCCCACACCCTAGTTTTTACCGTTCATTCATTTATTTACCGCATCCACTATTCCCTAGTTTCCTGGACACTGGAATACATAACAGTTTCAGTCACAAAGGTTTAAAATTGACAAGTTGAAACAAAATCCATCTTGAAAAAAATGCAAAAGTATGGAACGATAGCAAAAAAAGACAAGCTTATTTCAAAGTAAACATTGTTCAAATGTCCCGTTTTGCTCGGAATGTTCCTGGCTTCACTTGTATCTGCCCTCAAAATAATCTGAGTTTACAAAAGTTCCTGTTCTGAACTAAAACTGTCACATGACATTAGTTGACATGTTATTTACATTTTTTCTATTGTCACTCTCATATGTTAGTTTTGCCATCTTTCTTTCTATCCATTTTTTTTTCCTTTTCTGGCAGATTTTGGATGAGGAAAAAGGATCTTTGCAACATCAGAACAAGAGAGCTGACAGGGATTGAATTTGAATTGTAACATGTATCCCCAACTTCATTGCTTATTCTTCTGTTATTTGCATAGGACAGTTTCTTTCATTAGCTGATGTGAAATCAGGAAGGGAGAAAAAATTGCATGGAGTGTCATGCTGGGAAAATTGAAATAAAAATAACTGATTCATCCTAATTGCATTTTTTTAGTAGCTGTGGCATTTGAATTTATGATCATAGAAATTTCAGTTGTGCAATGCTCCAGGTATACAATTTAGAATTAGCAAGGGTAGCAGATGGAAATGCAGAATAGCAATGCTGTCCTCTGAAGTAATTCTGATACAGGAATTGTGAGATTACCATTCAGGCAAGCAGTGCAGAAATGACTGATTAAACTCATCAGGTGAATAACTATATAATACAATTTCAGTACAGCTGTCATAAATGTATTGTGTTATTCACTCAGGATGAAAATCATCCTCAGTACAAAAGGCCAGTCAAGACTGTCTATATAACTTAAGCACCCTATAGGAGCTATGGGCCGTAAGTAAGACAGTAAACCATATCAAGCCTCTTAGTATGTCTTGCATAGCCAGACCTCTAGGATAAGTACCCCTATGTAGATGGGTGTGTGTAGCCATAATAGGAAGGAAAGAGATGGGTAATTACATCTATGATCATGGGCAGTGACCTTCAGGAATTGGAAAAGAAGATCAAGGTTAACTATTTAAATGTATGAAAAAACCAGCTTAAATATTGGCTTCATAGTTTAGAGAATGAATGTTATTTTCCTAGCATTTCTGAATGCAGCATAAACATAAACTAATACTTTGAGGTTTATGTGGATGAAGTAATACTAAAAATAGAATTTACTGTTTTGCTTTTCTGGCTTTACTCGGGTTGGTATATATCTGGTTGCTTCAGATCTTGATTTTCCTAGGCATAAGTAATATCCTCATACTGCTGGGTCATTTATTTATTTATTTTTAATCTGACCACTGTTTATGGCCTTCTTGTAGCACTCAGCCTGTTTTATTTTTTCTACAGCATAAATATTTATTGGCTGTGTACAATAGATGAGCAGTGACGTAGCTCATCGCTATGGCAGTGTAGTGTTGGTGGGCACTAACCATGATGCCACTGCTATTGCACAATAGGGTTGGAAATGACCCATGCAGTGCCAGGCCTGCTCAGTCATTTAGTATTTGCTTTAGTAGTACTGACTTGCACAGTGGGGCTTACCTGTAGATGCACCCATTGAGTGGCATAGAGTGTTATCATTCACAGAAATGAAGTCTATGGTGAGGGATTTTTTTTTAAACAGTCTTGCTGCACAGCAAGCATCTATCCGAAAGGATCTATGGATGCTTTGGATCAGGCTTCCTTCATTAGACAAAAGATGTGTTCTCCCAAGGAGTCATAGCATTGTTTCTAGCATCCAGAAAGAGCTTTTTTATTTAAGGCCTGATTCTTCATGGTGCTGAATTTCTCATATGAAACACCAAAGGATGTCCTCTTGCAGGTATTTCAGTGAGAATACAAGGCTTCTCAAGTACCTCAAAGTAATTGACCCTTCTTTAGACCACAAGTCTGCAAGGCATTTAAACACACATTTTTTTTAAGTGATTCCTGTGGGTCATGTTTGGGCCTCTTGCTGACATTCTCCAGTCTATTAAGTTTCAGTAACACCCATTTGGTAGCATTGTAGTCTACCTGTATTCTACTTCTGGTTGGTAGTCTGTGTAAAAGTAGTTTTTGAACAAAAGTTCTTATAGGTGATGAAATGTGAGATGAGTAGATGAAAAAGTTCTGATAGTCACAACTATATGAAAGTTACCACTGCGCTGGTAGCTTTGTTAGTCCTTCCACTGAAGTCATTATCCAGAAGTATAAAGCTTCCCAAGAATGAATCAGAAACTAAAGATTTCAGAGATCTGATTTAATATCAGTGTCCAAAATGCAAGCACTGTCATATGTAGGAAGAGATGCAACAAAACGAAAAACAATGAGATATGTAGGAGAAGAAAAAAACAAGAACTGAACCACTTACTATTGAATTCAAACTTCTTTGCAGCCACTTTAATTAATCTTGCATGTTTTTTATCCTTAATGCAAATACTAATTAAATCATGATAAAGTCAGTTGTAAACAAATGTGCATTTATTATCATTATACAAATAATGTGAGAGATAAGGATTTGTTGCCTACATAATTGGTTCAATGAAACAACATCCCAAGAAATCCTTACTTCTCATGTAATTTCTGGAACATTGTGGCTACAACATCACTCTTACACCACTGTATACCAAAAATGACATCACTACCCTTTGAAACATCTATCTGAATTAATAATTTCTGCAGCTCTTTAGCAATGAAGCTAATTTTTAGTTGGATAAAATCTTATAGTCTGTACACATGGAAAAATCTCCAATGTGTCCAGTCTTTGCCAACTGAGAACTGAAAGGCTGATTTCATGCCTTTAAAACAAAGAGAAACATTTTGCTTTCAAATACTTTTAATAACCAAGCATATTTGTTTTCAAATATTGGTTTCTTTTATAGATTGAAATAAAGATTTGATGTTACATGTATTGTGTTGCATTGTATTTTTGTAACAATTAAGCTTGGCTGGCAATAGAGATTGGATGCTTTGTCTTTATAAATGAAGCACAAGAAAATCAAAAACATTTGGATTGGTTTTCAGTTGCCATACATTTGGCATAGTTTCACACAAACTGAAGCCAATGATCCTATGTTGAAATAAACCATCTGAAGTGTTGGCCCTGAGAGATTAACCCATCAGTTGATGGAACTGGTTTGAGTATTAAAAAAGTCAATTAACGGAACTGATAACAATTGAAAGAAGTAGGTTGGTTAAGTAACCAAAAGGTCAGAAGCTCACTGGAAACACCTGAATTATTTGGATCTGCAAAAACAGTCACCACACCCTAAATTCCCAGGTGGCTTTTTGTAGGTGGGACAACCAAAAGCAACTTTTTTTAAATACATTGTTTGAAATGCAAACTCATGCTTCAAATTCTTTGTCATCATGCCTAATGAGAAAAGGATACTTTTAAAAGATTCTCACTGTATTTGACTTGCAAGTAGGTGCAGTAAATATTATTTTTTGGCAGACTTTTTAATGGTGGCCATTCTAGTTGAGATCTACATATAGATTTTAGAGCATATTATCCAATCTAATATTATTAACCTTCTGAGTTCCATCCACTACTAACAAAAATGACCTGTGTACCAAAAAAAATTAGATAATTTAAATAGAGTGCTGCTATTTCTGTTTTTCGTTTGTCACTGTAATTATTACACTGCTGCATTTCAGCTAGAAAAGATTTTCCAGGCTTTTTTTAAATAGCCCTTTTAACGTGTCTTCATTTGCACGATAATGAGCAATCAAATTTGAATAGTGTGTAACATAAACATTCATTTACATAACTGCTGTATTTTTTTATCTGAGGTTTTTTTGTTAAAGCTCTTTTAGAATTAGAAAGTAGAGATGTTGAATGCCTTAATATCAAAATCTCTCTCATGATTGACTTACTAAAATAGATTTGGCTAATTAGGCAATTAACAAGTACTTCATTTAATTATGAGGCAGATTATTAAATGTGTGTCCCTTTTGGTCAATGGAGCTCTGTAAATTTAAACCAACTAAGGATGTGGCTCATGATCTATAACCATCTTGTAGGATCTAGGCCATACATTAGTCTCTTCAAACTAAAAAATATAGCTGGGGGTGGATCGCCCCATGTATATTTTCTCTTATTCACTGATTGCTAGTATATACAAGAGGCTTGGAAGGTGTTCAGATAAAATGTATTATTTAAAAGAACAAATGGCCTTATTGTGAACATGAACTCTGTTGGACTATCTAATGTTCTTCAGGAAACTGAGATATCATCATCCTGAGTAAAAAATAGGTTAATATGTGGCTGGTACTTTCTCATCCCTGTTTAGCTTTGGATTCTGAAAGCGCTTTTTACATTCCAGTTGTTTTCTGTAGAATAAAATGTCAGTATTCTTCTCATTCCTATATTGCTGTAAATCAATACAGAACTGTTAGAAATAGGTTTATACCAGAAATGGAGGACTGAGAAGAATGTTTTGATAAGCCAAAATAAAAAAAAAAAAGAGCTTGCAATGCCTGAACTCCAGAATGCCATTGTCTCCTACCTAGTTAGAAGATGAAGGGGAAATGGGCTTTTCTAAATTCTTCTATAGGATCCTTAAAGGCCTTTTAGGTTAGATCAGGGAAGCACAGAAGACAGTTTATTTCAACATATTGAAAAATGACACTAAAATGAGAAAATTTTACTGCACTATAAGTTCCACATGAATGATTTTCATTTTGATGAAATCTATAAGCACCAGACTGACATTGTCAAAGTCTGGATGGTGGATCAATTAAGTTTATCAAGTAGTATATTGGAAACCTTATTGTCTTAAACCTTACTCTGTCTTGCTGAGACAGTAGGACATGGAGCAATGGCTTGAAGTTCCAGGAAAGAAGGTTTAGATTGGATATCAGGGACAAAAGACTTCTTCACTGTTAGAACAGTGAGGCAGTGGAATTAGACTGCTTAGGGAAGTTGTGGATACTCCATCGCTGGAGGTGTTCAAGAAGAGTTTGGATAGCTACTGATCAGGGATCACAGAATCAAAGAAAATTAGGGTTGAAAGGGACTTCAGAAGGTCATCTAGTCCAACCACCTGCTCAAAGCAAGACTGTCCCCAGCTATATCATCCCATTCAAGGCTTCGTCCAGCTGGGTCTTAAAAACCTTCAAGAAGAAAGATTCTACCACCTCTCTGGGTAACCTGTTCCAGGACTTTACTACTCTCCTAGTGAGAGAGTTTTTCTTAATATCTAACTTAAACTTTCCTTGTTGCAACTTTAGACCATTGGTCCTTTTTCTGTTATCTGCCACCACTGAGAACAGTCTAGCTCATTCCTCTTTGGAACGACCGTTCCAATGGTTGAAGGCTGTTATCAACCCCGCCCCCCCCAGTCTATTATTATCCAGACTAAATAAAACCAGTTCCCTCAGCCTCCCCTCAGAAGTCACGTGCCCCAGCCCTGTAGCCATTTTCATTGTCCTCTGCTGAACTCTGCAATTTGTCTACATCCTTTTTGTAGTGGGAAGCCCAAAACTGGACAGTGTGCTCCAGATGTGGCCTCACCAGTGCTGAATAAAGGGAAGGATCCCTTCCTTCAGTCTGCTGACAACAGTCCTACTAATGCTGCCTAGTATGCCCTTAACCTGCTTCATAATGAGGGCACACTGTTTGCTCATGTTCAACTTATTGTATACTCTAATCCCCAGCTCCTTTTCTGCAGAGCTGCTGCTTAGCCAGGTGGTCCCCAGCCTGTACCAGTGCATGGGACTGTTCCATCCCAAGTGCAGAACTTTGCACTTCTCTTTATTGAACCTCATGAGACTCCTTTGGATCAATTACACTGGATGGTAGATCTAGGAGATCTACTACTTCCCCAACGTTGTGTCATCTGCAAATTTGCCGAGTGTGTACTCCATCCCATCTTCCAGTTCATTAATATTAAACAAAAACAGTCCTAGTACCTATCCCTGGGACTCTGCACTTGATACCGGAGTATCAAGTGGAGTGCTAATAGGCATAGGCATAGCTATTCCTAAACTCTTCTAAGGGTATTTCCCATTTTTCTGGGCTTTGCTGGTTGCCATATGGGGCTGGAAGGGAATTTCCCCTGCCACCTTCACCTTCTTCTCCCCCCCCACTTTCTGCTACTTGGGTTTTTTCTGTTTGATTGTTTTTAACTTTCCTCAGAGGCATTGTTTTTTTTCTGCCACCAAGGCTTTGGATTTTGACTGGGGTGTAACAAGGCTGCTGCTGGGACCAAAGCCAGAGATTCCTGGCTACGGGTTCTGGCCTTCTGCCCAGGGTTAGACTGATCACCATATTTGGGTTAGGAGAAGGGATTTTACCCCATGGTCAGATTGATATAGACTGTGGGGTTTTTTTTCCCTTTTCTCTATAGCAGACAGCAGGGCCCTTGACCTGGGATCTCTAAAGTGTATATCAACAACCTTGTACAGAAGCAGAATGATGGCTGTTGTGGGTGCCGAGTATAGCCGGAATGGGGCCGCGATGGAGTGGAATTAGGCACAAACGCGTACTGGTTGAATTGAAAATAACTTCACTTACAAACTGACGTACAGAGACTTGCGTCGATGCACACAGTGTAGGTACAAGCAAAATCACACCGATGTTTTCCGAGCATGCAGGGTGCGGGGTACGTCGGGACGGTCATCGACGGGGAGTGGTTGGTGGTTGATCAGGCCCCCAATTTTGCTCCAAGGTACACGAGGAACTCGTTCCCAATGTACACGCGGAGTTCTCCGACTTGGGCGGAAACTACCCAAGCTTTTATACGGCTAGTGAGCCAATTGCTAGCCGCCGGGGATGAATAATTTACAATGAGCCAATCGAGCATGCATCCAAACGGCGCAACTGCTAGTTTTGGCGGGAGCTGATCACTGCACCAAGGCTTTTCCCGCCGTAGCGAGGCATCCCTTGCACCGAGTACTCGCATCGTGCTAAGAATTCTGCTGTGTCGAGGCACTTTTAATTACTAAGTACTGACAGCCATTGTACCCGTTTACCTGTAAGAAGGTAGGGTGTCTTGTGTTGTGTTTGGGTTGATGGCAGTTTTACTAAGAGGTTAGATTATGGATTTGTATGGAATAGTTTGGATAAGGATGAAACTGCCTGCTTCAGGCAGGGGGTTGGACTAGGTGACGTATAGAGGCCCCTTTCAGTCCTTTGATTAAGCACTAGCTAGGGATTTAGTGAAAAATGAATCATTTTGTACAAAGTACTTGACACAGGGCTAAGGAAATTTTCTATTTTATTGCTGTTTGAAAAACAGAACTTCCTTTGTGGATGCCTCGTAAAATTTAACTTGTAGAAGAAGGTGCTGTTGGTATATTTCAAACCCTGATTTTTCTACTGTCACTATCATCTCACACATGAAAATTGCTATAGAAATGTTATGCATATCAAATGAGCTCTAGTAGCAACAACTAAACTAAACTCTTTAAGAAATTTAATTTGCTTTGAAACATTCATATTGCTTGCAAGGAATAAATCCCAGTCCCCTTCTGTGCCATGTTTCAGAGCTCTTCACAAAATAATAAATTAGCCAGTGTAAAAGAGTACTGAGTAATTATACAACACTCAGCCACAATAGGATGTGCATTTGTAGTCATATTGGTGAATTGTGAGGCACGAAGCCAAATGCCTTTAGTTGTCTGAAAAATGGCCCCATAACCAACTAAAAGTGTAACATGGCTGAATGCAATTAGTATACAGAACTTTTAGTTAACCTGTTTTGTTTTTTTAAGCAAATGCTTCTTTTCTCTAAGAATGGCTTTTAGGTGACATTGGCAGAGGAATAGACCTGACCTGGGGGGTGCTGTAGCTTTTCATTTGAGTTTAGAACTAAGCCCAAACTAACTCCAAAATATTGTAACATCCACAAACCTTGGAACAGTTACTTTCTATCTTTGAACCTGAGTTTTTCTCTAAAATGAAAATATGCAGTGTGGTAATTTCCTGCTTTGCATCTTTGCTAGCCATCTACAAAATCAATATGTAATCAAAGTACATAATTTTAGACGGTACTTTACTCTCACCTTGTGCAGTTGTAAATACTAGAAAAGGTATAAGGGGGTGTAGAATCAGGGTCTAAAGGTCTATGGTAAGGAAAAGAAAAACGAATGTCAAACAAGACAGGTGCTGAGGACAGAAAATACACTTTCACTGAGGTTCTATAAGGCAGATAAATTATTTTTAGCAGTCTTTCAGCCATTTATTTTCTTACTCTAAACGTTTCTGAATTAAGGGATTTTCTAGGTCAAAAATGCTATGTCTTGTGGAAAACAAGTTTAAAAATGTTTTTATTCCAAGAATTTCTGATAAACTGTTGGCATTTTGAAATGCCTCTTTTGGTTGAGAGGAAGATTTCTCCTCCTTCATTTGGTTTTGTTTCTCAAACTGTTTAAAATGTGTTTCAGCCAGCTCTAATATTCTCTTTTAAATGGAAAAGAATTCACAGGAGGATTTTTGTTAATAGCTTATTTACTGAACAATGCAACTGCAGTCTGCAAGAATGCAATAGTTGCATTTCAATAATTTTAACCTGAAAGGAGCTGTTTTATTTGGCTCACATTTGATGAATAGCTTTGGCTGACTAAAAAACAAGAATAAAAAAAAACAAACAGAAATGTTTAAATGGTTCATTTTGGCATTTCAGACTGGATTCATAAGAGATTTAGGTGGCATTGTATCATAGAAAGTCAGAGAATCATAGAGAAGTAGGGCTGCAAGAGACTTCCAGAAGATATCTAGTCCAACCCCCTGCCTGAGGCAGGATCATCCCTATACAAACCTTCCTATATAAATGATAATCTGAAGTTTGCATAAGATTACCATCAACCCTGACAAAACAGAGACCTGACACCCTTAATCTGCCACAGGTAAAGCAGGGAACCATGGCAGCAAGTGTCCTGCTTCTATGAAAAGCTGTTATTATATGCTCAAGAGATCCCAAGTAGATGGCATACCCCTTGCTGCCAAGGAAGACAAAAATCTCCACAGTCCATACCAATTTGACTACAGGGTAAAATGCCTTCGTGACCCCAAAAATGGCAACTGGTCAAACCCTGTGCAGACAGGCAAGACCCTCTAGCCAGAAACCTCCGGCTTTGATCCCAACAGGAACATTGATGCACTCCAGTCATAGTCCCCAGCCTTGGCTGTAGCCAACATCCAATGCCTCTGGCAAGACTTAAAAACACACCGATACATATAGCAGAATGTGTGCGTTCGTGCGGGGGGGAGAGATGTTGAAGGCATGAGGAACTAGCAAAGCCTAGAAGCCTGGCAAATACTCATAGTAGGACAAAAAAGAGGTGGCACTGCTGCTTTCCATATACTCCAGAGGCTAAAACAGGCAGAAAATCCTTGATTCAGACCCCTGCTATGAATCAGACAGAGAGGGAACCTGAACTTATTCCTTCTCTGTCTGATTTGAGGTATTACATATGTCACGGGTGACACTAACAACCCATGATTTTAGGATTAAAGGGAACACTTTCATCTCATTGTTTTTGTAAAACTAGCCCTTCCCTTTGAAGTGCTTGAAAATGAAATAAACTGGCTTGGTTTGGGTTGAATGAAACATTGTTTGATCTGAAATGGATGTTTCATTTTTGATTATTCATTTTGGCCACGTAACTGAAATTCAGTTATTTCCAAGGCCTGCAAGACAGCCATTGTATGGCTGATGCCCTTTTTCTTTTAAAAGGTATATAGTGCACAATTCCTCTGAACTGGCTTATATTTCTTGGTAATATAGCTCCATGTAGCCTTTTATTTTAAATCATCTTAATACCATAATTAAAAATATAGAAAATGTAAATTTTAGTAAGATTCAGCTTTAATTAAGTGTATGCTGTACTCCCATGCATTTATGTAACCTCTAAACCTTCTGAAGGTGATAGGCTAACTCTGTAAGAGTGTATGGGCTTCTATACATGTGCAGGGAGCCTGCTCCAACTTGCTGTAATTCCAGCGCTTCAGAGCAGACTCAATTAATCAAGTCTGCTGGAACAGGGAACTAAATGTGCTCCAGCAGCCTCCAGCGTCATTTGTTTCAGTGTCCTTGTGGTGAAAAAGAGTGGCATGGCACTTTAAACTAAAGCCCTGCCACCATTTTTCAGTGCAGGGATGCTGATACACATGAGACTTTGAGCGCTTATAATTATCGCAGCTCTCGAAGCTGCACTAATTAAAGCTCCCCCCTCTGCCCCCCCACCTCTGGAGCATGTGTACAAAAGTCCTATGTTTCCACACATTTAAAGGCTACATAATTTGCTATAACATGATATTGCTTGTTTTTTTCCACATAGGTGCAGTGTCTCTCATTTGCTGGCTATTGCCATTGTTGTTACACCCTCTATCAGCAACTGCCAATTCACTGTTTGTTGGTGAAGATAGGAAAATGTATAAACCACCTAGATTCACGTCTGCTTTATTTCACCCATGGAAATGACTGACATCAGACTGGACAATGTATGTGACTCTTTGGCCATGTCCCTACCAGCAGGGGCTGTAATTGCCACAGGAAAAAAAGCAGGGGCACAAATTCATGCTGCTGCATTTTGCCCCAGCACATGCACCTGCACTTGGGGTTAGCACAGGGTAGGGGAGGCTGGGGCCAGCACCTGGGCTGGCCCTAGAAGCCTTACCTGGAGTCCTGGGGGGCTCCTGGGGCTCCAGCAGTGGTGATCTGGGCATGCAGAGCCTCACTGACAGCTGGAGTATGGCTCTGCCCAGCTGGGATCCGGTTTTCGGTGGCATATGCTGCCACCATGTGCGCTGCTCCCCTTTTTTTGGCATGGATTTTTTTGGCACCAGGATCTCCCAGTGTCAAAGAAACCTGCTACGCTGTTAATTGGTAGCATGGTGAGTGCCTGCATGTGCGGCACATGTTGATTGTGATGCCACAGATGGGACTGTGATACTGCAAACTGTATGAGTGTGACGTGCTCTTTGTGTTCATTTCCAGTATTTGCAATCCAAGATTAATGTTAAAAAATTGAAGAGGTGTCAGAGAAAATGCATGAAAACAATGAAAGGATTGGAAAATTAACCTTAGAGTGAGACTCTCCAGGAGCTTTGTCTAGTTAGCTTATCAAAGAGAAAGTTAAAGGGTTTTGAGCGCAGTCTGTATGTGCCTAAATGTACAATAAACATTTAATACATGTTTGTTGGATGTATTTGGCTGACTAAAAAATGAAGGAACAAATTTGAAATGTTGAAAGAGTTCTTTTTCACATTTCACATTGGCTTCACAGGAGATATAGGTCTTTCCTTCACAGACAGGAGGTAGTGTTGCTGCCTTCTATGTACTCCAGTAGTTGAAGCACGTGAGAGACCATGGTTCAAATCCATTCTCTGAATTGGAACAAGTGGCAATTTGAACTTATTCTCTTACATCCCAGGTAATGTATCAGACAAAGCTATAACAAGTTCCAATAGCTATAACAAGTTCCAATAGCCAGAAGTTGAATCGACACACACAGGTGAATATACACAACAGAAAATACACAAAGGACATGCCTACATGAGATGCTAACTGCACAGTAGACTAATAATACTACACAGTAGCATGTCACAGCGCAGACAGTGCTAACATGCTACTGCACAGCATTATTAGGCTACTGCACAGTAGTGTCACTAAAAAGGTGTTCACCAGTACTACTGTGCAGTACCTTTGGTTACTGCTCATTTATTTAGTACTTGATTATACAAGTCCTAAATTAAATGCACAGTATGCACTGAACATTAATGAACGTGTAGACACACCTACAGGTTTTTAACAGTAGGGGTAACTAGCCATTTGAAAAAAAAATTATTAAGTGTTGTGGTGGATCCTCTGTCACTGATAATTTTTACATTAAAAGCAGATTTTTTTTGAAAGACATGTCTTACTTCAAACAGGAATCTATCGCAGGAAGTTATTCTGTCCTAGAATGAGAGTTCTCATAGTAGAATGGTTAAGGCATCTTGCTATGACTTTGATGCAGGGGTTGGCAATTATTTGGGAACATGGGACACACAAGAAGTTTTGGGGAGCTGTCAGGGTCTGGGTCAGCAGGGAGCTGGTGTGTGCCATGGGTAGGCAGCAGCTTTAGCAGGGGCAGCTCATCTGGGGTCCCTGGCATCACCAGCACCACCTCCAGACTGCCCTTCTACCCTGAGGAGGGGCTGGAGCTGCTGCCTGGCACTGGCGACCCATGTGTGGAGGTGCTGATGGTGGTAGTGGTGGCCAGGTAGAAGCTGCTGCTGGTCATTGGAAAAAAGTGGGAACTGGTGGTAGGCATGGTCACCTCCCCCTTGTTGCTGCTAGGGCCCAGAGCCCACAGCAAAGCAGCCCTGTGGCTCCTCCCCACCACTGCCATCAGCGCTGCCTATAGAGTCACCCTGAGCCCCTGGTGAGGTGGCAGATAGGAACTTCAAGGCAGCCCTGACACGGGCTCCAGGTGGTTGCAGTGAGAAAGGACCCAGTAGTAGTGAGGGGAAGGCTGCCATGCCTGCCTCCAGACCCACTTTTTCCCGGCACCCAGCAGCAGCTTCTGCCCAACTCCAGGCTGAGCAAACAGCCCTGGCCCTGGCCTTCGGCGGGGCAGAGTGCCTGCAGCACTCACTACAGACCTGCCCTCCCTGGCGGTGGCAGTGGCCCTGCAGAAGTCGTTGTTGGGTGCTGGGAAAAAGCAGGACCTGGTGGCAGGTGCAGTCATCTCCCCCTTGCTACAGCCAGGGCCTGGAACCAGTACCAAGGCTGCCCTGTGGCTCCTCCCTGCTGCCACCGCCTTGCTGGGTGTGGGGACCCAGGGTGACCTGGAGGAGGCACTGGTGGTGGTAGTGGTGGCTGGGAGGAGCCACAGGGAAGTCCCAGAATGGTCTTTGGGCTCCAGCAGCAGCAAGGGGGATGTGAGACTGTCTGTTGCCAGGTCCCCCTTTTCCCTGGCACCCAACAGCAGCTTCTGGTTGTCTGCTGCTGCTGCTGTCACTCATCACGGCTGGGGCAGGTGAGTCCAGAGTGGGCACTACAGGGACCCCAACCCCCTGCTTGGGGCAGTCTGGGGCTGGAGCCAGAGCCTGGGCCAGGGCTGGCAGTGGTGGCAGCTGGAAGGAGCCTTCCACTGGAGCTGCTAGAAAATGGAATTGGCCACAGAGCCGTCATTGACCTTTTTTGTTATTAGTGGCCCATTTTAGACAGGAGGTCAAACGAGATGATCACAGTTTGTCCTCCCCCTATGAGCTTCTGAAATCCTGTATGTTTGACAGAAGAAAAGCTTGGAAATGTGAAACAGCAAAACTCCTATTGTACTGTCATGTACTAATGGGAAAGGATAATTTATTTACAGGCATAACTCAATTAATAACTCAATTAACTTTATATTTGCATATAATTATATAATTTTATTTTCCTTGAAACTTATATAGGGGGGAAAAACCCTGAAAAAATTAGTGCTTCACTTGAAGAATATCTGTTATTCGTAATCTTTTTTTTTTATGTTATTGAGGGGCAACGCACATAATTGTTTATTCAGATTCCAAAAACCAAATTTGGGAATTAATTCCATCGTCTTGTTTGCGGTATCACCTGGTGGTTGAATTCTGTATTATGCCTATGAGTGCCTGGTCTATGAAAACACCTTGTTTTCTGAAATGATGATTACATGGCATATTTATGGCCATATCTGGGAACGTCACTAAGGGAACATAAAGAAAATTGGAGAGAGACAATGGGTAATAAACAGATATATATTATTCCATTTCTGTTTTTCTTTAGCATAAGAATAGTAGCACCATTCCACAAGCCATCAAAAAGTGTATTAGTGTCTATGGATAGTTGAAAACTCTCCATCACATTTTTTTTCATTAGAACCTGAGTTTTCAATTTAGTGGGTTTTTACAAAGTATGTATGATGCTGCTGACTGCATTGATTCAAAATAAATTACACCCCTGATAGCTATGGAGGTATAAATGTCAATTATGAAGGTGTTATCTTTTATTCTCTGTAGCAACCAAAATTGGTGGAGACAAGCTATTGGACCAAGTAGTTTGCTGACCTGATGCAGTTTAGTAGTTCTTCTCTCCATATGTTCCTTATTTCCCTCATTTCTCTTCTTTCTTTTCTGATCTGCAGAAGTAATGGATAACTGGGGTCAAATGTATTAAATTTAGAAAACCCAATATCTGATCCATCCTAGAAATAAAGTGAAAGATCAAAGAGAGCCTATATTGCAGAATCTATTATCTCTTCAGACAGTGCAGTAATAATAACCAGCTCTTTTATACAGCACTTTTCATCCATAGACCTTAAGGCACTTTTCAAAGGAGGTCAGTATCATTACATGACCTTTCTTATCTCACAACTGCTAAATAGGAATAAATTGATAGATTATATATAACATTAATGATGCACTTATTAATGATTTAATGGGTGGGAAAAAAACTAAGAACAAAACAACATGTGAGACATAAAAGAGCAAACACAGAGGTGCCAATTACCACTTAAAACTTAAACAGTACATTCTGATTTTTCTATAAAATGTCCTTGAGGATCAAAGGCATATACCAATGAACTAGTTTAATCAGGTTCCAGTGTAAAGTTTGAGGCATATCTTTGAAGTAGTAGAAATGCTCAGCAGGAGACAGTAATTACATACATCCTTTGCACCCCTTAGTTACTTAAAAAATATTTAGTCTGAAAGTTTTGAGAGAGATGTGATTTTAGTGCCTTTCACATCATGGGCATTTGATGAGTATGAAAAGAAATTATGAAAAAAAATCCTTTTTGGCATCTGGTTGATGTGGCAGGGTCATCAGTGAGGGGCAACAAGATGAAACTGACAGATGTCTGTGGTGAAGATGATTGCTAATCATCAGTGAGGTGAAACAAGATGAATCTGACAGATGTCTGTGGTGAAGATGATTGCTAGCACTAAAATTACTGCCAAATGTGATCTGATTCAGGACATTATTGGATGTGTAGTTTTAGTTTGAATAGACTATGATAATATTTCATAGTCAAATGACTATTTGTCTCTTGGAGTCATGGTTCTTGACCCAAGAGCTGTTTTGTAGACATTCAAAATGTCCTGTTGTGTCTTTTACTTAAACAGAAAAAAACAAACAAACTACAGAATATTTGTTCAGGGGCCATATATCCACAAATGATTTTTTTTTTTCTGGCTTGCTCTGAGCTATCCCATGTAACAAGTGGGGTTTTTTTGTGCTGAACAGCATTTGTAGTAAAAAAGCAGAAAAATCAAAATGAATATTAATTTTTTTAAATGAAAATCTCTGAACAATTACTGCTAATGGAAAAAACCCTCTGCTTAAAGAAATAGGTTTGTGGTAAATCTGTGTTCACATCATACTGTTTATAGTTTGAAAAAAGAAACCTAATATTAGGATCAGTATCCCTAAGTTGTGATTTAACTTGGACTGTATTCAAGCTCTTGAACCACTGTGATTTGGGGCAGGATTTGTCTACAGAATTACTATGACTGATGCTGAAATGCCAGGGGAAAGAACTCTACTTTCAGATCAGAGTTTCCAGATGCTTCTTTGACTGATTAAAAACCAAAAAAGTGTCATCTGAAAATATTAGATTGGAAAAAAAGAGATAAATTAACCCCACACAGTGCTATTTTTAGCCTGTGTTTATACTGTTAACTGTAGCAACTGCAGCTTGTCTATACATACCCAAGCTGGTTTTAAATTAACTAGTTTTGGCAGTGCTGAAGTATGGCCTAACAATAGTATAGAACTCAGCACAGCTGCACTGCACATAGGTGGACTGCATCCGTGGCAATGGATTTAAAGGTGTGTCTACTCCATTGTAGACGTACCTTTAAAAGGTGAAGTTACCTTTAAAAGGTAGGCGGAGGGTAGAGCTGGAAGAAGCACATCTTGAGATGCTAGAGGACTGCAAACTGATCGTTTTCTCTCTGTGGAGTAGACTGAAGTTATAGATTTATAGATGCTGGGGTCGGAAGGGACCTCAATAGATCATCGAGTCCGACCCCCTGCATAGGCAGGAAAGTGTGCTGGGTTTGGATGACCCCAGCTAGATGCCTATCTAACCTCCTTTTGAAGACCCCCAGGGTAGGGGAGAGCACCACCTCCCTTGGGAGCCCGTTCCAGACTTTGGCCACTCTAACTGTGAAGAAGTTCTTCCTAATGTCTAGTCTAAATCTGCTCTCTGCTAGCTTGTGGCCATTATTTCTTGTAACTCCCGGGGGCGCCTTGGTGAATAAAGCCTCACCAATTCCCTTCTGTGCCCCCGTGATGAACTTATGTTAACATGAGGTAGGTAGTATGACCCAGAGTTAACACTCGCCTGAAGCAGCATAACTTTGAGATGCTCAGAGGACACTTAGAACAAGTTAATGAGTTTTAACATGCAAACACTTATGTTTTAAGTGCCCTTAGTGTAACTTCACCTTTACACAGTGTCATGATTGGAGCAGAGCAGCATTCTAAAACCATGTATTTGCTACATTGGGCTCACTGGGCACATCTACATGTGCACTTTATTGCTCAGTAATGCCCCGTACAGCATTACTGAATACATGTGTGTGGCAATTTGGCTGGTGTACACTAATATACTGCGTCATTGTATAGTTCTGTTAGACACAAGTATTATCTGACAGCACAGTATATTACTGTGCTTAAATGCACATGTAGACAGTGACAGGGCTGGCTGGCATGCAAGGGTGCTTCAGTGTGGGGCTAGCCAGCAAGTAATCCTCATGCTGAACCGTCCTCATGCCCCATCCAGGCACTATGCAACACACAGACCCCCAGGGCTGCGGGATTCCACGTGCTATGGAGGGGCTGGCTGAGGCATGGGCCCCTTCCACACTAAAGCACCCTTGTTTGTCAGCCAGCTCACCCACAGTACATGGAGCCCAGTTGGAGCAGCCCTGAGTTAGCAGGGGACACAGGCCATCAGCCTGCCAGCCCAGGGCTGCTCTGACAGGGCTCCATGTGCAGCATCCCCCCTCTCTCTAAAAAGTCATCCAAACTTCAACACCAAGGCAGAAACTCAGCAAATGAACAAGTTAAAAATAACATCTCAAGAAGAATTAAGAGGTAATATTTCACAGAATTGTGTAGCTTTGATAATGCTGCCTTACGGCACAAAAGCAAGAGACACAGAAGGGGGGATGCAGTAATAAGTCAGAGATGGTTGGCTAACCCCTGTGAATGAATTTGACTGCAAAAAATTACATTTGTTTAAAAAACAAAACTAATGAATTAGGATTCTTTTTAAATTTCTCTTCTGTGTTTTTGAGCCTTTTGGCTTTAAGCTTTATATTTGCATCCATGAAACTAGAAATTTATTTAAAAATAATGCTGAGATTTTCTCAAAATGCATGATACAAGGTATTAGGGCTCTGAGAAAAATACCAGTCACCACTAGGTTGATGTAAGTTAGCAACTCTGGGTAGTAAATTAGTGAGATGCAAGTATGACACAATCTGGCTCTATGTCCTCTCATGAAAACGTATTTGGTCTGTTTAAAAGACCTGTATTTACACTTGGTGTAAAAACAAATGTGTGAAACTGTTGATGTAAACACCACAAAACTACATCTGGTTTCAGTACTTCTGCATCTGGACAAGGTATCTGGTCCTGAGAAACTGAGTGACCACAGTTTGGACAGATGAACAACTTCCACTGAGTTAAAAAAGAAGGAGGATTTACTGAGATAAATCTCTTCCATTGTAACTTTTTTCAGTCCACTATCCCCCACAGTAAGTGGAAGCTAAATTGTGATCATAACTGTTTCATTAAGGGGTTAACTACCCCAGTTTAGCTAACAGTTACTGAAGGATAGAAGTGCTGCATGAAACAGTAACTGTGGATCAGTTAAAGCACAGTAACCAATCTCCACACCTGTTTATCTTGGAATAATTTCTCTGTCTGCAGATGTACCCTGAAGTCCAGTGATTCTCAAATGGGGTGCTATGGCAGGGTGCCTTGAGTTCATTTTAAGGGTGCTGTGGGGTGCCACACAATCTTAACACTGTTAAGTATGCAAACATGATTCAGAAGATAAAACCAGAGATTTCAAACAGAAAGACATAGTATCAGAAACATTCTGTTCTGTCAGACTTTCTGAGTTCTTTGCAACAGAAGAAATGTGCTACAGAATAATTTGTCTGTAGTCAAAAGTAAGAGCTGGCATTTTCCAAGGGGTGCCTTGAGTCTAAGAAGGATGAGAACCATTGCCTTGGTGAAATCAAGAGGAGGTATTGAATATTCAGACTAGAGCTGAACAACATTTTTCAAATTACAATAGAATAAATGCAAACAATAAGGGAAAATGTTTTGGGTTTTTTTTTAATATTCACAGGTTTCCCTCCTCTTTCCTCCCTTCTCCTTTTTTCACTGGCTATACCAAGGTTTTGATGGTAAATGAACTGAGGAATAACTGTAAAGAGAAAGAGAGGAATATTGTTGATTGTATCAGTAAAATTAAGTTGGAAAAATAGTGAAGTTATTGAAAATCAAATAATGGTTTTGAATGTTTCCCACTTGTTTACCCATTTCTGCCTCTTCACTATAATATCATTCAGTGAGATTACACTAACAGTGGCTTCAGCTAAAATTGGGGCTCCATTACATTGTACATATTCATTGTAAGGGGCTATTCCTGTTCTAAAACTTGCAATCAAATGCCACTGTTTTACACAAAGAGATCTGTGCACCATTACACACCAGTGGATAAGTAACATCTTGTAGTATTGACCGTGTTGCTACTTTTTGCACTAATACAGCAGAGTTTATTCAACCTGCATAGTGAGGAGTCAGAGGCCAGGTGTTTGTATTGCCAAGATAGTTACAGAATGGCAGTTCGGAGATCTCCATAGATACATGACCTTTGTGTCCTCTTTGACAACATCAGACTTTAAATGTAATATCTTGCATCTACAACCAGAACAGATCTTTAGCCTTGTAAATATTTTATAGTGTGCAGAATGTTGACTATTTTCTTATGAGTTACCTTCAAAGTAGCCTTTCAATTATTAGCAGCAGCTGCAAAACTAGACTCAATAGTTTAACAGACAATTAAAAGTAAAATTAAATGTAATGGAATAATCATTTTTCATTGTGGCAGATCCCTCACAGACTCTAATCAGGATTTGACACATCTAGAGTGTCATGCCCCAATCCTACAATGGACAGTATGTAAGTGAATTCTTGAGCCCATAGAGAGCCCACTCAATAAAAAATGAGGTTCTGTTCAAGTTGAACATCTTGTCCTATGACAGCCTATATTTTAATGTGTCTCTGTAGTGCCTACCATATATATCATACTAATGATATACGAATTGTGGCAACTGGCATCTTTGAAAAGAATATGATCAAATATGCACTGATAGGATTGAGGTTACAATAGACTTGGATTCTAATCCCACTTGTTGGTTATTTTAAGTCATGTCATTTAATTTCTCTGTGATTCAATTGTCCCCGTTTTATACCTGGAAAAATAGCTATCTATCCTCTTTTGAAAGGCACATTGTGCTAAATTCTAGAAAAGCCCTGTTCAATTGCTAGTGAAGAGCAAAAATGTTATATTTCTTCTGCTATTCGTTTATATAGACCTCGCCAAATTATTTTATTACATGCTCAGATTCCTCCTCCAGACAGTAATGGATTTATGAAATAATAGTAATAAAAAAATCCAAATTCCATTTTCCTTTTTATGCCAACATTTGTATAGTTAACTTCACTGGGACTATGTCACTGATTTTTTTTTTTCCTTCTTTTTTTATGTATACTTCAGTAGCACTACTTTTCTGCTAAAATATAGTAGACGATGCTCATTAGTCAGGGGAGCTTTCTATTTGATTGAATGATTGCACTGGAAAGTTTCAGCCCTACACATATGGTATGCTAATTAAGAACAATAGGATTTGTTTTTGTTTCTGTGCACTATGTGCAGTGTTTATTTATAGTCAATATTAAAATCAATGCAGTTTCCCATACATATGTTTAACACTGAGGATTCCACTAATATACAAACATGGGAGATCTGATATATATTTATATACTTAGAACAAGTTAGTTATGTGTCCTGCTCTGACATTTTTGTGGCAATAATAAGTTAGCTCTCACAGCTAATAGCCAGATTTTTGTTTTCCATAAATTGATATAGCTCTGACTTTTTGGCACTATGCCACTTTATATCTACTGAGGTCATTTTCCATGCCCATGTATTCACCTGTGTTGTGATGGTAAGGAAGCCATTGAACTATTTCTAGAAATGGTGTTATAAAGTGTGTAAAGATATATGTTTAAAGAAGGGTAGCTGTAGGAGGAGTTAAATATGCTGATTTGTAATATAAGGCTGCAACCATCTCATAGATAGAATGGCAGATTAAGACTGAGGGTTTCTGAGTTCTTTTCCTGCAGTCATCTTTGGGTGAGGTTACTTATTACAACTACACCATATTAAGTGCCCTTAAATTGTGAGCACCTACACATTAGAGCTTGATAACAATTGCTAAGTGCCCTCTAAGGCCACATCCACATGTGGTGCAGACATCTGGTTCCCTGGGGACAAGTAGCGGCAGCATACCTTGTGCCACCACTACTGATCCCCAGGGAATGCCTGTGTCATGCGCACTTTGGTGTGCAGCAAGTTACCCAGGTGGTGTAGGGTAGGCTGGGAGCAGCCTTACCTGGAGTCCTGGGGGATTCCCAGAGCTGCAGCAGAAGCAATTCTGCTGCATGGAGCTTGGCTGGCAGCTGCAGCACAGCTCCAGGCAGCCTGACTCTACTTTTGAGTGGCACACACTGCCCATGCATACACTGCTCTGCTTTTTTTTCTGTGGTTGTTTTTTTTTGTATTTTTTGTTTTGACCCCTGGATATCCAGGGGTCAAAAACACCCATGGAAAAAAGGCAGATCAGTGCATGCATAGGCAGTGCTCCCTTGCAGCGTGGAGAACATCTG
This sequence comes from Alligator sinensis, assembly GCF_000455745.1. Lineage (NCBI taxonomy): Eukaryota > Metazoa > Chordata > Crocodylia > Alligatoridae > Alligator > Alligator sinensis. The sequence continues at coordinate 5,423,171 of NW_005841837.1, forward strand.
AATGTGCTGTAAGTATGTGGTGCTGAAGATGTGTTTGTGGTACCACATACCACACAGCCATGCTCATTTGGAGACAGCCTAGGTGCCCTAAAGTTGCATCTCTTTGGGTGAAGATTATGTTTGAACTTTGCTACCTAGGTAGCTTGAGTTACCTTAACTTCTGGCTGCTCCACTGAGACAAAATTTCCAATTTGCAGTCCTCCAACATCCCAAGAATCACTGCTCTCAACATGGACTAGCTATCACCTAGAACTCAATGACCCTGGATTGACAACTGGGGACAACTAAGCAGAAGGTGAATGGGAAGGGGTGGCAGGACAGGGGACAGGAGTGGATGAAGGAAGAGGAAAAGGACGGAAAAATGAGGCATGGGGGAGGGGAGAAGGGGGAAAGAGGTCATGGGGGTAAGTGGATGGGCAGCTGTGGAAGGTGATATGACTCGTACCCTCCCCAGTTAGCCCTATGGCTGCCCAGCAGTTCTCTGCTGCCCTGCCCCTCCCATTGCCACTCCAACCACAGGGAGCTGGAGGGCAGTCGATGGAGGGGTGGGGTTGGCAAGTAAGTCAGCAGCCACAGGGCCTGGTGGGAGCATGTGGCCTGGATCTGAGTGCGGGGGTAGCACAGACTTCAGTGAGACTGGGAGCATGCAGGGATGAGGAAATCCTCCCCCCCATCACTCTGCTGCCACTCTTAGACTCATCAGGGTGGCAGGAGGATGATCCAATCAGTGGTAGGGAGGACTGGGGTGTTGGTGGAGGGGAGATCCAGGCAATAGTGGGGCAAACAGGGTGGAAGGTGTGATCCAAATGGCAGGGGGGTAATCTGAGCAGAAGGGCAATCAAGGAGCAAGGTGTAATCCAAGTGCATGAGGTGGGGGGCTCCTTTCCCACTTCCCATCTTGCCCCTTCTCCCTGGCCTATACTGCAGCTAGGGAGCCAATGAACCAGACAGGCACAGAGCATACTTAGCAGCTCGTAGCCGTGTCCCTGATCACCAGCTCTCTAGCAGCATCTCAGAGCTGTGAATTTTAGAGAGAATATTAACCCTATGAAACTGCTCACAGCATCCGTGTACACACGAGATGCTGACTGTACAGTCATTATTGTATAACCAAGTACTAAATGACCAAATATCTTTTTAGTGAGACTGACTGCACAGTAGCCCAGGACTACTGGCCAATAGTGTGACATCATGCTTTCTGCCATGTGATGCTACTGCACAGTAGTTACGGGCTACTGCTCGGTGAATGTCTTGTGTAGATGTGGCCAGTATGTTCTAAGTTTGATGCTAACTAACATTCCTTAGAGTTAGCACATGCTAACTGTAATATGCAACTACACCTGATCTTGGTTTGCACTTGGTTAAATCACTAGTTTATACCTTCACTGAACTAGTTTATACCTGAAATTCTTCACCTGTAATAAGTATATTCAACTCTACCTCATGTCACATAGAATTGAGGAAACAACACATGGTTGACAAAGCACTTGAGAACTGCAAATGAAAAGTACTAAAGATGACTTGGTTGCTATTATTTTCTTAGTTTTATTAATGATAGTCTATCTTTGGTTTTTGCTTTTCTGATTCTGTAGATGTGAAAGGCAGCATCTGTAGAAGAGTGGTTCTTAAGAGATGACATGAAGACCCCTGAGCATCATGGCTATTCGTGGCAGCTATTCCCTTTGTTATAGAATATTTGAAGTTTGGTATCTGTAAACACAGCATTTACTTTCTTTTTAATATTTCACTAAACTTAGATTTTATATATTTTAATTCCTGGCAGGGGTCTTCAAGCTCATTTTTTAGACCATATGGTGTTTTCTTTAGTCTGGTTACATTCCTTAGGCTACACAGGGGGTAGGTGGAAGTGAAAAGAGATAGACTTCCTCTCCTCTGTTTTTATTTCTTTTGTACTGGAAATCTCATGCAGTACCAACAGCAAAGCTAAATCCCCTGCTGCACTGAATTGACATAGCCAGCCAGAAGCAGCATGCCGTTAGTGAAATTGCTACAGTGGGCATGAGACAGGAAAGTTGATTTTCTTATTTCCCATGCTGGGCTCACCCCAGTGGTCCTATGTTTAGCACACCCCTATGTACTTTATATAAATCTGTGTTTCCACAGGATTATCAATTTTTTTTTTCTCCACCAGTTTCACCAGCTCCTCTTTTTTTCATAGCAAAACAGAGATTTTCTACTCCTCATCATTGTAATCCATACAGGATACCAGTATTTACTTGATAACACTTTTTCACCGAGTTATAGAAAAAAACAAACAAACAAAGAGCAGCTCTCGTAATATGTGCTTCACCCAAGTCAGGTTGATTGAGGCGCTAAGTGGTAAGACAAAGGATATAAATTGACACACAGTGGTTATTTTTATGTGTCTGCTGGGAACAATACCAGGGAGCTAAGCAAAGTCTGTGACTTCCAAGGAGGCAACAGAATGGCTTTACAGAGGTGTTAAAATTAAAGGATGTAATTTATTTACAAGGCTTTAAAAATAAATAAAAGCCATTGCAAGACCTTGAGCTACACAGACGCTTGAAGTGTTTGTCATAAAGCAATGAATCCACATACTGAGAAAACAAACAGTAAAGCCCCATTCTAGAAAGGAGCTGCTGAACTTCATGTCTAGTGAAGTTCTATTGTCCTTGTACGCTGACACTTAAATGCTTCAATAGAACTTCACTAGAAGTCAAAACTGCTCTAGAAAGGCAAAGTGTTCTATTGAAGCATTTAAGTGTCAGCGTACCCCATGCTCACTTTGCCTTTCTAGAGCAGTTTTGACTGTGTACCAATTAAGAGCATCTGAGACCAGGCTTGGGTGTATGGGCTCAGCGGGTGCATCTACACATGCATTTGATCTGAGATCAATTTATTTGCAAGTCTACATGTGCAGGGACGTAGCAACAGATTTGCTTCTCTTAGCAGCAAACTGGTGCCACTTCCTGCAGCCCTGCAATGAGCCTCTGCCACCACCTGGGGACCTCAAGGCTCCAGCTGCAGCTGCCAGTGGCCAGCAGCCATCTTGAAAAGGCAGCCCCGCTCTCTGCTCCCTGGCCAGCCACTTCCATGGCCAGGAGCAGCATGCACAGCGCAGGGGCAGCACATGACATATCTTGCCTTGCTGCCTCTGCCTCCCATGCTATGGCTGCTCCTCCCCTGCCCCTGCAGCAGTGAATAAAACCCCAAGCTCCTGTTGGCCACCATGATCAGCATGGTGGCCAACAGGACCCTGCTGGCCCACCATGCTGACTTCAGGCAGGCCCATAGCTGTCTGTCCTCCCAGGTTCCTCACACACAGTGAACTCCTGCCCAGCCACAGCACACCATCCCAAGGCTGCCACAACCACCCAGCTGCTGCCTGGACCCCATCCAGCTGGCCGGACCCTGGCAGGGAGACTGATGACAGGTTGCTGGATGCCACTGTCAGGGCTAGCCTTGCCCTTCTGGGCATCCAGTCCCACCAACTCTGGGCCCACTGAGCCAGCCAGGACTATGGTTGCACATTGTTCAGCACACCAGGGATGAAGAACAGTGGCTGGAGGCATTCCAGATGACCCCAGCCACCTTCTGGGACTTCCTGAGGCAGCTCTGGCCACAGCTGGAGTGGCAAGACACCAACATGTAGGCACCCCTCATTGCAGAAACCTGGTTGGCCCTCGCAGTGCTCAAGCTGACCACTCCTGCCAGCCTCTTCTATGTGGGCCATCTCTTTGGGGTGGTGAAGGCCAATGCCAAGAAGGCTGTCCTGGAGGTATGTGGTACCCTCCATGACATGCTGGGCCACATGGTGCTCTGCATACATGACCCCCTGACAGCAGTGGTGGGGTTCCATGCCCTGGGCTTCCCCAAGTGCACTGGGGTCCTGGACAGGACCCACCTCTCTGTCACCCACATACCCACCCCATGGTGACAGCCCCTATTATAGCCAGAAGGGCTTTCACTTGGGTGTGCTCTAGGCCATCATTGACCACTGTGGCACCTTTACAAAAGTGAGGGTTGGCTGTGTGGGCAGGGCCCATAACACCTGTATGTTTCACAACTCCACCCTTCCAGCCCTGGTAGAGAGCAGCCAATTCATGCTGGGGGTGCCGGACCTGCAACTGGGTGCTGTGATGATTCCACCCACCCACACATCCTTATCAGGGATCCCACCTACCCATTCCTGCCCTGGCTCATGTAGCTCTACAGAAGCCAGTTGAACCCCTGCCAGACCCACTTTAACTAGTGTGTGGGCCAGACCTGCACCCTGGTGGAGTGCACCTTTGGCTGCTTCAGCGGACTGTGACATCCTCACTGCCTGCCTTGAGTTCACCCAGGACAACATTCCCTAGGTCATTGTTGCAGCCTGCATGCTGCATAACATCTGTGAGGCCTGGGGAGAGCTCTTTTTGTAAATCATAGGTGGTAGAAGGCTGAGGCTAATGGGGCTTAGCCCCACTGAACTTTTCATGGTGGGTGGAGACAGCAGCTGCACCATGGTGCTGCCATCCCACAATGCCTGGCACTGCTCGGTGTGCATCTGCTCCTCAACCACTGTGTGCAGCAACAGTGCACACTGGCCCTGCAATTGCCCTGTGGAAAGGAGGGGTAGGGGTTAAGCAGCACTCAGCCCCCCCCCCCCAAATAATATTTGCCCCCATTGCTTATGCTGTGAGGCCTCGGTGGAGGAGATGCATAGGGTGGAAGATGCCCTGTAGCAGGAGCACAACCTGTGGTGGAAGTGACAGAAAAAATGGCAAGCCTTCCCCAATGAGGCCCTGGGCAAGTCACTCATCCACCCCCAGGGCCCAGGGAACTGAGTCTGAGAGGCAATGGCCAACCACTTCCTAGGACTCCCTGCATGTGTGGTCCAGGGCTCAAATTGCCCACAGGCTTTCAAAAGCCTGAGGCTGGGGCTTTCATAGAGGTGGTTCAGCCCTGGAGCAGGAATAGCTTCTAGCCCCAGAGTGTTGGGGCTAGCCTCAGGCTGGCCCCCTAGTAGCAGGGCTGACAAGGAGCAAATCTGCTCCCCATTGGTGCCTACACATGTGTTACAGTACAGTAACTACTCACAAGTAAATTTGCTACTTTCATTTGCAGGTAGTAAATTTACTCACAAGTAGTGTCATTTACTCTGCAGTAAGCATGCACACATGAGGAGCAGATGCACACCGCACTTCAAGAGCGATGTGGATAACCTGGAGAGGGTCTAGAGAAGGGCCACTCGTATGGTTAAGGGCTTGCAGGCCAAACCCTATGAGGAGAGACTAGGGCACATGGACCTCTTCAGCCTCCGCCAGAGAAGGTTGAGAGGCGACCTTGTGGCTGCCTATAAGTTCATCATGGGGGCACAGAAGGGAATTGGTGAGGTTTTATTCACCAAGGCGCCCCCGGGGGTCACAAGAAATAATGGCCACAAGCTAGCAGAGAGCAGATTTAGACTAGACATTAGGAAGAACTTCTTCACAGTTAGAGTGGCCAAGGTCTGGAATGGGCTCCCAAGGGAGGTGGTGCTCTCCCCTACCCTGGGGGTCTTCAAGAGGAGGTTAGATAGGCATCTAGCTGGGGTCATCTAAACCCAGCACCCTTTCCTGCCTATGCAGGGGGTCAGACTCAATGATCTATGAGGTCCCTTCTGACCCTAGCATCTATGAATCTATGTGCAAGTTAATTATTCAGTAATTACACTAGTGCTCAGTAAAGCATCTCGAGTAGACCTGCCCAGTATAGCTAAAAGCTGGCTACATTGCCTAACTTCTGGCATTTCATAGATTTCATAGACATTAGGGCTGGAAAGGACCTAACGAGATCATCAGGTCTAGCCTGCTGCCCAAGGGGCAGGAAGTCAGCTGGGGGCACATGACCCCAGCAAGACAAGCATCCAAATGCAACTTGAACGTGTCAAGTGTTCGTCCTTACACCACTTCTGGGGGGAGTCTGTTCCCTGGGGTGCGCTGGTGAACAGATGTTCTCCCAGATCCTGATGTACACTCTGGCTTTCTTATAGGCTGCCACCAAGTCCCATCTGAGCCTATGCTTTTCCAAGCCAAAGAATCCTGAGTCTCTCAGCCTCTCCTCATAAGGCCTGCTCTCTTGACCTTTGATCATGCATGTGGCTCTCCTCTGGACTCTCTCAAGCTTCTCCATGTCCTTTTTAAAGTGTGGACCCCAGAACTGGATGCAGTACTCCAGCTGCGGCCTCACCAAGGCCAAGTAAAGCGGGAGAATGACATCTTGGGTCTTGTTTGAGATACATTGGTAGATTCAAGCCAGGGTTTTATTCACTCCGATGGCTATGGCATCACATTGGTGGCTCATATTCATCTTGTGGTCAATCTTCCTTCCCTTCTAGAAGATAGGCACCACATTGGCCCTCTTCCAGTCCTGAGAAACCTCACCTTAGTGCCACGAGTTCTCAAATATCCATGCCAATGGCTGAGCTAAGATGTCAGCCAAGTCTTTTCGCACTTTTGGGTGTTTTTCATCTGGGACTCCTGACTTATGGATATCTAGCCTCTCAAGGTGCTCCCTCACAAGGTCTTTACCAAATGTAGATGTATGGTCACCCATACCCTTGTAATCCTGTGTCCTGTGAGGCAGGGCATTCCCCTTGGGCTGGTGAAAAACCGATGCAAAGTAATCATTGAGATTAGCTTTTTCCTGGGTGTCCGTTGTCAGCCACCCCATTTGATTCAGCAGGGGTCCAATGTTGCCCTTATTTTTCTTTTGACTTCCTATGTATCTGAAAAATGACTTTTTATTGTCCTTGATTCCTGTAGCTAGCTTGAGCTTGGTTTCAGCCTTGGTTTTTCTGGTCCATTCCTTACAGGTGTGGGCCAGTAATGCATAATCCTCCTTAAAGGTATTACCTGTCTTCCAACCCTTATAGGCTTCTCTTTTAAGGTTAAAAAGGTCCATGAATTCCCTATTTAGCCAAGAGGGTTTCCCAGCCCTTTTACTACTTTTCCTGTGGGCCAGAATGGATTTTCCTTGAGCTTTTAGGATCGCATCCTTAAGGACCAACAACTGTCGCAACCTTAAGGACCCCTTCCCTGTCAGATCATGATCTTTCAGGGCCTTCACAACCAACCTTCTAAGCTTGTGAAAGTCAGCTTTCCTGAAGTCAAGGATTTCTGCATTGCTGACCAATTTTCCAGCTCTGTGATGGATAAGGAAGGTGATCAACTTGTGATCACTATTACTGAGCTTCACTTCAATCCTCAGGTCACTGACTAGATCATCCCCTCTGGCCAGAACCAGATCTAGCTGTGCCTCACCTCTTGTCAGCCCGTGGACTTCTTGAGTCAGATAGAGCTTATCAATGCAGGCAAGGAAGCTACGCAACCTATCAGATATGGCTGAATGCTCCTCCCATGAGATGTCAGGGTGGTTGAAATCACCCATGACAACTATGTACTGAGAGTGTGCAGCCTCTGCTAGTTCCCTAGAGAATTCATGTTCAAGCTCTTCCTCCTGATGAAAAGGTCTGTAATAGACTCCTGTGGCTATATCCCCTTTACACGTTCTCCTCGTATTCTAACCCAGAGGGTTTTAAGTCACGCCCCGTCCCTCCACCCCCCGCCCCCCAAGGTTTAACAAAGCATCCAGGTGCCCAGGGCAGTGGAATGCATGAGGGAAGTGACAGCTTCTGGCTCTCACCATGCTGCTGATGTGATTCTGTAGCTGCAGTGGCAGCTTTTATTTTTCCATCCCCCATGCCTCCTAGGTTATTTCCTGGGATAGATGCCCTGTCACTCCATCTTAGTTACACTACTCCTTAATTATTCTACTGCTCATTCTACAGTGTAACTTGCCTTGCCTACAGTGGAAGATTAAAGTATAGAGCTTAACTGGTGTTAGAACACGTAACTAGCAAAATACCTTAAATCCTAGTCAAGGCAAACTCTATGCACTGCGAGGGATGGAACTTAAATTGCACATTTGTTAACTGAAGTGGAATCAGAACCTTAGTTCTTTGAGTCCAAAACCACAAATCTTTACCACTGGAGTTGAAGGAACTTCTTGATCTTATTGTCCAGTAGGGCAGTGGTCAAAAATCTGTTTAGGCTCTGGGCCAAAATTACTTAAAACAGATGTAGGTGGGCACCAGGACTTGGCAGCCATTGCTGTTTTTCCCTGCAGCAGTATAGGGAGAGCAACTATTGCCAAACCCCTGAGCCCATGGGCCAGATCAGATGGTTGGCTGTGGGTTGCCATCCCCTGTAATAGGAAATTTCTTCTATCTGCTACACATGAGCTAGTCCATGTGTCAACCCACTAGTGGGAAGCATGGTAACATACAAAATCCAGCATGCTAGACAATTTTATGGAATTATTCACCACTGCTGGACCACAGCAGGGAGCACCATGGTAAACATGATGCATGCACTAAACCCTGAAATGGATTAAATGAAGCTGTCTTAGAGTGGTACTGGGCTTGAATGAATAAGTACATCTAAGATAGCCTCTTATACTATGACCATGCCTGCTCTATGTGTTTTTGGGGGTTTTATGTGCATGGAGAGTGTATACAGCACTTCAATGTAGTCCTCCCTATCACAGTCTAGAAGTGGTGTAAATACACTGTATTGAGCTTCTCTGACTCCAGTGCTTCTGTTGGTGCCTTCCTGCATCAAGCATGTATGCTCTAGCCTAACATGTTTTGGCTCAAAGAGGTGATGCAGAGATAAGTGGATGAAACTCTTTGGCCAATGTTGTGCATAAGGCCAGGCGAGATGATCATAAAATTCATTTTCCTGCTTTAATCACTCTTGGAATTTAGCCTACCTTGCTATCAGTCCCAAGTATAAATCATCAGGTACAGCACTCAAATTAAAGTAAGACCCCTTCTTTCTTTGTTTTAATGAGTCATTTGTACTTTTGCCTCCACATCTCAGACAAGTGAAGGCTAAGATTTGAAGGGTGAGGAGTAGCAGAATCTGTGTTTAGAGGTTGGAGTATGATTTTGTTCCTTGTTCTCACTAGGCACATCTACACAAGATGCACAGTAAACATCTTGCTGTCTACACATGCACCCCTTTTAGACTGGAGTAAACTAATTTACTCTTCAGCAAGATAGTACTTGTAAATACAAGTATTATCCTGCTTTAATGTAAAAAAAACCCCTCTACAACAGTGCACATATAGATGCTGGAGGAGCTAGGTGAGACATGAAGGTGCTGCTGTGCAGGAAGCCAGCCCCAGCCAGCCCCTCTGCAGCATGCTGAACCAGTGAGAGCAGCCCGGGCTAGCAGAATGATCCCCAGGGGCCCCTGCCAGCTGGGGCTGCTCTGCACTGGCTCAATGTGAGCCCCAGAGTTTATTGCTGCACGTTAATAGGCACGTGTAGATGCACCCACTGTCTAACTACTTTATAGCTCTTTAAGCAATATGGTCTTTCTCAGAGAATGCTCTTCTGTATTGATACAAGTTAAACACTTTGTTTTGTCCTCAGCTTTGAAAGGATAAAGGTGTAAAATATATAGCAAGGGCTTTTTTAAAGCTTATTCAGTGGACAAATAACTGAGTATTTTTTACAGTGATGTAAAGTATTCTTGAAGCAAATATTGCTATAACCTTCCCAGTGATCTGTTCATATGGTTTAATCAATATGACAGGGCCTAATGAACAGCAGCTGCTACAGAATATTTATATATGGAATATTTATTTGGCAAGGTAAAATGGCTATGTGGTGTGGAACAAAACAAAACAACCTTCTAAATCTGCAGAGTCCAGGTACAAAGGCAGAGGATCTGGGGTGTGGAGATAAGGACCCATCTCTAGGTAATCTCAGTCTTCTCCTTGTGGTAAATGACAGCACAATGGGGAAGGATGCAGGGCTCCAGGGGTCCTCTGTACATGGGGTTTATGACAATTACAGTGCTATTCTCTCTGTAACTCTAATGATCAGCTGTAACTTTGAAAAACTCTCTTGTTCTCTATTGCCACAGAGCTTTTGATTTTTAAGGGTCTTTCCTGACTTAGTTGAACCTATGTTTGATATTTTAAAAATATGTAGCTAACTTTCATGTAGTTTATGGTGTAAAATCCTGGCTTCAGTGAAGTCATTGACAAGGAAGATCATCCAGGGTATGCTAGGGCCCCTAGACATGTGCAAGTCAAGGCACAATGGTATCTAATGAACAATCCACACAATTGTGCCTCCTGCCATGCCACATGTGTGGCAGGAAACATGACTTTGGGCTTGTGCATTAGATCCTATCAAGCCTTATTACTGGTGCAGGGGAAGCCCAATTCTGGCTTTCCCCTGCACCAGCAAGAAGCAAGGCCCTGTGGTTGGGATCCCCACTTGGTTGCAGCCCCAGGCCTAGGGAATCACAGCAGCCCCAGGGCTGGGGAATCATAGCAGCCAGGCTGGGGGTGTGTGAAACCTCCAAGCTTGGGAAATCATGACAGCTATGATCCCTCAGGCCCAGGAGTTTCACACACCCCTGAACCTGGGACATCATGGGAGCTGTGATTCCCCCAGGCTTGGGGTTTGATTTCATCCAAGGCAGCCACCCTCTCCCCAACTGCCAGGATCTAGCTGGGTCCCAACACCTGGAGTCCACAGCTGCAGGACTCTGGGTCCCTACACTGCCAGGACCCAGAATCAGCAGCTGCTGGGGCTGAGAATCCCCTCAGTTGAAAGACTTCCAGCCCCAGCTGCGCATGGTGCACCCGTAGGGCAAGGAGTCCCATTAGCTGACAGGGCTCCCAACCAAGGGGAGACCCTGCTACATGTGCTTCAGATTAAAGCTCAGTAGCAACCAGCTTTAAATTAATACACATTTTCAAGATCTAACTTTATAGCTGGCTAGACATTTTTATAGCATGATAGCTACTTTGCACGTACAGCTGTTCTCAAACACTAAATACAGACTTTCAGAGGCATTAGGAGGAGGTTAAATTGATTCAAAATGGTTGCCTGATATCAAGTAAGTCACAATAAGGGGGCTAGTGGTGAGGGGTTGGGAGTCTGCCGGGGGATGGGAGGGAGGCGTGACCAGTAGGGGACAGGCATGACCCATGGGTGGGTGGGGGTAGGCATGACCTGTGAATGGGTTGGTGCCCCCTGCCACACCGAGCCTACACTCTCATCCCTGCCACCCCTCCCCGCACTGGGACTGACTTGCATGGCTCCGGCAGTGACAAATGCTGATAAAATGTGACTGCACCTGGGTTGGCTTGTGGGATGGGAGTTGAGAGGGCTGGCTAGTGAGGGTGTAGGGGAAGAGAAGGGGGCCTGGGGGGTGGTGCAAAAAATAGCCCAGCATGGGGAGGGAGTATGAAAAGAGAAGCCCTAGGGCTGGGGCCAGTGGCTGCATTTTCCTAGCCCTGGGGCTATGCAGGGAAAGTGTACAGAAATTCTACACATCAGCTCGACCTGAATTGAATAAATTTGATACTACATAGATCCAGGTTTATCTTAAATTGGGTTCTGTGTGCATGTAACTTATGTACAGTTACAGGTTTAGTCTTACTGCTGGTCACTGAGACTATAAGTGTAAGGTCGGCACTGGAATGAGCTAAGTTTAAATTGGGTGGCCATTTTGAACCCAATGTAACCAATCAAGACCTGATGAAAAGAAGCAAGAGTATCTTCACTGACAGGCTTGCTAACCTAGTGAGGAGGGCTTTAAACTAGGTTCAGTGGGGGATGGAGACCAAAGCCCCAAGGTAAATGGTGAAGGGGGTGACCTGGAGGAAGCATGAGCAGGAGGGGGCAACAGGGGAGGCCTTTTTATTCTTCCTGACAAAGTAGGGCAATCAGCTAGTTAACTGATGTGTCTGTACATGAATACATGGAGCCTGAGAAACAAGCAGGAAGAATTGGAAGTACTCATCCAGTCATGGAACTATGATGTGATTGTAATAACAGAGACTTGGTGGGATAGTTCACATGACTTGGTGGGATAGCTCACATTGTCGTGGATGAGTATAAACTAATCAGGAAGGACAGAAAGGGGAGAAGAGGAGAAGGAATTCCACTTTATGTAATAGAGTTGTATGATTGCTTAAAGCCCTAATATGAAACTGGAGATAGGCCTCTTGCAAGTATCTGGGTTAGGGTCAGAAGAGAAAGCAGCAAGGGTGACATCATGATGGATGACTTCTATAAACCACCAGACCAGGAGGAAGAGGTGGATGAGGCTTTCTTCAGACAGCTAGTGGAATTTTCCCAAGTATAGGCCCTGGCTCTCATGGGGGACTTCTTTCACCCTGAAATCTGCTGGAAGAGCAAGGCAGCAGTGCACAGACAATCCAGGAAGTTTTTAGAGAGTGCTGGGAGCAACTTCCTGGGGCAAGTGTTAGAGAGGCCAACTAGAGGCCATGCTCTTCTTGACCTGCTGCTCACAAACAGAGAAGAGTTGATGGGAAACATAGTGGTGCATGGCAACTTGGGCAGCAGCAACTATAGGATGATTGAGTTCATGATTCTGTGGCAACGAAGGATGGAGAGCAGCAGAGTAAGGACACCGGACTTCAGAAAAGCAGAGTTCAACTCACTCAGGGAACAGATGGGCAGGGTCCCCTGGGAGGCCCATCTGGAAGGGAAAGGAAAGCAGGAGAGCTGGTTGTATTTTAAAGAAACCTTATTAAGGATGCAGGAATGAACCATCCCAATGTGCAGGTAAATTAGCAAATATGGCAGAAGACCAGCTTGGCTTAGCAGGAAACTCTTCAGTGAGCTAAAACACAAAAAGAAAGCTTACAAGAAGTCGAAAATAGGACGAACAACAAGAGAGGAGTATAAGAGCATTGCTTGGGAATACAAGATTTATATCAGGAAGACCAAAGTACAACTGCAGCTACAGCTAGCAAGGGACCTGAAGTGTAAGAAGAAGGGTTTCTATAAGTATGTCCTCAGTGAGGGGAAAATCAGGGAAACAGTCTTTTACTAAATGGCGGAAGCAACCTAGTAACAGAGGATGTGAAAAAGTTTGAATTATTCAATGCTTTTTTTACCTCAGTCTTCACAGGCAAGTTCAGCTCTCAGAGTAGAGCAGCCAACAAGGGTAAAAGAGCAGATTAGGGAAGTATTTAGAGAAGCTGGACATTTACAAGTGAGTGGGTCTGGACATAATGCACCTGAGGGTGCTGAAAGCATTGGCCAATGTGATAGCAGAGCTGCTGGCCATTATTTTTGAAAATTTGTGGTGGTTTGGAGATATCACCGATGATTGGAAAAGGGTAAATATAGTGTCTATCTTCAAGAAAGGGAAGGTGGAGGATCCAGGGAACTATAGACTGGTCAGCCTCATCTCAGTCCCTGGAAAAATTAAGGTGCAGGTTCTCATTTCTAACTCTTGGAGGAGAAGAAGCTGTTTAGGAACAGTTAGAATGGAGTCACCAAAGGCAAGTTATGCCTGACCAAGGTGAATGCCTTCTATGATAAGATGGCTGGCTCTATAGTTTCAGGGAAAGCAGTGGACATGATATACCTTAACTTTAGCTGGGCTTTTGATATGGCCTCCCACAACACTGCTGCAAGTAAGCTATAAAAGTATGGGTTGGATGAATGGAATGTAAGGTGGATATAAACCTGGCTTGGTCGTTGGGCTCCAAGGGTAGTAATCAGTGCTTCAATATGTATTTGGCAGCCGCTATCAAATGGAGTACCCCAGGGGTTGGTCCTGGGGCTGGTTTTGTTCAATATCTTCATCAACAATGTGGAAGATGGAATGAGTGCACCCTCAGCAAGTTTGCAGATGACACAAAGCTGGAGGAGTAGTAGATAAGCTGGAGGGTAGGGCTAGGATTCAGAGAGATATTGAGAAACTGGAGGATTGGACCAAAAGAAATTTCATGAGGTTTAATAAAGAGAAGTGCAAAGTCTTGCACTTGGGATGGAACAGTCCAATGCACTGGTACAGGTTGGGATTTGACTGACTAAGTAGCAACTCTGCAGAAAAGGAGCTGGGGGTTACAGTGGACAATAAGCTGAGTATGAGCAGCGTGTGCTTGTGCAAAAAGCTAACAGCATACTGTACTGCATTAATAGCAGTGTTGCCAGAAGATTGAGGGAAGTGATTTTTCCCCTTTACTTGGCACTGGTGAGGACACAACTGGAGTACTGTGCCTAGTTTTGGGACCCCTGCTACACATAGAAAGAGAGTCCAGCAGTAGGCAACAGAAATGGTTAAGGAGCTGGGGCACATGACTTCTCAAGAAAGGATGAAGGAACTGGTCTTATTTAGTCTGGAGAAGAGAAGACTGGTGGGGCAGGAGGGAGGGAAGGGAGGGAGGGGATTGAATACCCGCCTTAAATTACCTGAAGTGCTGTAAGAAAGAAAGATGATGGAGATTGAATGTTCTATGTGGTGCCAGATGACAGAATATGGAGCAATAGTTTCCTGTTGTAGCAAGAGAAGTTTAGGTTGGACATAAGGAAAAACTTTCTCACTAGGTGAGTAGTAAAACACTGGAACAGGTTACCCAGATAGGTGGTAGAAGCTCCATCCTTGGCTAGACAAAGAATTGGCTGGGATTATGTGGTCGGGGATGGTTCTGCTTTGAGCATAGGGTAGGACTAGATAACCTCCTGTGGTGCCTTCCAATCCTCATTTTCTATGATTCTAAAATTCTGATGGGTTTGGCACTAAGAGATTTCTTTAACAATTTGAGGATCTTGTGCTGTGACTTGTTATGATGTTTGGCCAGACATCCAAGTGGGCAAATAATCTCTTTGGGTCAATGATACTCAGTAGCACTGCCTATTACTACTTATCATCAGTAATTTTATTAGCTTCCAGATAAGTCTGGCCAGTCGCCATAAGGGTACCAGGTAGACCGACTGGCCACATCAAATTCTTCAAAGTCGCCCAAAGTAGCCATAGTAGACAGCAAGTGCACAGGAAATAATCCCTGGCAACTTCTCACTTGCAGCATGGATCACAGTAAGTTTTTCTCTTAGGCTCTGTCAACTGAAGTACTAGAAGTATTCCTACTCACTAGGGTCCCATCCTCATCACTAATTTTGTGTATCTCTGGGGTTCTTGTCCCAGAGAGATCACACAGGGAAGAACAGGAGAAACATCTTTATTAATAACAACTAACATCTCCCTAACAGCATACAATAAAAGCAAAAAAGCCAACAGAAACGCAAAATAATGCAGTTTGGGGAGCGCCCTTTGCTAATAAAGTACAGAACATACATAGTTGGTGTGTGTACACAAAATGCTTTACTATGCATTAGGCTAATCTACTGTGACTAGATTAGAGTAGTCTATCTACTAGCATAGCTATTATTAATAGCATAAATAAATTATTATTATTTTAGTGCAGACAAGTTCCAGTTAGATATTAAGGCCCCATTTTGCTAGAGTTTATTGTAAATACATAATAATAAGGTGATCTTTACTCCCGAAAACTTGTTATCTACACATAAATGGGGGTGGGGCAGAAGGGGAGGAAGGGAAACACTGGCAATAATGAGCACGATAAATTCTGAGCACAGTATACTAACTGCATAATATTTGTATTTTGTTTTGTTGTTTTAATACCCACTAAAAAGAAGGGAATTTTAGAGTCTTACTAACATATGTGGGGAATTCTTGCCATGCATATGGATCTCTGCCTTTTACTGGGATCTGTGTACATTATCATTATTTAAATTGCTATAAATATTCATTGCTACTACTGTTAACTGCACCCTTGGAGGTACCCCTGATAAAATAGACATAGGATGGTTGATGTATAGAGTCAGTTTTGACAAGGTACTTAAACAGGACATACGAAGACCCTCCTTAGATTCCAGTACAGAGAGAGAAAGCAACTCTAATAACTTTCTTGGGAATCTGTCCTGTTTCAGGCCTTCAGGATTCAAGCAGGCATCAGACTTAGTAAGGTGAAAACACTCATAGAGCCTCCCCTGCCAGACTTCTAGGTCCAGACCATCTTGTGCATCACAGTACTTTCTGCATTCCTTCCACAAAATGAAGCTATAGCAAGATCATAGGACTTCGTTTAAAAGGTCATCACGATACACATCAGGCTCTGATTCATCAAAGCATTTAAGCAAGTGCTTAAAGTTAAGCGCATGCTCAAGTGTTTTGTTAAATTGAGATGGTTGTTAATCTGAGACTTACATCATGATGTGACTAGTCCATTTGGCAGCATTGGCAATTCCCCTGCAATGACATTTGCCACCAACTAATTTGGGCATCATCACATTGGGCATTAAATACCAAATGTATTGGCCATCTCAGCAATCAGACTGAGGAGGAAATGATCCATAGAGATTTCTCTCTCTCCTGGAATTGGTTCCTCTTGCTCAGAGATGAGACTTGGTGAATAGGTAATGTGAAAAAAAGTTAGTACGAGGGCTCTGGGTTGGTGTTAGATCTTTGTATCAAAAGATATTGTCAGGAATTCTGATCTGGCAGACCCGCCTGGGCCCAGTGCTGTCAGGGACTCTGAGCAGGCAGGCCAGCCTGAACTAAGTACTACTGAAGCTACACCTGCAGCAAGCCCCAGCTAATGAATGCTGGGCCAGTTTAGAGCAGTAAGCATCCTGATTGGCTGCTGGAAGCACCACTATCCATTTAGCATCAGCTGGGGCCCTGGGTCAGAAGGCCAGTCAATAGTTCTGCTGTGGCAAGTGTCCTGGTTCCTGCATGCTGGTTCTCCTGGGTCCTTAGCCTTGTTTTCCTTTTATTTCTGAACTTCATCTTTGGATTTCCCTGTGGATCTGTTTCCTGGCTTCTGACCCTGGTTTGGCTCTGTCTGGGTATTTTATTCTGTGGATTGCCCTACAGATTGCTACTCAACATCTGACCCCTGGATCCTGGTCCTGGATTGTGTTGTGGACTCTGCTTCTAGATCTCCATCTGGATGTGGTAAATAGCTCCTGCCCTTTGATCCAGCCCAGGCCCTGATTTTCCTCAGTGGCCTAACCATTAGGCAAGACTGCCTTACACCTCAGCCCTTTACAGATATAAGCTCCTTCAGGACATCAGGTCACAAGTTTAGAACCTTCCCAGTATTTTTTCTTTCAAAATAAATGTAAACATTTAGAGGTTTTCTGAATCAAGTAGCACAATATCTACTGCCATCCACCTTTGATTTTTTTTGTTTTGTTTTGTTTTATGTCATTTGGTGTTAAAGTGCCGTTATTTAGGAAATGACAGCACTAAATTCATTCATTTAATAGCTTTCTGATGCACATAAGGACGACCATGTAAGCAGCAACAAAAATGCATAATATCCTGCATAAAAAACTTAAGTCTTCAGGGTTGCCAAATGAGTGTGCTTTATGTCTTTAGAATTTGGATTTTGCCTTAGATTCGTGACCTATGTTCAGTTATTGGTTCTCTGACCTCAAAACTTGCCCTACTGTTTGACTTTGCGTATTTTTCATTGACCTTCATTCCTCATCAATGGTGAGGGGGTGGCAATGGCATTGAAATGAATGGGTTTTCCCATAGAAGTCAAATGGATCAGCACCCATCCCCTGAACAAAATTCATTTTAGTATAAAAGCATGTTGCAAGGACAAACTTTCTCCTAAATGAAGGTTTTATAAAATATATCTATATCTATAAAATATACTATAGATAATATATTAAAAAAATTCTTAAATACTTTAATTTTAACCTTGTCATTTTTGCTATATATTCACCATACATAGTGTGTGTTATATATAGCATATATTTTTAAAAGCTCTCCTTAGGCAAGTTCTTTCCTAAGCTTCACTTTATCTCTTACCCTTGAGATGATCTTTTAAAAAAAATAGTCAATGACACATCTCTGCTCTTTTTTTTTTCTTCTTGGTGATCCAAATTAGAGACATATAACATTCAGAACATTCACTCAACCAAAAGAATAATACAAAAATATATTTAACTTCAGATTTTCACGGTAGCACTCTGATTTCATGCTTATCATGACTTTTGTGACATTGAGAATTATAGAGGAGCTTAGATACCAGTTGGAGGAAAATCATATCCTATAGCTAAAATTGCTTTCGAAGGTGTGTTTTCCCTTGACAGGTGTAAGTTCACTAATTAAATTCATTCTGTAACATGAGTCAAAGTTTGAAATCCTAAAATTATAATATAAGCCCCTGTAGGATAAGAATTTTGTACAGGACTCTGTGGCATTTGCATTAAAACCATAGGGTTTTAATTATATGGGGGATTTTTTATGTTTTAACATGCAGATTGGTTTTGGTTAATCCAAAATATGCCCTGCATCCACAAAAGAAAGAGAGAGAGAGCTTAGGGAGTTGGACTAAAGTAGAATAGCAGCAGATATGAATGACCTGCTAGCCTACTGCTTCAGAATGAGCCTCATAAAATTATTTTGTCCTATTAAACACATGAGAATGATAACTTGAAGATGGTTCCTGTTTTCAAGTAAATAACCTGTATTTTTGGGTGAATAAACTCAGAGGCTCTCGGGTAAGGAAATGGCTATTGCCATGTTAACTAAAAGTACCCACCAGGTCTGAAATATTTAATTAAAAATTGGAATATTTAATTAACAAGAAGGTGGCTGCAGAACTGTCAAATATCAAATTCTTTAAAACAAGCTAAGAGACTTCTTCAGCCCATCCCTCTGGTTTCCCGTAATCTCTGCATCATTATCATTAGTTCTCTAATGACACTGAGGTCTATGGGAAATGCTGGATGCTCAGTGCTTTGAGGTGAAGTAAGAGCAAGAACCTTTCAACTTCATGACAACTTCAGCAATATTATTCAGAATGTGCACGTGCTCTCTTTCTCTCTGTATATGCACATAGTTTCTTGTTTCTTTTCCTCACCACCAGTCTTCTGGTTCTGTTGCAGGGTCTTCTCTGCAAACAATGTATTGATACTATGTCTGCTTCTATACTGAAGCATATACTGGGGAAGTCCTTAAACAAATACTCAATGGGGCATGTGTTAATGTGTCATTGCTACTGCGCATTAAGTTTAGTACCTCTAATATGAGGTACTAACTAAATGCATAGTAGCCAGCAAAGGCACATGGTCTTTTTGTGATGCTTAATGCACAGCAGAGTAATTCTGGTGTTCATTAGCACAACTTTTGCAATGGCATGCTAATGTGCAGTAGAATTAGTCTACTGCACACTAAGCATCTTGTGTAGATGCGCCGAGTGATGATAGTGGTGAGGACATGAGACTTGTTCGGCCTTCAGAAAGGAACTTGGCTCTGGGGAAGAGGATTTTAAAGGAAAGCCTTTCTTTCCTAATGCAGATGAAGCTTAGTATTTGCCCAAGGGTCAAGCTTGATTGAGGAAAATGCCAAAAAACAGTGGTTTGGAGCGGGGATCCAGTAGGCATAACACTATAATAGAGGGTAAGGAATCTGGTTTAGTTCCCTGGCACAGCCACAAATTTGGTGTATTGCTACAGGCAAATCATTCTGTTTTTCTCAAGTCTTCATTTTTCATCAATCATTTCTAAAACGTTTTCTCCACAAGCTGTTTCACACTCGTGTTGTTTTCTGCTTCATGGTATTCCCTTTCCCCCTCCTGCTTGCTTGAATTTGGGACTGCTACTATGGATTCTGTTACATCTCTTGGAGTTAGAGTTTGGGTTTGTACTTGTGTCAAGTAGCTAGAACATTTTGATTGGGGAAAACATTCAGAGCAAAAGGATTACAAAAATGAGTTCAAATAAAGTGAGCTACATATTGTCAATATGTTCATGGTAGGATGCAGTCACAGAGTGATTAAGTTCTCTCTCAGGTTGCAAATAATTGATTTGCAGTCAAAACAGTAATTTAGCCTCATTACAACAATGACAAGTTATTTGGATGCAGTTACTATCTGAATTATTTGGGCAATGCTACTGAAGTGTTGTAATTTGGTTTCTTTGAAATGGAATGGAGTTGTCTATGAATGTGTGGACCTCTAAAGAGAGCCATGAGCCTGAGCCTGAGCCTTGATCTCAAGGTTTTCTCTAGTTGACTCAGCTGTAAATGGGTACCTGATCTATCATTTTGCCTGAGGAGCTAAAGGCTGACAGCCATGATTCTATCCTTATCAGTCCCTTTAGCATTGCTGGATACAGAAACTTGTAGCTCTATGGGCTACTTACACTTGGGCTGACCTTTGAATTAAAATATAGCCATTAAGAAACAGCTTGCACTGTGATTTGCCTTCTTGTCCTTGTGTGAGTCTACACGGCCAGAAGGAGTGTTGGCTTCCCCTGGGGAGCCAGCATTTTATTTTTAGTACTTTTTTTTTGCTTGCTTTGTTATTTTTCCCACAGATTTCACAGAAATTGCCTAATGTCATGATTTCCATAAAGTCTGTGCAGTTGCAGTTTGTGTAGGTCCCTAGCTATTATTCATATGGTTCTATTTAGCAATAAGACTTTAAACAGACCAGTAAGTCTATTAGACTAGAGCAGTGGTTCTCAACTTCTGTAGGCTCAAGTTGTCCCTCCATAAACTCAAGGCCCACCTCAGAAAAAGCCAGTTCTTATTTTTCACTAATTTTTTTTTGCTTATAAAAATAAGCAAATGATTTATCTGCTGCAAAGAACTCAGACCACAACAGGTCAGAATGTTTTTAACACTATGGATTCCCGTTTGAAATCTTTGGGCTTATTTTGTAAATCATGTTTGCATGTCTAAGGGCTAACATTGCATGCCACCTCATACCACCCTTGAAAGGATCTCAAGGCACCCTAGGGTGCTGTAGCACCCTGGTTGAGAATCACTGGGCTAGAGACTATAGATTTCAGGAATAGCAGCTCTTTTGGTTTCAAAGATCAGTTGACTACTAGCACCTACTAAATCATGACCAGTTGAATCTACTATAAAATCACAGACTAGAGCCCATAACATAATCAAAAGTGATGGAATCAGACCTTTGGGTATCAGTTGTTTTCTAACTAGCATATTGATTTTTCCAGAAAAAAAGATGACTATCTTATCAAACTATTCTTGTAGTGAAGAGGAAAGAATCTGTCAAGATATGCTGTTGTTTCCCCCAAGTATTAGTAATCTACTTCTACAAAACCAAACTGAAAAGCTTCAGAAACAAATGAAGTCAGTGACAACATGAACTGCTCCACACTGATTTTTTTTCAGCTGAAAATGGAACAGAAGTGCTATGTCAGGAAGCACCAGGCTTGTATCGAGTCTAGAGAAGGACGCAAAAAGAAAGTAAAACTAAGAATGCTGTAAGGGAAGAAAATAAGAATGTGTGTTTGGAAAGCAATGATTGAGTCTACAATGAGATTATTTCTGTCAGTACCCATCTACTTGTATCTCTTACACCCGATCTTGTATTTGCTTATGTGATGTGTCTTTTAATTTTCAGGGGAAGCCAGAATTTAGCTACAGTATATAAAGCTATAGCATTACAGAGGTTGCATTCATGTAAGTTACCTGAATTATTTGGCTATTGTTATGAAAGTGTAATAGCCTGCTTTCTTTGAAATGGAATGGTATTTGTGTGTGTGCATGTATGCATGTATGTCTCTAAGGAGGTACAGTAGTTGTCCCCTGGAAATTTTTGTGTTACTTTAAGGTTTGAAGTCAAACATTTCATGATGTCACTTGAAATATGTTAACAGGTGCAGTCTGAATCAACAGGTGTATAATAACTTCTTAACATATGCATGAGAGAGCAAAGCGACATTTCCAACCTTCAAAACAAAACTCTTTGGTAAATACCACAGATGCAAAAACAGTTGCAGCAGGTGCTAAACTGCTACAGATTGACCACCCCAGGAGGGAAAGATGATGAATGGAACCCTGTGAGTTTTCCCGAGGGCTCACAATTATAGGAACACCTGGGACAGTGACATGGGGCTGACACGCTATGGAACAAACCACATTGAAAATCTCTCTAAAGTTCTCATTTTGGCCTTCCCTAGCTATGTGAGCATGCAAATGCATCTCTTTTTCTGCAGCCATAAAAAGGAATATTTTCTAAAGGTAGAGGAGGTTGCATTGCTTCTGTATTCTTCAAGTGGACTAATGAGAATGTCAGTGTAAGATTCACAGACATTATGGCCAGGGTTTAAGACATTATAATAATTTAGGCTGACCTCTTGCATGGTCATTTCTTCTGACAACCTATATAGTTCAGATCATAGAGGTTCATTAAGTGATTCCTGCATCAAGTCCATAACCCACAGAGACCATGCAACTTCAAATTAAAGAAAAAGTCAAAGGGGTACTGTGATAATCTAAACTGAACCTCTGTATAATATTAAAAACATCCTCAGTATCAGTGAGGACATCTACATGAGATGCTTACTGCAGTTACCTAATTACCTCCATAATAAAGCTTCTCCATCTACATGTGTAGAGCTATTAGACCAGAGTAAACTTATTCCCTCCACCATACTGCCAGATACAAGTATTATCCTATGATGGTGTTATTTACTCTGCCACGTTACATGTGTCAGCAGTGACCAGGGCTGGCTGAGACATAACGGTGCTACAGTACAAGACTGCCTGCTGGTTAGCCCCACACTATAGCACCCTTGTGTCCCACCCAGCCCCTCTGCAGCATTTTGAGCCAGGCAGGAGCAGCCCTGGGCTGGTAGGCTGATCCTTTGGGCTCTCTGCCAGCTGGAGCTGTGCTGCCCCACCTCAACTTGCTATAGTCCCATGCGTATGTGTAAACACTGTGCCCAGGAGAAATAAACTCCTGCACAAACTTTGCCAAAACTTATTGCATCACATTAATATTCAAATGTAAACATGCCCAGTGGGTGGCTATTTCAGCTAGAGCTTCCAATTTAGAAAACAAAAACAATATTGTTTTTAAAAACTTGCAGTAATGAGGAATCCACTCACCCCTTAGTAAATCGATCCAAACTTCTAACCAGTGATACCTGATTTCTAGTCTGTGTTTCTCTAGCTTCAATTTTTAGCCATCACAACATGTTATACCTCTGTCTCTGATCTTACCAAATTTCAGTATAAGGTACATTTTTTCAATCCCTTTATCATATTTTAATCTTCGCCATTTTGTCTTTAATTATGAACATCAAAACTGGATGAGGTTTTCCAAGAGAGGCTCCATCAGTGCCAAATATTGAGATAACAGAACTTCTGTGCTTCTCCTGTCTGCATGCCAAAGGATCATGTTTGACTTTGGGTACCGAATCATGGAGGGAGTTCATTCTCAGCTGATTATCTATCTTTCCAGGGTCAGTGCATCCCAAAACAAAATCATAAAATCACAGAAAATGGGTATTGAGAGGTCAATGTTTCTATCCCTCCATCCCTAAGGCAGGATCAACTATACTTAAATCCATTCCTAACAAATATCTGTCTAACTTGCTCCTGTAGCTTCCACCCTGGAGTCCTATAGGTTTTCTCAGCCTATAGGACTCAACTGTTCTTACAGTTAAAAAGTTTCTTCTAATGTCTAACCTAAACCTCAGCTGCTGGAGTTTAAGCCATTCTCTTCATATGCTATCCTGCGACTGAGAGCCTGGGGCACGTGCATTGTGGCAGATTGCTCTGGCAGGGAGGGCTGGTTGGAATGAAGGTGGGGAGTAAGGTAGGGGTCCAGATCAGGGTCCCTATGAGCTGGGCCTACCCAAACCCAATCCCAATTTATTAAAACATGAGACTTGCTTTAATTTACTTACTCTGCATTTCTTTTAAAATTCTGTAATTTTTTTCCCTTTCATCCTTTACTGGCTTCAGTGGCTGACTTCTATGCAGCCCCCAGTTGCCATTTGCACCCATTGCCCCTCCACCTCCCATTTCACTACACAATTTCCATCATTAAAACTCTTCCCCCTCCAGCCTCATGCTCCAGCCCCCACCAACCTACTGCTCCACTCCACCCTCGCCTAGACCCGAGATAGAAGCCTGTCCTGGCTCGCCAGCCATCTAATGGCAAATCACAGCTCTGCCAGTCGGGGACAGTCAGAGAAGGATTTTAGCTTGAATGTGTAACTACTTCAAACTTGATCTAACATTAACACCGATCAACATTTGAGAAGTTTAAAGTGTAATGTGTAACAAAGCCCTGAAAAAAGGTAACAAGGAAATATGGAAATAGTCCATAAAGGTCAGTGGAACATTATTTTTTTAATTATTTTTTAGATGGGAATAGGTTAAATTGGGTAGCACAAAACAAAATGAAAATTCTGGCAAAACTGTAAAACAGTTATAACCTGTAATTGGGGACAACATCATGTTTCACTCTTCAGGATTATGTTAGGTGCTCTGTGAAAATGAGTTGCAGCACAAAGCAAATTAACTTCTTAAATTGCATTAAATCTTTAGCCTGCTACTTCTTTTTTTTTTTTTCTTTCTAAGGGGTTGGGGGTGGGGGACAGATTAGCATTGTTCTCTTCACTTCAATGACAATTTACTTCAGTTGAAGTCAAATATTATAACTCATTCTGTGGACCCATTTTTCTGCATTCAGCCATGTAGAAACATCTGAGCCTTGTTTCTAGTTGTGTATACATTTTAAGCTCCTGTCTGAGGGCATGTGGTGATATAACACTGTAAGACAGACTGTTGTATTGATATGATATTGAGAGAGGGGGGTCTTGCATTGATCTGACATTGCCAGAATGGGATGTTGTGTTGATGAGACACTATGCAGAGAGGAGGTTGTGCTGATGTGACATTTGTCACTGAGATCATGAGGAAAATATTTGAAATGGTTAGAAATGCTACAAGAAAAAAGTCATTACATGTATATTTTTGAGCAGTGATTTAATTATACAGGCTCAATTCCATACACAAGTCTGCGGTAATGTGGTCCACTTCACCAAGTATGTGAAGCAATATTTGAAATATTAGAAACACTGAAGGAAGAAAAGATTATTAGATTCCTATTTTTGAACACTGATTAAACACACAGAGTTAATACTATACACAAATCTTACTTTTTATTTGGTAATTTGTTTCTAATTTAAAAGTATACTTTTCCAAGCACAGAGGTTTCATAGGTTCATAGTAAGAAAAAGAATGAAAATCAAATTATTTTTTTATTACTTTGCCGCAGCTGTAGCTAAATAAAAAGCCATATGTCATCTCAGCAGTTGCTTAGCCAAAGCAAGCATAGATCATAATAGACTAGGCTCCTAAATCAACATAGAAACACAACTGCTTGGTGGGGTTTTTTTGGTTTTGGTTTTTTTTAGTGTTGAGAATCGAATAGCTCCCATTGATGTAATGGTTATAGAAGCAACACTCAGTGGAAATATATTTAAGACCCAGCTTTAGAGTACAATTTTTTTTTTAATCTTAGGGTGTATGTCTTTTCTAGCTACCTCTCTTGTTTTAGCTAAAGGCTGTTTTTATAAAGCCCAGTGAAAGTCTTCATCAGAGGGCTGAACAAGTGTACACAGAATTTGAGAATGGCAAAGGACTTCCAGTTTGACAACCAGTATTAACAGAGGTCTGACTCAAAGTCTCTTAGACTTCATTGGAGTTTTTTGCATTGTCTTCAACACTTTATAGGTTAGACCAGAGGAAACAGTGTATTATATTCTACATGGGTATGAATGGCCATGAAAGGGATGCTACATCCTGAAATAAAACAGGGGTTTTCTGTGCTTTCTGGGCAACCAGAAAACCTTTTGGCTGCCAATGGAATAACCAGGCTTTTTTCTTTTTAAGGAAAGAATTTTCAAGTGTTTTTTTTTCATAGAAAATCTCCAAGATTTCAATATTTCTCCTAATGCTGACAACTAGACAAAAGACAAGCATTCACTATGTTGATAGATAATGTTCTGGTTCACTATTCAAATATGTTTTATTGTACAATAAAAGCACATTTGTCTAATCTGTACCTTCTCCTAATTAGCATAGATGTTGATAACCCGAATGAGCCTGTCATCAAGATGGATTAAAGAGATTGTATGACATGTACCTGTCAGAACTAGACATAACAGGGTTGTTTTTAGAAGGATATCTTTTTTTTTTTTTCATGAGGGAAAAAGCAGAAAAGTTTCTTTACAGATTTTAAAAGCTGCTTATGAGGGCTTCTCCTTTTTTCACTTCAATATTTTATGAAAACCCCCATCAATATTTTTTTTAAATAAAGAAAGAAAATGCTTTTAAAATTATTCCCAGTTTTCACTGGTACCATTCTGTGTACTTACGATATCTTATTAAATGCACAGATAGATTCCACCTTTTTTAAGCTGGAGCTACCATTGACTCCAAATCCATCCACTCCCTAGGTACAGCAGTATGCTCAGATTTATTGTTCTTCTCTGGTCTACTGTTGAGAGAAAAACAAAGTTCTGAAGCTTGGATCTCTTAAAAATCTTCTAAAGTTCAGGTGTCTGTTCCTACAATGTTCCATGTAGGTGGCACCTATGTGTCTTATAAATAAGAAGCAGCATGTGGCTATAAATATTTATCTTTTTTCCAATACCTAGTAACTTTCCCTTCCAGTAGTGACTTGAGTTGAAAATGGATATATTTTATTTGCTGTGTGGATCACTAGAAATGAAAACTGAATATGTTACTTCTATAAGCTTCAGAAAGAGCAAAACAGAACAGTAGAATCGGTTTGTAAATGATTTCACTTATGGAGTAATAATAAAGGAAGACAAGAAAAATCAGTTTAATATACTTTCCTTGATTATTATTTTTTTTAATTGAAAACTTGCAAATTGAAAAATTCTGCTTTTTATTGCTGAGATACAACACAAGAATAAAACAGCAAACCTCCAAACTTTTTTACTGGAAAATGGGTTTGTTTGTTTATTTATTTATTTGACAAAAAGCTATAATTCAGATTTTTTTTGTAAAATTTATGCATCAAAGAAAGTAGACATTTCCCTGAGTATCTTTCTGACTGGTGTTACACTTAACTCAGTGTGACAAGGAAAACAGAACAACAGGGAATACTGGGTGTGACAATAGTATCACCCACAACATTCAGACACAATGTGCCATAACTGCTAGACCAGTGAATGAAACAGAAAATAACCAGGTACCACTGTGGTCCGAGAACAGTGAATATAAGGATCTCCTTAAGAAGATGATTAAACTAGCATTTTAGAAATCAAGTGTAATACAAAAGTAGTGGAGAAGTGGGTGGCAGCACTGGGGTGATAGCTGTCCACTAAATAACTTAAGGAAACAAGAACTTTTTGAGGAAGATAACAGCAGTATGTTTGCTCTTATAATCCTTTGTACCATAGTCTTTACCCTGTAGACACTGAGCCATGGAACACATTTCTCCCTCAGGACAGCTAAGGGTGTCAGAGTAGCTTACTTGACAAGTCCAATTCATTTGAATCTCCAGAGGGCAAAAGGAGAACATATTTCACAGTGAATGCTTTGGTAGTTTTACACGCTGGATTTAAAGACTCTCTCCTTTATTATTAAATAAATAAGAAAATCCCATGCATTTTAGAGGTTTGGTTTTATTTTCATTTGGTTCTTATAAATACAGTCTTGTTAGCACATTAATTTGTGGACTGTTAATACAATGATCTACAGTTCAAGTTCTAAGCCTGGTTTGAATGGGAGAATCCTCACCAACATACAGATTTCTACTGCTAAAGGGCAAGTCAATTGTATGGCAGCATAAGTAGACTTTTGTTTCATATAAGGGGATTCAACTCATCCATTGCAAATGTCTTAGATATAGTTATTAATGGAGGTCACTACACGA
The DNA here is from genome assembly GCF_000455745.1 of Alligator sinensis. Lineage (NCBI taxonomy): Eukaryota > Metazoa > Chordata > Crocodylia > Alligatoridae > Alligator > Alligator sinensis. Next base: position 5,450,741 of record NW_005841837.1, read on the forward strand.
GAGGCTTTTATTTTAATGTGTATACAGCTAGATTTCACACTCAAACACAGGCTACATTGACTTTCAATAGGAGTTCCACCCGAATATTTGAAGCCAGAAATACAGGGGGGTCCAGCAACTTCTTGTACTACACAGACAAATAGAACAACATATCAGAGCTTCCCACAGCAAGCAGGAACTCTCTGCTAACTGGCAGCAGTAATAAAATAGGGAGCCAAATTATGTGCTGATTTTACCACTAGGCAACTGATTTTAGTGAGATTCACTAGATGTGAAACTGGTACAGACATTGCCCAAGCAATTAGGACAGCTCTGTTATAAACAGGCTTTTTAAAAGCTGATTTTGACTATGCATAAAGCTGGTATTTATGTCACAGCTCCATCTTTAAGTTGATAAGCAATTCACTTTAAGAAAAGACACACCCACAAACATACTCATTTCCAGAGCAGCTAAGAAAGAATTGACTTCAATAGGAGTTAAAACTTCAGAAAGAGATGGAACAAAATGAATATCTGAGGTTTCAAATTGGGTCACAGTGGGATGCCAGATTTGGGTGATTTGTGTAGGACACAGAGGGTGCATCTACATGAGACACTTTACTGTGCAGTAGCGTAGTATACTGCACAGTAAGCAGGTGTGTCTACACATGCATCTATATGCTTACTAGGGGTGTGCAAAGCAGGCCTTATTCAATTCAGATTTGGCCTGAATCAGGGACAGTGATTCTATTCGTTGATTCGGATCACTGTCCCTGATTCGATTCAGCTGAATCTGGACACAGACACAGCTTTAATGGTTTTTGTACACACTTCAGGTACCAGCACAGCTTGTGAGTGCCATGATGCTGGGGTGGATGGAGCGTCCCACAGAAGTGTGGGGGTGGGCCCTCCATGTGCTCGCTGGTGAACCCAGAAGTGGACCGGAAGTACTGGGATCCACCAGGGAGCACAGGTGGGAGATTGCTCCTTGCCCCCGGGAGCTGCCTGCTGCTGGGACAGGCTCCGCCACCGGAGCCCAGGCAGGGATTATGTTCCCCTGCCCCAGAACTGGGGAGTTCCAAGATCTTTGCTCTGAGATTGCGATCGGAGAACACTGAGCTGAGCGGGGAACAGGCTCTCCAGCCTCTGCCTCGCAATCACTGAGTGCAGGCTGGGAAATATTCTGGTCAGGAGCAGGTCTCAACCCCATGCCCTGATTGGGTAATCGAGGGATACGGCTTGGAAAGAGCTGCAGGGGTGAGGTAGGTCCCAGTCCCCTGCCCTGATCCATTGAGGGCGGGCAGCTAGCTGCTAACTGCCCCACTGGTGGATCAGGGCAGTGGGCTGGGTCATGCCCCTCCCCTGCAGCTCTTTCCAAGTCCCCTGCCCCTGATTGGGGAGCCAGAACCAGGAGCTCCCTGCTGCCTGGGCAGGGGAATATTGTCCCCACCTTGGCAGCAGGAGTGCAGGTTGTAAAGTCCCAGTCCAGGCCAGAAGACAGCTGTCTCCTGGGCCAATGCTCCCTGCCAGTCCTGGGCTAGCACTCAGGGGAAGCCCAGAGCTCCCCCCCGTGGCAGCAGGGGCCCATTGCAGGGCCCCAGAAAGTGGGAGCAGTTTCCCTGCATGTGTCCACGCCTGCCTGGGAGTGTTTACTCGCAAGTAGTTAACTCATGAGAAGACTGATCCTGGGTCAAATGCATGTATAGCCATGCCCAGAGGATAACATTAGAAATATGAATTAATGCATTTAAAATAATTTCCCATTTGCATTGCCACTAATACAGTGGTAGAAGGCTAATTAAATTGAACTAAGTTTTCTTTTATCACAAAAGTTAGGTGGTACTTAAGAACTCAATGAGGGCTTCTGTTAATGTGCTGTGTTTACAATGCTGCACTGAATACTTTTTAATTTGAACCCATCAGGTGCATGTCATTCTTCAAAGTGTTTCATTTACATCCCACTGTCATGGTACTTAGCACAGCTAACTACCAGTAAGTATTTAACCATGTTAATGATTAAGCCAGGGAATTAGAATATCAGATTATTTTTATGGATGAGTATTTTAGTGCTTTAATAGACTCTTGTGCAGGTTTAGCAGTATGGTGTAATAATTAGGTTCTGGCTTGTGGGATATCTTTCTCTAAGCACATAGGTAACTTGTGGAACTCTACCACAGGGGGTGCGTCCATACACGTAAGCATGTGCGCTTGCAGCAGCTCAAATAGAAGCAGTGCAAATTTGAGCCGGGGCTTTTTGCTTCAGCGCACGTGCTCAGACATACACTTTGGTGTGGAGCAAATTGTGCCACTTGGGGCAAAATAACCTTGCCTGGCTCCTCCCAGATCTGAAGCCAGGGAGAACTACAGCCCAAGGCCAGCACCTGTGCTTTCTCCAGCAGTATAAAAAGCTGCCCTGTCCTGGCCTCATCAGTACAAAAAGCCACCCTGGCAGGTAGCTCAGGGCTACTTGCTCTCAGAAGCTTCTGGGGCCCGGCCAATTGGTACCTGGGGACACTGTCCCTTGTGCCAGCTGA
>NW_005841837.1:5453337-5454338 GCF_000455745.1 Alligator sinensis
CTCCCCAGCCAATAGAGGCTTCTTCCCCTCTAGGCCAGCTGCCAGTGAACTATGGTTGCAGGGTTGGCTTCTGTGCAGCACTACATCCATTTGTGCCCCCTGCCCAGCTATCTGGGCAGCTATCACCCAAAAGATGTTCTGGGTGTGGTGGCTGCTTTGAACTGTCAGAGCATGTCCTCCTGGCCCCATTTGGCCAGGAGGTAAGGCACAGCCAGCTGGGTCCAAGGTGCCAGCTCTGAGCAGGCAGAGTCCTGCCACTGGCCTCCCTAGGAGGAATTCTGGTGTTCCCTATTGGAGAACTGAAAAATCCCTGATAAAAAAAATCCCAAAGTCACTGTGAAAATACCCCCAGATCCATGTTCCTCCACAAGTAAAACAAAAGACTACTATAAAAAGAGAGAGAGAGAGAGAAAGAGAGCGCGTGATCAGTTGGACAATGTTTTATTGATATATCTACAGTGGTAAAGCAAGTCTTTTATCATAATAATAAAGTAAACTCTAAATATATGTTTCATGAATACATATTTTGCTGCCCTCCCACAGGGCGATGGCCCACACACAAGGGATTCGGCCCCCCAACAGGGGATTCAGCCCCTACACAAGGGCTACAGCCCCCCCAACAGGGGATTTAGCCCCCACACAAAGGGTTCGGCTCCTCAATGGGGGCCAAATGGCCCCCACAGGGGATACCACTCCCCCGCAAGGCCCACATGCCCCACCCCAGCCCCCCAATGGTTGCCCCACCCAGCCTGGAAAAAAAAAAAGTCTCTGCTTACCTTAGAAACAGGGGTGGGGGCACTCCAGGACCTCCTGGAAGAGCCCCCCAGACAGCACAGGAAAGTGGGAGGGCAGGAAGGCCTGGGCTGTGGCCACTTGGGCTGTCACCCTGCCCCGCACTGTGCGGGCAGGGCTCCAGTCAGCAGACAGCAGTTGGTAAGTTCCGGGGTTTTTCTGTTTGTTTTTTTAAAAAATGTAGTGGGGAAGCAGGGATGGGGGGACTT
>NW_005841837.1:5454391-5480307 GCF_000455745.1 Alligator sinensis
GGGGGCCTCAGGGGGCCTGGTTGGGGAGGGGCCAGCCAGGGCAGGGGTTGGGGCTGGGGAGTGGGCAGGGCCATCAGGGGTCCCACCCATGGTCCCCTACCCCCTTCTCCAGCCCCCCGATCCCTTACTCACCAGCACCAGGGTGAGGGACCAACCACAGAGAGACACTGGCAGCCAGAGCATCTCCATGGAGGACCCAGGCTCCAGTTGCCCCAGGAGGCAACCGCTTTTTTAAACGTTGATTTTTTTTTTAGACCCCTGGATATCCAGGGGTCTAATTTTCTCCTCGTGCTGCAAACTTGCAGTGCGGGGAACATTTTTTTATTCCCACATGTGCCCAGGGTGAGGGACCAACCACAGAGAGACACTGGCAGCCAGAGCATCTCCATGGAGGACCCAGGCTCCAGTTGCCCCAGGAGGCAACCGCTTTTTTAAACGTTGATTTTTTTTTTAGACCCCTGGATATCCAGGGGTCTAATTTTCTCCTCGTGCTGCAAACTTGCAGTGCGGGGAACATTTTTTTATTCCCACATGTGCCTGTTGCCCCGCCACAAATGGGTTTGAGGCAGAGCAAGAGGCACATGTGCACTCATCTGGACGTGGCCAGGGGGTTGTAGAGGCAGAGAGTTCAGCCACGCTCAAAAAGGGACTAGACAAACTCCTAAACAATAGTTCCATTAATATCTATTAAACAGAAGAGTCAGAGATGTATCCTCTGGTATCTCCAAACTAATGCCAGGGAGGTTAATGAGTGGGGGCTGAGCCTTTCATACATAGCCAGTGCATTGCTCTCCCTCTAAAGCATACATGCTTGCCACTGTTGAAGATAGGATACTGAGTTAGATCTGACCCAGTATTGCACTTCCTTTGTAATCCCTCCATTTGCTAGCTTTACATCAGCAGCTTAGAACTCAGCACAGATTCTAAGAACAGTAGTTTAACTTGTGGTGGGGCAATAAGGGCATTAGCCCTGGGTACCAATTAAGAGGCCCACCAGAATGGCAGTCCCTGGGAGCCTATGCCACTTTTGCAGCCCATTGTGTTATTGCAGTAGCAGCCCTTGCCACTGGCACAGCCTGCACAAGGAGATAAGCAGTCTCTGCCTCAGGCATTAAAGTGTAAAGTTATATCTCTGTCCAGAAAGTGTAAGAAATAATTGGAGGGTAGTTTGCTTCATGCTGCCACAGTCACAATACTAGCAATATGCAAGCTACCTAATTTAAAACAGGGTACATCTGATCTCTTCTTGGCACTGCCCCTGACTTCCTTGTGTGAGCTAAGACAAATCCTTTAACTTTGTGAACTTGTTTCTGTGACTATTCCTTGTCTACTTAGACTGTATACTATGTGGAACAGGAATTGTCTTGTATATGGTGGCTTGCACAGCACTTGGTACAATGAAATATGTGGGAACTCCTGTAATAAAAATGATTTGTCCAGCACCAGGTATTATGTGGAGACATTATACCTTATACTTTGCAAATGCTGTCTACCTTCCTTCCAAAAAGTCATCCACGTTTAGACACAAAATAAATAAATATTTATCCAAGCACCTACCCTGGAGACCTTCAAAAGAAGACTGGATGCATACCTTGCTGGGGTTGTTTGACCCCAGCAGTCTTTCCTACCCAGAGCAGGGGGGCTGGACCCGATGATATCACAAGATCCCTTCCAGCCCTAAACTTCTATGAATCTGTAAAGCATTTATGGACACTAGTAAGGACTAGGCAGAGGAATGTGAGATTCCTGGAATACCATTAAAGAAGAATTGACATGAACTAAAAGGTAGACAGGCATCAGTTGCAGCATGTGACATTTACAGGAAACACCGGAGAAAAAGTATCTTATATTACTTGATGTCAAGACACTGGTTTATCAGAAAACTGCCCATTACTTAGTATAGACTTGTGAATCTTTTATCGCATCACAAAAGAAATAGTGGAATCTCCACTTTGGGAAATTTTCAGGAGCAGGTTAGACAGACATGTGCCTGGGATTGTTTAGTCAGGGATCCTGCCTTGAGCAGGGGGCTGGACTAGGTTGCCCTGTGAAATCCCTCCCAGTTATAATTTTTTATCCTAAAATACAATCTCTTTATAATTTAATATATTGTTGGTCTACGGGTGGAATTTATCACCTTTTTTAAAATATGCAGAGCTGCTTTGCAGACGCGCTCTGACAGCCCCAGAACAGGTCTCTCATGCACCAACTTAAAAAGACAAAAGCTGAAAGTCAGGTCCACATCTCAGGTTGATCATTGCCGTTCCATTACAGTTGACCTAGGCCAATTTACAGTCAAGCTTATTCAGCCTGACCCTGTGTGGGATTACTTGAGCATGACAAGTTGGAGACAAATGCTTATTTTAAGGTGTTGTCCTTGGTGGTATTTATTTTTCATTGTTTTGGTTTCATTGTTTTGTTTAATGAAGCAACAGAAAAGAGTGAGTTGCTTCATAAGCCTCTTGTGTGGGTTCTGGGCTGGAGATATTTTCAGCTGGGTTGAAAAAAAAACAGTAGATTGGAAATTAAAAAGTTTTGGAAAAGCTTTAAATGATATTGTAATGTATGAACTCCAACCAGGAGCTAAAAATAAATGTTTAAGACTGGTTAGTTTAATGTAGGAGTATAATGTGGGTGTTAAGCATGTGTTTTTGCAAGGTTCTGCGCATAGGCCAGCATCCTCTAATATTTCTATCAATGATTTAAATGAAGCTGCAACATTTAAGATGCAGTAATTCATGTGAGCAGAATAGTAAACTAAGTGAATTGGTAAGGACTTGAAGGGCTTTAACTATTTTTCAGGTTAATCTTGATGGGTCTTTTTATAGTGAAATATGAAGTATAATATTTTATAAGTATAAAGGGATGTCCTCAATCACAAAATTCTTTAACTACCTCTAGTATATTTACATTGCCACTGAAATGATTAATTTAACTAAAATAAAAATAAAATCTTCAAGCAAAATTCCAATTAAATTCTTATTGACTTAAATGGAAACTTTGGAAGAGCTAGAAAGAGAAAGTTGGGGCTCTAGTATATGTTGTTGAGCCCACTTTTTAAATTATTGATCCAACAGGTAGGACCAATAAAATTCCATGAGATTGTTAGTATATAATGCAAATGTAAGGACTTAACTAATCATCCTGTTTACAGATTGCTGTGTAGACAAAATATTATTTGAAGCTATTTGTCTGCATGTGCATGCATGCGTGTGTGTGTGTGTCTGTGTTTGCTTTTACATTTTTTATCAGAAGTTACCGAGTTAGGAAATGCAATTTGTCTTCAACCATGTCTTCATTTTCTCTCTCTCACCCTTCCCCCAATTTCTGTTAAAATTATCTTTGTCTGTGTCATCTGCAATTGTAGAAATACATTAATTCTCCGTTTTGATTGTGGCTGAAATGCTATTGCAATTTAGAATATTCTTATCATATATGTAGATGGGATCATTCACCACAGAGTTTTGAATGCTTAAAGTACAGGTCTTGTTTTCCAATAGTGGGATCTGCTTTACTGATGGTGCACTGTGTTTTCCAAAGGCAGATTTACATTCTTTCCAAGTGATTTGTTTCTAAATCATACCATTTGTCTTCCAAAAAAAAGACATTTTGGTTTGAAAAGTTCATCTATTGACTGTAAAGAACTTTCTGGTGGATGTTCAAGTATTCTAGTCTGAGGAATAAGAGAGCTGCTGCATTAAGCTCTACACTGCTGGAATATAAGGTTTGAAAAGGTCTTTTGGCTTGGCTTTGCTTTTTGCTTGGGTATGACTTTTTGTCCTCTTACCTGGTGCTCAACTAAGATATATAAGCATATATGATCATTGCAATGGAGGTGTTTATTTAACACATCCAGACTCAAAGAGCCTGCAGTCAGTACTGGGTTCTGTACAAACTGGTAGTGGTATCTGAAGCACTGCAAGGTTTTGAGGGACATTATGTCAGATATTTTTTGCGAGTTGTGGCTCTGTCTAAGGTCCACTTTATACCTTATATCTGTTATGCAATTAGCTTGTTGATTGCACGATAAATTTAATCTGGCTACACATGCAAATTATCCATAGGACCTTAAAAAGGTCCAGCTACCTATAAAGTTATTGCTTGAAAATGTGTAATAACTTTAACTTTTTAGCTGGTTTCTCTCCAGCTTTAATTTGCAGGTATATGCAGTTTGCAGCTATGCGCCTGCAACTGCCGTGATTTCCCAGCCAGTGGGAACCACAATACACCCCAAGGCTCATAGATAGCAGCTGCTGCAATCTCCCAGGCAGAGATCTCTCAGCAAGAGGGTTCTTCATGTCCTCACAGGGCTGGGAGATAGCAGCAGCACCCCACGGCTGCCAGGGCTGAGAGTCCCACAGATGATGGACTCTCCATCCCAGCTGCACCACACACAGAGAGCCAGAGCTGAGAGTCCCACAGCTGATGGAAGTCAGACCCAGCTACACCACAAGTCAGCTGTGAGGACTCTTGGCTCCAGCTGCACATGGTTCCTATGGCCGGGAGCCTGCTTCTTGCTGATACGATAAGGTACAATTAGATCTAATGCGCAATCCCACAATGACACCTCCTGCCATGCACCTGTGTAGATTGCACAGGCACGATTGCATAGATCACACATTAGATTCCATGATGCCTTTAGCTGCACATGTAGAAGGAGCCTAAGAGCCCTGTGTGCTTTAGAGATGTCAGTAGTCTAGACTGTGTAGCATTATTTAACTATTGAAGTTAAATGCCTATGCTCATTAGTCCATTTAGTACTGCCTCTCCACGCTGCAGGAAGTCAAACATGCCAATTTACTACTTCTTTCAAAATCCTTCCTTGCAGGCACAAAATATTCCTGTGGTTTTTCTTTGTTTGTTTTTCCAGCCAATAACCAATTACAGAAATTTAGATTAGCAGGTAAATGGCAACCTACATAATTTGTTCATACCAGTTACTGATATTTCTATTCACAATCAGTTTGTGGGCACAATAAATAAAGGCAAGGTTTTCTGCTGAACTATAGCCAAGCTTAAATCCAGGTCTTGTTAGTATAAAGATACTTATAACAAGGTTTTACTGTACTGTTTTACAGAAAGCCTTTGCATGTTTCAGATATGTTTACAGAATTGCCATTTTCATGTAAAGGTGCAGGGCACAGGACTAATCCTATTATAAATTGCTGTCATATTATGATTTACAACTTCATTAAAGTCTGTTATCTTCTCATCTGTCTGATGAACAACAATAGCAAGCTGTAGACAACTACCAATGTTGAACTAAAAGAGCGCTTTAGTAATTTAAAATAAATCCTGTAAATTTTTTTTAAAGGTTTCCATTAGCATGCAACAGTAATCTGGCATTAAATAAAATTTGCATTTGTAAAGAAGCTGTATTTCAGGCTATCAACTTCAAATTGCTGTACAATACCCAAATAGCATCTAGTTACTGAGTTGAATATATTGTATTGTCACACAAGTTAAGGGCTAATGTATTTGAGGCTTTCTAAGTACCTTCTGACTACCAATAACTATATATCATAGGTACTCTAGACTTACAAGTGCTTCAGCTATTCATGTATTAGATAGCTGACAAATAACACAGGTTCATGCTCAGCTATTTGGTATTCAATTTGTATTGTTCTCTATGTGCTCCTCTGTGGATTGGATAATCTTTTGATGTGTGTGATTGAGATTAAAACTTTGTGTACAGTTCTCTCCTCTTGTAAAAGAAAAATACAAAGGGATTTGGGAAGGACATTTATTTGTCATCAGTATTACTTAGTGTTGATTAATAACATGAATTATCCCATGTGGATTCTTTGTTTCTAGCTATGAAGATTGCTCTCCCTTGCCTTCTTTACCTTAAGGTTAGTAAAACTTTCTCTTGTTCGTTTAAAAGATGAATGTGAAGAAGCTGTTCCTTATATTACTTAGATTTGCTTCCCCTTCACCATCAATTACTAACTTAGTTAAGATTTATTCTGTCATTAACTGGCAAATTACCACCAACCTGGAAATGCTCTAACTTTGCATGCTTGTCCAAAGGTGGGAGTAACATGAAGTTAATTGGTATCCTTTTCTGTTTTGTCTGGTTTATTTAGACATATTGATCTAAACTCAAGCTTTGGATTTTCTGCCTTTGACACTCCTGTACTCTGGAGAGAACCTCGCCTATGCTATATAATATCCTGCTCTCTTAAAAATTGCAGTGTATGTGGATTGGGGTATTGACACTGCTATGGTTTTGTGATGAATTTTCATTTTCTAAACATTTTATTATGGGAGACTATTTGGGACAGTAGTTAAGGCACAGGTTTTCAAATCAAGATACCAAGGCCAAGATTTAGATAATGGATGCTTAACTTTAACACCCCTAAATCCATACAGAGATACCTAGATTCACAGCCAGATAATGAACACTCTGAGTTACCTTTGAAGTCGGTTGTATCTTATCAGTTTGAAAATCAATGAGTATTGCTCTGCCATTATTATCTCCACCAGTGTGACACTATTTCTAGTATGAATAGAATAACGAGTCTTATTCTGGTCTATTTTGTCATGGGAAGAAGTTCAAACTACACTTACACAAACAAAACACATGTTCTGTCCAGAGTTAAATTTGTGTAATTCTGTTATTTTCTGATGATGTCCTTAGTTAAACTTTGGGTTCAAAAGCTTAACTAACCACTGCCCAACCCAGTTACCACAGGGGAACTGAGGGCAATACTTTGCCTTTCAGTGGGTATGTCTATATGATATGTTTACCGCAGAGTAAACTAATTAGCTCCTCGACATATCATGCATATATACATGCGCCCCTATTAGGCTAAAGTAAAATAATTAACTCTACAGCAGGATAGTACTTGTAAATACTGCTGCCCTGGCTGGCTGGGGCACTAGGGTGCTTCACTGCAGGGGCTGCCTGCTGGCTAGCTCTGCATTGGAGCAGCCAGCCCCTACACGGCATGTTGATCTGGGGGCAACAGCCCTGGGCTGGCAGGCTGACCCCCTGGCCCTCTGCCAGCCAAGGTTGCTCCCTCCCTGGCTCAACGTACTGAGGTCTTGAGCACACATTCAAATGGCACATCTGGGAGTGATAAAGTCTGGTGCAATAAGATCCAGACTTTATTGCTTCACATTAATTGCATATGTAGACATATCCAGGTAGAACTTCACTTACAGGTTTTGTAGGTGATACAGCCTATAGAACAGAATCTATTGCTTCTGCTTAGTGGTATTACCTTCTTAAAATCATAGGAAAACTAGGGTTGGAAGGGACCTTAGGTGGGCATCTAGTCCAACTCTCTGCTCAAAGCAGGGCTATCCCCAACTAGATCCTCCCAGCCAAGGCTTTGTCTAGCCAGGTCTTAAAAACCACCAAGCATGGAAATTTCACAACCTCTCTGGGTAACCTGTTCTAGTGTTTTACTATCCTCCTCGTGAGAGAGTTTTTCCTAATATCTAACCTAAACCTCCCTTGCTGCAACTTGAGGCCGTTGTTCCTTGTTCTGTCATCTGCCACCACTGAGAACAGTCTAGCTCCATCCTCTTTGGAACCTCCCTTCAAATAATTGAAACCTGCTATTAAATCCCTTCTCAGTCTTCTCTTCTCCAGACTAAATAAACCTAGTTTCCTCAGGCTCTCTGCAGCAGCCATGTGCCTCAGCCCCCTAACCATTTTTGGTTCCCTCCACTGGACTCACTCCAGTTTGTCCACACCCTTTCTGTAGTGGAGGGCTTAAAACTGGACACAGTACTCCAGATGTGGCCTTACCAGTGCTGAATAGTAACTTTCAGTATTTCAAAAGTTTTTCCTACCAGAATTAGGATGAAAAGCTGAAACTTAAATGTTCTGAAAACTGAAAATCTAGAGGAAATTTTTTTTCCAGTAATTTTTTATTTTATTTTTTGTGTCTATTAAAGATAATATAATAAGTCAAACAGGAAAACTTCTTGTTTCTTCTGTTTTAACAGAAAAAATTACAACTTTCAAAGTGAAAATGTTGAGACAAACTATAAAGAACGTTTTGAAAAAAATAATATACTGAGACAAGAAAAAAATTGAAATAGACACTTTTTTCTAAAATGTTCTGGCTTTAATGAACTGGCATCTTCCAATGAAAACATGTTTTGTCAAAAAATCTTAACCAGCTGTATCATGAATCCACAGAGTCAGTCTGATAAACAAGTATACCGCGCCCTCCCTTGTTCTTTTTTTCAGGGCGGTAATGCATTTTATTTAAATTCAGCAGCCGACATGCATTATACATTACAATATGTCATTTTAGATGTAGTAGTTCACATTTGCTTTGAGTGATTACTCACATGAGTAAGCCCAGAGAGTTCAGAAGCCTTTATCCATATTATGGGTAAAGGCTATCCATATGTGTGCATAAGTCATTGAATCAGATTGTATTTTACTCTAAACCTATTGGTTATGGTCACTTTGGCCAATTCTTGCATTGTCAGAGTAATGTAAAAAAGCCAAAATGGAAATGAGAATCAAGCCAGAAATTTCTCACTTCAGGTTTCCGACAGTTGAAAGGAATTCTAGAAACTTTTTTCATATCTGTTTGGTTCCATGTAACTGGGATAATTTCCTAGTTGCAATTCAGTGCAAAAATTATTTCACCAGGTTTGTGTAATCATCTGCATAAAGTTTATAACTGGTTTAAATATTTTAGAGGCTCTAATCTAAACCACATTTTCATAGTTAACTTTCTGCCCATGAATTAACTGACTACTCTTAAAGGCATCGAGGTCTTCAGAATCAGCTCTTGGCAGAAATAAGGCTATATTCTGATTGTCTTCCTTTCTTTGGCTACCCGTTGCTTGTAGATACAGAATTAAGTGGTCTTTAAACTCTATCTAGTTGCCCTCAATATTTCCAAAGATATATATTTCCAAATCTCAAAATGGTTCACTGAACAGGAAAGTTAGCTTTTATTTGGAAGTAGCTAGTCAAGCTGAACACCAGAAGGGTGGAAGAGTGTTGATTTTAACAAGTTACAGTAAGACAAAAAGGTACCACAGTACTTTTGCCTCCTCATTAATATTTACAGTTATCAATCTGGGTGTATATTATGCTCCTTTTATTTTGCTTTTTCCTTTGTTGCAGTGATGCAAAATGCAGGGTAGGTTTGCACCTTATAGAGTAACTAAATCAGACATGCATAAACTTCCTTAAGCAATGGCATACTTCATCAGATCCTCAGAAGGGATGGCAGGAAGCAGAACTTCTAAATAGAAAGCACGGATTACAATCTTAGAATAAGTCTTTTCCTTTGTTTTAAAAAATCTCTCCTTCAAAGTGTGTCATAAAAGGTATCATTTTGGAATCAAGAGTTCTAGTTTTTTGTATGTCTTCTGTCTTTAGAGAAAATGCAAATGCACATTTTACTCATTGATCTTACTCTAAATCAAACTTTGTTTAAGACCTAGTTCAATGGTAGTTTGGCAAGTCTCTTAGATGTCTTGCATTAGTAGGAGATGGCAAGGAGAATAATAAAAAATTGTAAATAGGTGATATCTTTTAAAAGAACTCTGGGGAAGTCTGGCCATTTGAAAGTACTTTCTATTGTCTTTAGTTAATATCCATGGAGATTTATAGGTGTTAAATTAGCCACAGGAGGGAGCTCAGATTGTTCCATGCAAAATGAAACACCAGCTATAACAAGTGTCTGTGGTAATGAGTTGTAATGTCAGAAGCCCTGGATTGTGAAATCACCTCCTTTAAAGAGTCTAAAGGAAAGAGAAGGCGGATATCGCAGTAAGAAAAAAATAAAAGCTTCTATTTACATGTAAAGGACTTATTAATCAACAGGGGAAGGCATAGATTTTTATTTTGAAGCATATGACAGTTTAATAGGGTTTTGTTCAAATATATTTGTTGGTGCTTGTCCTGAGAAATATACTTTACTCACTGCCATAGCCCCTTGGAGACTATTAAGAGAATTAGAAATGTACAGGGCCAAGTTTTGTGAAATTCACCTCAGGATGGAGGCAACGTGGATAATTTTCCTTGGGAAGAAAAATCTCTGACAGTCAAGTCAATCAGTGAGTCAGAAGAGTTGTCAAAATACCATGGATCCACATAGCTTCATGTTGCTGTGAACTGTCTGTTCTCCCTTGCGGGGGAGGGGATGTATCTCAGGCTCTGGAATGAATTATTACAGTTTATTATACCTCTATGTAATCTAACTCAAAGGAATGAAAATGCATCATATTGCAGTGAATGTGCTGCATTGGGAAAGTAAGTGAACAAACTCTTAAATACTATTTTGGATGGGAGACAAGAGTTCTTATGACTCAGGCAGCCTCATGGTTGCCTACCTGCGGGTGTTGTGATCTGCTGCGCTGAGTATGATCTGTGTTCATCCATTCTAATTTGCTCATTTGGAAGGGTTGGTTCCTTTGTAGGGGAATAACAAAGTGTCCTGTGTTGTGTAGAAGTGGTATCCATGATGCGTCTCTGCATGGAAGAAATAAAAGACAGAGATCCCTATGTCTGCCATGGACTGAGATATAAATATTGAATCCATGCAGGGGAAGGGCCTGTAGTCAGTCCCAATGATCACTCATTTATGCTGTGTGCCCATGTAATGAGTGTACACGTACTCTGATGCTAAAACACAAATTTGTCCATGGAGTCTTTCCCAGGGCTCTTTTGCGTTTAAGTATGCCAGCTATGCCTTTTGCCATCGATTGACCTACTGGAAGAAGTCCTTGTTTCAGGTCAGAGCCAACAGGCAGTTTTGCCATAGACCTTCAAACAAGCATCTTTATCCCTTTTCTCATCTTGCCACTCATGCTTCAGAAGGTCATAATCATTTGCAGAAACACCTGATTCTTCTCCTTAAACTTTGGCAGTGGTTCAGCTGCTAGTGTACTGAAACTATTATCTCTCATGCTGACTGTCTCTTACCTTTTCTCATGATTTCCTGTCTCCTTACCCATCTATTATCTCTTGTTTGATACATGAGACAAGTCTAACTACAGTCTTGGTAGCAGAACCTTCCATTCTGCCTGCAGAGTTACTCCACTGCTGCTGAGAGAAGTAAGGCTTGTGCCCCCACCTAGCAAAAGGAGTGTGTAGACATTCAGGCATCCATGCAGCAGCTGGTACCCTCTCAGCATGCATTTCATGCTTTGGGGACACAGCTGCTGAGTGCAGCCAGAAGTGTGAAGATGTGCATGCACCCTTTTGTCTTGATGGTAGTGGCTACACAGTTCTAGTGGCAGAAGTAGATTGGTGGAGACATAGCTTTAAACTGCATAAGCTCTCTGAGACGGGAGCAGTCTTTTTGTCCTGTATAGGAAACAATACAACACAGCTAATCCATGACAGGGGCTATAATGTGCAATGATAATACAAATAATACTGCTACTTCCGTAGGACCAGGATTTCACCCCAGGCCTCAGAACAAAATATTTATAATGTTCACCAGTTCTACATTCAAAGCTACTGTAACATTTCTGTCCCCGTGTATCCTTTTACTTGGGACTCAATCTTCTCTTCACGTAACTTGCTCCAGGCCTCCTTTCCTTTTTAAATACATTCATGAGGCACATATTTATATAGTTTGCATATTATTGTGGTTTCTATGCTGCTACAGGATCTGCACCACTACAGCAGCGTACTGTAGATGCACATGATCGCTACATTACCATAGCGTGCTATACGGCTATGTAGTACATTGCTACATTGCATATTATTGTGGTTTCTATGCTGCTACAGGATCTGCACCACTACAGCAGCGTACTGTAGATGCACATGATCGCTACATTACCATAGCGTGCTATACGGCTATGTAGTACATTGCTACATTGCATATTATTGTGGTTTCTCATTTTTCAGGCTAACCATTTAAGTTTTGAAAAAGCTTTTGAGCTCTTTTCATCTCATGTATACCTTCCCATACTGAAGGCAGTTTCCTTCTGCTATGTCCCATGCTATACTGGCAAAATGCAGGGTAGGTTTGCACCTTATAGAGTAACTAAATCAGACATGCATAAACTTCTTTAAGCAATGGCATACTTCATCAGATCCTCAGAAGGGATGGCAGGAAGCAGAACTTCTAAATAGAAAGCAGGGGTTACAATAAGAAGGTAGGGAATGGGGAGGAAAAAAGAGGGGCACTGCCGGGAGAAGCAAAGAGTTAGGAGAGAGAGAAAAAAAGCAAGCAACCCGCTGAAGGACATAGGGATTTGTAGCAGGTTGTTTCTCCTTTAGCCCAGGACAGAAACCAACCTTCCCCCTTTCCTACCTCAAAATAAACAGAATAACAAAACATCAACAAAATCCTCCCCTGCCTCTCCTATCCAGGGCAGCAGCTTCACTGTAGTGCTGCATTGTTGCCTTTCTTCCCAGGTACCCTCCTGCCCAGGGTCATCTCTGTGGGAGCTATTAACTTTCTCCAGGGCCAGTCAGACATCCCTGTCAGCTGGCCCAGTACTCCTAGGTAGGCAGGCTATTACCCTCTAACCCCTGCAGCTGGGTTCCAGGCACTGAGCCATGCACCTTGTTGCAGGCAATATCCCCTTTAAGCTGTGTGGTGTGTGCGGCTGCTCAGGTGCTCCTGGCAGCATGACATGAGGATGCCTGTGTGGCTGCACACACTGTGCAGTTTAGAGGGAACGCTGGTTGCAGGGTTATAAAAGGTAATCCAGACATCTCGATAAGAATTCCTAATCTTGGTTTAGACCAGGGGTCCACAGTATGTGGCCCATAGACTGAATCTGGCCCACAGACCTGCTGAATCCAGCCCACAAAGCTGGAAGGGTTTACCTGTGTTCATACACACACCCATGTTGGGACTGAGCATTGAGGTGCCGTGCCTGTGTTGCCACTGCTCCTCTCTACCCTCCCCATCCCCAGCTCTCTTCAGGTCTGCAGTTCTTCCAGATAGAGAGAAGTTTTGCCAAGGCTAGACTGCTTCCAGTTGCACCTGCACTGCAGCTGAGAGGTGGGTAGGGTGCAGGGAGAAGTGGCAGCATAGACACAGCTTCCAATTGCCCGGCCCCAAAGCAGTCAGCTGTGAACTGGAGACTACTTTCACACTCCAGCCAGAGTGAGGGCCTGAGAGAAGTGGAAGCAGCATGGGTGCAGCTACCAGTTGCCTAGTCCCAGCATGGGCCCAGCAAGAGTCCTCTTCCCATGCTGTCAAAGGCTCATCCTGGAGCCTTAGGGAATATTTCATATACCCCTGGACCTAAGTAACTGAGTGCCTTGAGTATAAGCCATAAATTTTTAAGTTGACTGTTTTTATAGGAAGCTATTTTATAGGATAGCCATGCTTCTGTATTGCTGATTGTCATATGTTCCCACTTTCTGACCCTGAAAACCCCACCTAAGAATCCCCTCTGTTAGTATTACATATTTTTTTCCTTTGGAACATACAGTATAACCCATGCATTCTCAGATACAAAATTTGTATCCAGTGGGCTATATACAGCTTCTATTCTATTACCTGGCAAGAAGGAACAAAATCAATTGTTAACAGAGTTCTTGGCTTTGGAAAGAGAGCAAAAAATCTGTATTCTGCAGAGTGGTTCAAGTCTAGGAGTTATGCTAACAGCTTTAGTTTCATAAGAATCACACTTCTGATCCTGTTACTGTATTTATGATGTTTACTTTCTCTGAATGGGAGTCAGTGCTTTTGGAGAAGGCTGCGATAATGTGTTCTGTTTTTATTAGTCTTTGTTTTTACAGGAACACTTAAAAATGAGATGCTTGGGAAAAAAATCTAATCTAGGTGTATCGAAGAAAACCTGCCTAAGCAAGTGATAAGTAGGCTGAATAATTAAAACAGATAATGTGAAGGGGCAAGGTGCTGATCATAGTGTTACATTTCTAATGTTCTATTATGTTTGTGGAAAGTGAGTGCAAAAGGTTATTAAATATATTGATAGATTCTTGCACCCACTGGTTCCTTTAGGAGAAAAGTGGGTCACTTGAGTATTCAAAATTCTGAAGATGGTTGAGTAGCATGTGGAATGTTCTGCCTGCTTCTTGAGTGTGAAATAACATCCCTTTTTGTGTTGCAAAGTTCAGGATTTAATTTAATAAATTGATCTTTCAAAAAACAAGTTTCATTCTTCAGTGTGTAACAGAAATACTACTGCTTTAAAGAAAAGTCTGCTTCTATTGCTATTGAAGACAGTGTCAACATTCCTCTTGACTTCAGTGGAAACAAAATCAGCCTTTAAAGTAGCAGCCATGACCACCATCTATCTATCTATCTATCTATCTATCTATCTATCTATCGATAGAGCTGAATTATACACACGCACACATGCTATATATATATATATATGTACACATATTTACTATATATATCTATATTATATATAGATATTATATATTTATATATATATTTTATATACACACACGTAAACATATGTACATATCATACACACATACATATATGCATATATACCCACATACATACACACACACATATATAGATATATATCTATCGATAGATAGATCAATCGATAGATAAATAGATATCTATATGTGTGTGTATACGTATGTATGTATATCTGCATATATGTATGTGTGTATGATATGTATATGTGTGTATAAAATATATTATATAAATATATAATATCTATATATAATATAGATATATATATATGTGTACACATATTTACTATATATATATATCTATAACATGTGTATGTATAATTTAGCCCTAAGCACAATACAGCAAAGGAGAAGCAACAGTGCCTGAAAGAAAACTCCGTATCTCTGAGTCTCTGTGTTATTAGAAGAAAGTGCAATTTTAAACAGGATTCAGACTTTTTTATTATTTGGTTTTCTATTGAGCCACTATTTGTAAACTGCACTGTAAGATACGGGAAAAAAAATCCATATATATTGAATGGCATCCACTTTGTCATCAGAGCCACATAAGAAAACAATTTCAGATGTTTCATTTTTTTCTGCTGTGGAGGATATTACGGTTTCTCTATATATAAAAGAACAGTTTGGGTTGCCCAAAATAAGGTGCTACTATGAGTTGTTATGTTTTTATCAAGCTGGACAGGTGTATGCCTGTACCTATACCTTATTTTTTACTCAAAAGCCTTATATATGGCATGGAATCTAGTTTAATATGGAGAAGACAGGTACAGAAGAAATAGGGAGACATGAAAAAACCCAGATAAAAGGCAAGATGCAATCGGTTATTTGAGCCAGATTGACACTCTTATTCAAATGGAAATCTAACCTTTGGAGCAAGGAACAGAAAGGAGCAGAAACTCCAGGAGGAAAAGAAAAGTATTTTAGGGTGGATCTGAGGCATTTTGAAAATAAAACTACCAAAGACCTTTCTGAAAGAGAATTTTCCACTGAAATATTCATGTGCAAAATATATTTTTAGCAAATTATGTTTTTTTGTGGCAAAGATCATGTGGCAAAGATCTGTTTGCATTGATCATTTTCAGGTTGTCATTAAAAAGTCAACCCTCCCTAAAATACAGGAATGGGATGAAACTGGATGTTTTCTTTAATTTTACTCTAGTTTTGGGGAAAAGAGTAATTTTCTGATCAGAAGTACAAAAGACACCACCACCCATGTAAGGGATGGTGAGAAACTTTGGTGTGTCTACTCTATTATGATTGAGTAAAAGGAGTTGCTCAGAGCAAGACCACCACAGAAAAACGAAATGATTTATTTGTACTAGTCTTTGCCACAAAAGAAGACGGTGAGATTTCTATCCTGGACCAAATAATACAGATGAAGGTTTCTTCATGCATTTGAACATCCAGAATAGTAAGGCAAGGACACATACATCAATTAAGGAGCAGCAAGTTGCCAGACCCAAATGCAACGTGCCCAAGAATGTTCGAGGGACCTGAGAATGATATTGCTGTGTGGCTGATAAAAATGCACAATTACCCATTTCACCCTGTGTACAGGTGCACATATCAGATGCAATCTTGGCTTTGTTGATGCCAGTGGGAGTTTGGCATTCACATACAAAAGTTGTATTACTTAACCCACAACATATGTTCAAATGATAGTGTGGATAACTGGGTGTGTTAGAATAAATATTTATCTGTAAGCAGTACTTGCGTCCTGTTACAGAAACATTTGCACCTAGGTAGGAAAAAATCCAGGCCATGAAGTAGTTCAAAATAATATACATGCAATTACCCATATATAATTGATGAAAAGGGGCAGTGGAACATATATTGGGACTATTATTATTTTTTCTTTGAAAGCATCTGCTAATGGACCCTGGCACAACACTTGTTTTCAAATCTTCAAAGATTATTTTCTAATATTTCAAAACTCACAACGTAAGGTATATTTTTAAGCACCGGTCAAACTTGCTTATGCTCTTTCTCTGTCTCTCAAGCCCTATAACTAGTGACAGATAATAGATTCAGTAAGTTTATCCATATTAATGACAAGGTTTTCAGTAACTGTAACAGTTTTTAATACTGCCATTACACCAAATGCCTCAATCAAATGGTGTACTTCCCTTCATCCCTGTAAATTACTGAAAGAAAACAAACCTGCTATTGACTTAGAAAAAAACTCCTGTATATTGAGAAACTAATAGCTGGCAGGCAAGAGGAACATCTTTAGATAGTAAAAAATATATATAATATAATTCACATCATAACAGCCTTCAGAATAACTTGGAGCACTGTGTGAGGGCTGGGTATGAATACAAAGCCGTTTTCATTAGAGTAATGATCTGCTAGTGAGTGCAATTTTGTTGTACAGTGCAATGCATGCAATGGGATGATTCTTCTCGTAGGCTGATGCAGTCTCATGGGTAGACTTTTGTACCTTCTCAGAGCCCCATTAACTTGCACAGAACTCTTTACAACTGTCAGTCACAGGAACCAGCAACAGGATTTTCCTGTCTCTGGGGCTCTTATGAACATTATGGCCACAAACAGGCATTCATTTTTCCTGATGGAGATTTCTGAGAATTTTCCACTTGTTGAAATCTTCCTGGGAGAGGGAGAGTGGAGGAGTTCAGCATGCAGCTGCTCCCTCTTCCCTGGTCTCCATTGCCTCACCAGACCAGGGTCGTCCCAGTCTAGGAAGGTGTGGGGAGCCAACGGCTGCTCCAATGATCCCAGGAGGAGTAGGGAAGTAGGGATAGACTCCCCACATCTTCCCCAGTCCAGGGCCTCTGGAATGTGGTGGGAGTGGATGGGGGGCAGCCTCCTCCGCTCTGCTCTTGATCTCTGGGGTTGGAGTGGAGGAAACAGTGGGGCAAAGCCCCCAGCCTGCTCCCTAAGCTGACCAGTACCTGGTTTGTGGAAGAGGCATAGAGGAGTGGTATGCGCTCCCTTCCTATCCTGCACTGGTCTGAAAATGGAGGGAGGGAAGGAGAAGACAGGGCAGAAGTAAGGCAAAATCCCCCTGCCTGTTCCTTACACCAGCAAACATGGCATAGGAGCAGGTGGGGAGAAAGGAGCAGCTGCTCCATGGAAGGAACATCACATTAAAGCCTCCACCATCTCCTCACACTGGGGCCCTGGGTCTGTGGAGTGGGTAAGGAGCTTTGCCCTAGTGCTCCAGTACCCTCTTCGACTGGTCTTGTGGGGGCTGGAGCAGAGAGGTAATAGTGGTTGTGCCATATTCTTCGTGATGACATGTTGTAATGATATGACACAGCTCAATGATGGAAACTGCTTCCTACAGAATAATTTTAAGGCATATTCTTATCTCCTACTTTTACCTCCATCTGTGCCCCAGCTAGGCAATCCCCAATCTGGGGGAGTGTGGGGAGCATTGCCTCACTGCTTCAGTGCCTTCCCAAACCAGACCAGCTCAGGAGCATACAAGAGTTCAGTCTTGCAAGAGATTTTTTCTTATGCAGGGGATGCTCCAGGAAGGGGCATGTTTCCCTGGGAGAAACTAGATGAATGCTTGCACACTCATTTTTTCTACTGACAGAGTGGTGATTCTGCCAGTAGAAGCATAATACCTGTATGTGACCTATGTAGCACTTCTCTGCCTGTCTGCCAGCAGCCTCACAGTTAAGAATAATGAAAGAAATAGCCTGCTGTTAAAGTGATGCCTTGGACTTTAGCTAAGCTTGTGACTTTTCCGGGGTTTTTTTGTTTTTTGTTTTGGGAGGAGGGGTATGAAGTCTATGGATTGTTAACTTGCAGCATGCTGTATCCTGATGAAGCACAAAGAATAGTGAGGTCTCATATACTCTGTCAGTCTTAATGAGCTACTCCAACACAGCTCAATGGTAGCCAGAGATTGACAGCAACAACCACAAGCCCTGAGGGGTATCTTGAACTTTTTAATTAAGGGAAAATTTCTTTCTTTCTAAGTCTCCTAAATTAAAGCAGAAAGCAAAACCTGCTTTTGCCCCATCTACCCACCCCCAACCCATAGTGCTGATCCAGCTGAAGATAACCACACTGATTGTGGTAATATTTGGTTAAAGCCTATGCATAGCAAGTGATTCACAGCCACAGAACAAAATTCCCTCACATACACTTAAATTGTTATATTTGTTGGTAGGATAGGGCTGGACCCAAATTTGTACAGTGGGAAGACCTCCTCTCATGGTGTATATGGCCAGAGGATAAGATTCATAGATGCTAGGGTCAGAAGGGACCTCAACAGATCATCGAGTCCTACCCCCTGCATAGGCAGGAAAGTGTGCTGGGGTCAGATGACCCCAGAGAATCAGAGCTTCTTATTGGAGACAATATAGTGGGTGCTGCAGTGGTTGTGCCATTTTGTCCTTAATGGCATTTTGTAATGAGGTCACACAGCTAAATGACTAAATCTGCTCCCTACAGAATAATTCAAAGGAATATCTTTTATCACAGTTGTACTGTCACCCCTGTAAAGGATTACAGTCAGTTTGTTGAAAAAATGACCTGCTCACTTCCCTCACCATATGACAACAATAATGTGACTGGGCACTGCAGAACCTCAGCTTGTTAAATTTCTGTTTTTTGAATGTTTTCTCTCAAGTGAAAATATTCTTCGGGGCACTTTAGTCTTGCAGTTGTGTTTGTTTATTCTTATTTTTTTTCTAAATTAGCATGTTTCCAAATGTTACAAAAATATATATTTATTCAAGATATACAAACACTCATGAAAGGTGCCAGGTTGTCAGCTCTAGAGAATGAGACATGGGATCCTTGATGCCTCTTGCTGAATTCCTGTAAGACATGGTAGGAAATTCATTGTATCAGGGGAGCAATTTCTCTCACTGCCTGAAACATGAGAGAAAAATAAAACAGATGTTTGCTGAGTTTAATATAGGAGTAAGAGCTACATAGACAAAGTTCTGAAGAATTTCTCTCTCACTTTTTTATGATGCATTTGTGAATGATGTGTTTCATGCATTGGTAATTAGGGGGCTGAACAGATGGTGCCCTCCCTTTAGTTTAAAAATATAAGAAAATATTTATTTTTTAAAATACCATTGCCAAGAGATTATTTACTACACTAGGAGGGTTTTCTCCCTCCTCTCTCTATAACAGACATTTTGTTTCAGTGAAAGGTGATATTAGAATGAATTAGGATGTGCCTTGTACACTTGAAGCCTAGTATATCTATGTATTTCTGTTTAATTGATTTCCAACTACTGTGCACACTCACCATATTGTTACCCATTGATTAAGGTGCTTTCGCCTTGTATCATCACCATCACACAACGATGACCATTTTAAAATAAGGGATTAGTATTTTGGTGCGTCAGCCTGTACTACATCACCATGTTGTATGCCTTGTTTTTTTTCACCCTGTGCATTGCAGGGGTCCTAGTGAAAGGCAACAGAATTCTGGGGCCGGACATAAAACGAGAAAAACCAGGAGAACTGTGTTGTTTGCCCCCATCATCCCTATTAGTTTACAAACTATTTCCAAAGCATGGCTAGGCAGTAAGGAGGGAATGATGGTGAATACAGTGTTCTTCATGGTGATGGACAGAAACAGGTTTCTGGTGCATATCTAAAGTTTCACAACATGGTCAACTTGGGCTTCCAAGTAGAAGACTAAAATGTAGTAGACACAGCTCTGCAAATCTTTTCTTTATTTATTTTTGGAGCAGTTTCACTAGCTCTTACTTTTGGCCAAATAGTAGTGACTAGTGCAATTGGGTGACACTGCAGACCTGGTATGAAGAACAGAGATGGTGGAACTTTGTCATGTCAGAAGTCATTTTTCCTGGCAGTCTAGGCAGAGCTCACCTGCGGCTGCCTCAGTGATATCAGGAGGCATTAGTTTACGGTTAGGGCTGCCAGGCTCTGGAATGGGCTCCCAAGGGAGGTGGTGCTCTCCACTACCTTGGGGGTCTTCAAGATGAGGGTGGGTAGATATCTGACTGGGGTATTATGATCCCAGCACTCGTTCCTGCCCAGGGCAGGGGGTCGGACTTGATGATCTGTTCAGGTCCCTTCCGACCCTAGAAACTATGAAATCTACGTGAGAGTTCCCCTCAGCCTGGAATACTGCATGGCTTATCAGAAGCTTATCACCCAGCTAATAACTTATCATGGAAATATAGCTAGAATAGTCGTTGTGGTGGTTGTGATAGAGCTTCAAGCTGCTATCAAGGAAGCCGGTGGGACTAAGTTATATGGCTGGAAAAGGCTGTATTTGCATATTCAGAGTTTCCTAACTGCCTCACTACTCTCCTATCCCCCCCCCCCCCCCCCCCCCCCCACCACAACAGACTTACCAGCTGGAGGCAGCTGTGCTCTCCTTTTTCCTCCCCCTCCCCAGTCCCTGGCCTTGGAATATATCAGCAAAAAAAGTTACTCCTCCCTCATATTGCAAGTCCTAGGTGATCAAAACGGGAAGTTCACCATTAGTAATGTGAAGCAGTCTTGGATAGGCCATTGCACCATGGATGCATCCAGGATTGTGGTGACAATGGTACAGCTGTACCCCTTTTGCGGATGTGGCACATGTGCAGTGAAAAGAGTTCATTATGGATGTGCTGCATAGCCACAGTGCCTTGCTGTGATCCCTGATGCATGTGAGCTTTCAGCAGCTCCTGCTGGGAGGGAGCTTCACATGTGCTGTGAACTCTGAGCTCATCTGCCATGAGTCCCTGCTTTCA
Organism: Alligator sinensis; assembly: GCF_000455745.1. NCBI lineage: Eukaryota > Metazoa > Chordata > Crocodylia > Alligatoridae > Alligator > Alligator sinensis. Next base: position 5,475,449 of record NW_005841837.1, read on the forward strand.
AGCAGATCTGAAGCCTTTTGCTGTTTCCTCTTACCCTCTCCCTCCCCCCCGCCCCCATTCCTTGACTTCAGCAGCAGGGAAAGGAGGAAACTGGACAAGCAGCTCCTCAGCTGCCAGGGGCTGCATTGCTGGCTACCCTTCCCCTTCTTTCTTTTGCTGCTGAATTCAGGAGAGGGGGAGGGGAAGGGAAGAGTGGGAGAAGCAGGCTCTGAAATTACCTGAAAACAGAAACTCCAGGTAGTATGGGTTGTGAGGGTTACTTGACTCTCTGTCATCTCCTACAGCAGTGCCTGCTATGTCCTAACCCCTTCTGTCCTCTTTATTATGCCAATATTATTGGGGGAACAGCTATCATATTCCATACACTGTAGTCTCAAGGCCAACAGAGGTGAAGTGTTTTCCTCAGGTTTGGAATTCTATTACCATTGGATCTTCCCAATCTTGGGTGAACTTGGAGATAATAATGTCTTCACAATCTTCTGTATTTAGTACAGGCCCATGAGCCTAGGTCATAATGGTTTGCTGGGAGTGGCTATTGTTAAGTGGTTGGGTAAAGGGTGAACCCTATGTGGCAGCACAGAGCATGATGGCAGGTGACTGGACTACCAGTGAGTGGGGAGCAGACCTCCTGCATGCAGTGCTGGGAGCCATACATGGCAGTAGGGAGCCATTCAGCCCAATGGTATACATGTGGGTAGGTGGGTGCAGGGTTTGTGGGGGTGTGTATATATGTTGGGAGAGGGGTTGTGGGTGTGTGTGGGTGGGGGGGAATTTGTAGGGGTGTGATCCCCCCAACTCCACCATGTTACATGGCCCCTGCCAGCAACAGCAGGTGGTGGGCCCTCAGGGTGCTCATGGCCTGTGGCAGGCACAGCCTCCAGCAGTACGTAGCCCTGACTGAGTTCTGGGGGCTGTATGTGTTGCCCTTTGGGGTCAGGCCAACTCTCAGGATCTCAATATTGCACTGTTAGACAGGAGGGTGTGACACAATTGCACATATACAAACACACAAATCAATTAGGTGCATACACACGCACACTATCAGCTCAGGTACATACACATCCAAACCAGCCTAGGCACATGCATACCTATCACCAATTCAAGCACATACATTATATACCCAAAAAGTTAGACACAGATCACTAATTCATATATCATGCACACAATGCCATATATAGTTTCATAGTTGGTAGGGTCGGAAGGGACCTGAGCAGATCATCAAGTCCGACCCCCTGCCATGGCAGGAAAAAGTACTGGGGTGAAACGACCCCAGCAAGATGTTCATCTAACCTCCTCTTAAAGACCCCCAGGGTAGGAGCCAGCACCACTTGGCTTGGAAGTTGGTTCCAGGTCCTAGCTGCCCTGGCAGTGAAGTAGCGCCTCCTGATGTCTAGTCTGAATCTACCCTCTGCCAGCTTGTGACCGTTATTTCTAGTCACTCCTGGTAGTGCTCGGGGGAACAGGGACTCCCCCAATGCCTGCTGTTCCCCCTCTGACAGGCCACTAGATCCCCCCCTCAGCCTTCTCTTGTAGATAATATATTGAGATATATTATCTGTCCCCCAACAGAGGAGGTATCCCCAGGGTGCTTGTACCTACACCCCCTGCAAAAAGGCACTATTTATTTCCCTCGCAGCATCTGCTGATTGCCAGTGGCAGTGGGGTGGGCATGGGGTTCGGTCATAAGCAGCAGCCTACAGTGGCTAAAAGTTTGCCAGCCCCTAGCGTATAGTAGGAGATTTTTACTTCTATAATTACAAAAGATATGTCATTATAAGTATGTACTGCCAGGAGCTTTTGTGCTCAAGAACAATTGGCAAAATTTGCTGTTTCTACTTTTAGAGAAGAGGTAGTTTTGCAATACCAATATGAAAGGCAGCTATTCTGTGAGCATAGCTGTCACCAAGAGCTGCCTAAGAACAACTTACCTGCATAATAGTCCTATAACATCAGTGCAGCACACCTAAAGTACATATGGTCTAACGTGCAGATCATGGGCATGTGACCCCCATGCTGTCCCAGAAAGCATGCAGTAGTGGGAGCCGCCACTCCCTCCCTGTTCCGGGCACCCCTCTGGACAAGGTGCTCATGGCTCTGTCCCATGCCCCACCCGAGCTGTGCAGAGCTGTGAAGACTCCCACTTTCATGTCTGTGTACAGGCTTTTTCCCTGAGGCAAGTGGAAGCCACCCAATGGTAGCTTAGCCATCAGTAAAAGATGAGTAAGTTAGTATTGTTTAGCTTCCAATTACTTTGTTGTAAGAGAACATGCACACTGGCACTTACCATGAGGTCACTGAGGTATGGTAATGTTTCACACCCTTTTAACCTATGATAACCCTTACTCAACATCTAGACTTCAGACATGAAAGAAACTGCACACCTGTTAGCAATTATGGACACTCATGAAGGAGGGATGGGGACCATTCATATCAACTGCATACACTCAGATGAAAGAAGACACTCAATTGCAATGAATTAACTTTGAGACAACAACTTTGAGATGTATGCTCCAGTCTAAACATGTAAATGGATATGTTCTTCATTATCTCATTCATGTTCTCTCTCATTCATTTTTTTTTTTTAACCCATCTCCTTGTAAAACTTGAAATTGTGCACTCTACATGTTTAAAGCATCTTGGAGGTCATTCAAAAGAAATTGTTACAAATAAAAATTCCAGGATATTTTAAGCTAATCTTATGATTTTGGGACCAATCTCATGGATTTAAAATAGCTGCAACATTGGTCTGATACTTCAGCGTATAGTGTTGCTAGTCCTGGTACTAAAATAGGATTAATTTAATCAGGGGTCTCATTTTTATGTTGTTCCTTTAACACCACAGTAGATCATTTGAAGGTGCCACTTGAATATTTTTTTTTCTTGATGCACAATTTGTAGACTGAAAAGGAAAATCTATGACAGCTGCCTCAAATTGGTCATTCCAGTGATGTAATTAAATGAAAGGATTTCTTACAGCTTCATTGAATGTAGTTAACCATTTGCTTGCTTAGGAGACTGGCTGTTATTGCCAAGGAGTCCTTGATTATCCCACAATTAAGAACCAAACTAAAATAGCCAAAATACACATAGGTAAAATCTAATCTCAAACAAACACATTGGACTCCAGTTGATTAACTACAGCCATGTGCATATAGAATTTGGCGCTCAGGTGAGGCAGCAAAGACCAATGAGTGAGAGACAAAGGAGTGTCACAATGGAAGGAAACAGCTGAATTCACTACATGCAGCATAACTACATGTAGGAAAGAGGGGAAGAACTCTGAGTACTAAGATGGTGAAGGTGGGGGTGGTGCCAGAATGGAGGCAGCAGGTGCTGGAATGGATACACAGTAACTCTGGCAGCTATGGTGCAGATCAGGGGAAGGAGCTAGAGGGTGGATGGTGGGGTGGTGCTGGGTCCCAAAGTGAAAGGCTCTGGCTGTATGGAGTAGAGGAAAGAGTCAAAGAGTGGAGGCAGCAAGGCTCTAGAGCAGAGGTGGCCAACTTCAGCTGGAGAACCACTTTTGGTGAGCTTTTGACAGCTGCAAGCATAGTCACACCCATTGACAGGCACCCTGCCCTGATCTCCATCTTCAGACCAGAAGTCCCACTGCTAATGCCTTACCTTTGCCACCAGAGGTCCCTCCCCTTGCCCCTGAAAGTACCCCTGGGGGTGGGGTGGGCAGGTTTGCCATTGTTTCATAGTTGGTAGGGTCAGAAGGGATCTGAGCAGATCATCAAGTCTGACCCCCTGCCATGGCAGGAAAGAGTACTGGGGTCAAATGACCCCAGCAAGGTGCTCATCCAGCCTCCTTTTAAAGACCCCCAGGATAGGAGCCAGCACCACTTCTCTTGGAAGTTGGTTCTAGATCCTAGCCACCCTGACAGTGAAGTAGCTCCTCCTGAATTCTAGCCTGAATCCACCCTCTGCCAGCTTGTGATCATTAATTCTTGTCACTCCTGGTAGTGCTCAGGTGAACAGGGACTCTCCCAATGCCTGATGGTCCCCCCTGACTAGTTTGTAAACAGCCACTAGATTCTCCCCTCACCTTTTCTTGTGGATGCTGAACAGGTTCAGAATAAAAACAAATATATACTAAAATCAAACATCTACTATAACATATATTTTAATTTTATTTAAAAAAAATAGTTTTGTCCTGATTTATGTGTGTTTGTATAGTATATATAGTGATGATTGCATAATAGCTCAAAATAAAGTCTTACTCTTATATATTATGTGGGGGAGTAGGATTTGTGCGGGGGTTGTGGGAGGTGGGGAAGGGGTGTAGGGGTCTGTGGATGTGTGTGTGAGGGTGTGGAGGGGATGTGGAGTCTGTGGGAGGGTGTGGATGTGGAAGTGTGTGTGCGGGTTGGGTTTATGGGGTGTGTGGTTGTGGGCTTTGTGGGGAGGGGAGGGGTGGGCCCCCCACCAGATGCCCCCTCCCACCAGTGGCAGAAGCTTCACACGGTGGGCCCCCAGGGCACTCATGGCCCATGGTAGGCAGAGCTCCAGAGTGGTGTATGGCTCCAGCTGAGCCCCAGGGCCTACATGTGGCGACATTCATAGACATCAGGGCTGGAAGGGACCTCGGAAGATCATCGAGTCCAGCCCCCCGCCCAAAGGGCAGGAAGTCAGCTGGGGTCATAGGATCCCAGCAAGATAAGCATCCAGTTCCATCTTGAAGGTGTTCAATGAAGGCGCTTGAACCACCTCCGGTGGCAGGCTGTTCCAGACCTTGGGGGCTCGGACAGTAAAGAAGTTCTTCCTTATGTCCAGCCTGAAACGATCTTGAAGTAGTTTGTGACCATTCGACCTCGTCATCCCTTGGGGCGCTCTGGTGAACAAACGTTCCCCCAGAT
>NW_005841837.1:5482105-5502589 GCF_000455745.1 Alligator sinensis
GATGGTGAAGGTGATCAGCTCGTGGTCGCTGTCACCCAGCTTCCCATCGATCACTAGGTCGCTGACTAGGTCATCCCCAGTAGCCAGTACCAGGTCGAGCAGCGCTTTGCCTCTCGTTGGCCCATAGACTTCTTGAGTCAGGTAGAGGTCATCCATGCACGAGAGGAAGCTCTGCGACCGCTCAGATTTTGCTGAGCGATCCTCCCACGAGATGTCCGGGTAATTGAAGTCACCCATGACAACCATGGTCCTGGATCAAGCTGCCTCAGCCAGTTCCTGGGCAAACTCCTGGTCAAGCTCAGGACTTTGAGTGGGAGGTCTGTAATAGACTCCCACCATTGTGTCCCCTGTGCTGTGTTCCCCACGGATTTTAACCCAGAGGGTCTCCAGCCGTCCACCCTGGTCGCCAATATCGGCTTGTAGGGATGTGTAGTTTTCCTTAACATAGAGCTTGACATGAGCCAGTGCAGCCCATTGGTACATGCCTTCAAACCAGGCCAGGCTGGCTCCATGTCAAGCCATCTCTGTGCTTCCATGAGGGGTTTCTAGTACTCCAGCGAGAAGCCATACATGGCAGCATGGAGCCCACCTAGCCTGATGGTGCGACTCCACACAGCTTTCCGTCTGTGTGCCATCAGGCCAGGTGGGCTCCATACCACCACATGGGGCTCCTGGCACTGCCCTGACTCCTGGCACTCCATGTGGGTCCCCTGGCACTCCAAGAGCATACACTGCCTGGCTGGGCTAGGCAGGCTCTGTGTCTCCATGTGTGGCTCCCTGACAGACTGCTAGAAGCCCAATGTGGAGGCATGGAGCCAGCCTGGCTTGGCCCAGCCTGATGGCATGTGGCTCCCACCTGCAGTGTCAGGAGCCCCACGTGGTGGCACAGAGCTAGCCTGGCTTGGTTTGAAGGCATGCACCAGTGGGCCAGGCTGGCTCCATGCCACCATGTTTGTAGCAAAACCCCCAGTTTTAATTTATTTAATTTATTTTAAAATGCATTCCCTCCCCTTCCCCAACCATTTCTGCCTTTTTCTCTCCCTCTCTATTCCCTAGATAAATATAAGTAAGCTAAAACTTAGGATAAGCTTTAACATTTTTATTTTGGTAGCAAGTTTTTGGTTTTGGATATCCACTGTTTTATATTGTATTATTATTAGGTTTGTATTGATTCCTAGTGTTGCATATTGTATTATTATCATTTTCGTATTGATTTTTATTGTTTCATATGGATATTGTATGGTTTAGCCATGTGTTTGTAAGTGAACCAAAGTCATGTCAAGTTTCCATTTTATATGTCAACCCTCCATCTTGTGTCCTCTGCCTGGGCAGCCCATATTGCAACTGTATGAGTCATGTACCCCTCCCATGTAAATTGGTTCCCCGATGAATGAGTGTGTTTGGAAATGATTGAAATACAATGGTAGCAGGCCTCTACTGAATGGCTGCCAGGAGCTGACCCTTGCCTGGGCATGCCTCCTGTCACTAGGGTCACACAAGGTCTTCCCCATAAAAGGGGTAGTGAAGACTGACTCCGGGGGATGCCCTCTCCATCTGGACCAGCACCATGCCACACCACCTATCCATCCAGAGGCCCTGCTGGCAACCCCCCTCTGCACAACACCTACTGGACAAGGACCCCTTTCCAGCCTGGATAGGTAGCTATCACCCCCTACCCCCTCTTCAACCAAGGACTTGGACTCTGCTTCTCTTCCCTACCTGGATTCCAGCCCTTCCATTGAATCTCTTTATCCTGCTGCCATTGTGAGTGCTTGTGTGTGTGTGCGCGTGTGTGAACCAGTAACTTCATGGGGCTGTGTAGTGTGTTGTCTATGTAATAAAACTGTTATTTGGACCTCTAAGTTGGGTTTTGCTTTACTATGGTTTGGCCCTGCTCCAATCTCTGCTCCTCAACCTCTAACTTCTGTATCATTTCTCCCTCTCCTGCTTCTGGTTCAGTGCCACCTTTCAGTCTCTCCTGCCACTTTTCCTGTCATTTTCTGCTCTCCCCCTGCTCCTACTGCCTTTTCCCTGTGACTTTCTGCTGCCTTTCTCTGCTTTCCTGCTGCCTTTCAGTCTCACTGATTTTTTCCTATGATTTTCTGCTGTCCTCTCTCTGTTTTCAGGCTTCCCCCTCACCTTCTGTAGCTACTCCCCCGCAGCTTCTCAGCTCCTCGTGGATGTCCTGCAGTTTTCTCCAGCAGCTGGAGCCTTTCTCCAGCAGCTGGAGCCTTTCTCCAGCTCCCAGCACCTACTGCTGCTCCCTGTAACTTCCCTAGCTGCCCCAGAACCATCCTCTGGCTCTCCACACCCAGAGCCCCTCTTTAACACCCACGCTTTCCCTTAGTCCCATTTTCCCTCTCCCCACCGACCTTTTCAGCTCCCAGGTAGTTCTGGCTGCAGTCCCAGCCTCTGTGCCGGCATTGCTCCCCTGTTCTGTAGGCTTTGGGCATTGTCTTTTAATCAATTAAGATCAATTAGCGTAAAGTTACCCCAGAGCCTCAGTTCTTCAGCCCAGGCCCCTCTAGTCTACCGGTGCCAATCCCAGTCCTGGTGACTTTCACTCCCAGCAACTTTCACTCCCTACACTCCTACTTTCTTACTTTAACCTTACCCCAGGTACCCCAAGCACACACATACACATTGTACCATCCAAGTTTGGAACTTACCTGTGGGTATGTGTAGGTGGGTTGTATGTATGTGAGCTGGTGAGTGTGTGTGTGTATGTGCGTGTATATATATAGCAATGGATGTAGTCTTTCTGGACTTCAGGAAGGACTTCGACACTGTCTCTTACCCCATTCTCATTAAAAAACTAGGGGCCTGTGGCATCGACAACTACACAGTCAAATGGGTCGCTAACTGGCTGGAGGGCCGCACCCAGAGAGTGGTAGTGGATGGGGCATTTTCGACCTGGAGGGATGGGGGCAGTAGAGTCCCCCAGGGCTCGGTCCTCGGACCTGCGCTGTTCAACATCTTCATCAGTGACTTGGAGGAGGGGGTAAAAAGCACCTTATTCAAATTTGCTGACGACAGTAAGATGTGGGTGGATGTGAGCACACTAGAAGGGACGAATAGGCTGCAATTAGACCTCGACAGGTTACAGGAGTGGGCAGATGAGAACAGGATGGGGGTCAACACTGACAAGTGCAAGGTGCTGCACCTGGGGAGGAAGAACCAGCAGCAAGCCTACAGGCTGGGGAACTCCCTTCTTGTCAGTGCAGAGGCAGAAAAGGATCTTTGAATCATTATTGATGCCAAAATGAACATGGGCCGACACTGTGGGGACACGGTCAAGAAATCCAACCACACCTTGTCATGAATCTACAGATGCATCTCAAGCAGGTCCAAGGAGGTGAACCTCCCCCTCTATGCAGCACTGGTCAGGTTGCAGTTGGAGTACTGCATCCAGTTCTGGGCGCCACACTTCAATATACTGAGCCCAGTTGGGGCTGGAGCATGCTGCAGATTTCCTGAGCTGCCACAGGCCAGATCCAGCATCTTCACGGGCTACATCTGTCCATGGGTCATATGTTGCCAACCCCTGATAGTGCCTTTTTGCAGGGGGTGCACCAAAACGCTCAGGGGGTGCACGTGCACCTCATATACATTGCTGCTGGTTGCAGAAGTAAGTTTGCTTTTTTGTAGTTCTGATTTTTGCATGGCAGTTTGCAGTTCATGGATATGATGGAATTAGTATTCTGCCTAAGTGGAATTCCTGTGTTCGATAAAGTTTTTACAGGCACATATGTCCATGTGCAGAAGTTGGTGATGTTGATGTACAAACAGAAATTGAGTTGGATATCATAGTAAAGGGTGCATTAGGTCAGTGGTTCTCCAACTTTTTAGATTAAAAGCTCCCCTCCATAACTTTTCTGAAATGTCACCCTGGTTGAGAACCACTGTTGTACTGCCTAGCTTACTTTAGCAGTTCTCAACTGAGGTGCTGTTGTGCAGGTTGCGCTAGGTACAGATGTTAATTTTCTGGGATTTTTTTTCTCCTCTCATACACACACATTTCTGGAGCATACTTATAACATTCTGTGCACCAAATCATTAAGAGTGGATTCCATTTATCAAAAGTGATACAAAACAAAATTATCTCAAGACCTATTCTGTTTGAGTTGTTAATTTTATTGTTAGATTTTAAACAGTAATACTGTTAAAATATGCTGGATCACAGAAGCAATTAAATAAGTCAGCATTACTCTTATTTTTGCATTTATTTTCAGAACAGAGTATGATGGGTTATGCTCTATTTGACCTGTCCATCATACCAGTTAGGGTTGTCATTTCCTTATCACTCCCAAGTTCAGCAGAGCCCAGCCTGTTCTATGAGCAGGTGGGATACTTTGAAGGGAACATTAGGTCATATGAGAAATCATGTTTGTGACTCAGTACATAACATTCTGCCTTCTGAGTCAGTATTGAACCTTAGTGGCCTATCATGATGCCAGTAGAAAGTCTCCTGTTGGAAGTACCTTTTCTCAGATGATACATAAGAGTAAAGATCCATGAGCATAAAAGGAGTTATATGGGCTTTTAGGTTACGTTCAGATGATTGTGGCCATGTGGTACATGGCACTGCAGACACATCTACAGTGCCACATACCACACGTTCAGTTGTTCTCTGCACTGCAAGGGAGCAGCGCTGCGGAATGGAGGGGGTTGGATATCCAGGGGTCAAAGAAAAACCTGCGCAAAAAAACCTGGAGTGGTGCACATGGGGGCAATGTCAAAACCAGAGCCTAGCCGGCTGGAACCACACTACAGGTACTGGCCAAGCTCTGAGTGGTAGGATTGCTGCTGCTCAGATTGCTGCTGCTGCAGCCTCAGGAGGCACCCAGGACCCCTGGTAAGGCTACTGGGGCCAGCCCAGTGCTGGCCCCAGCCTCCCCTACATCACCCGGAGTAACCTGCTGCACACAAGAGTGTGAATGGCATGGGGGCAACTGCTGCTATTTATCCCCAGGGAACCAAATGTCCACGCTCATCTGAACACACACTTAGAGTCCAAAAGCAACCTGAAAGCCCTTAACTCAGTGGCCACCAAGCTCTGAAGGCATCACTGATCATCTCCCTTTATGACCTGAAAATATTCCAAATGCTCACAGTTCTGTCTGCGGGCAAGTGCTTAAATGTCCTACCCTGGGTAAATAGGATTCTAGCTGTGCTTAAGGGGAAAGAACATATGTGCTTGTTTTAATTCTAATTAGACTGTGCAGGGCAGAAATGATTAATTAAGTATGCTCCATGCTAATTAGAACGCTGCAGCATCAATGGCCACAGGGGCATTTTATCTAAACTTCATTAAATGAGGTTTAGATAAAGTGTCCTGCAGCCATTTTTAAATGTGCAGGGGCTTAATACACATGACAGTGAGTTTTTTAACTAGAGCAGCTGTTCACGAACCACTCTAATAAAATGCTTCCCCCCACCCACCTCCAAGGATGTGTATAGGCAGCCAAGGTTTCTAGACACTATCCTAGGCACAGTGTTGTCTAACTTCTTGAGGGAGCCTGAACAGGTAAGCTTGCTCTGAGCATACCCAATGCACATGAATAGGAACAGACCCCTCACAGAATGCATCTATAGCTATCTTCATTAAGGACAACTGCTGGGGTGATAATAGTAGACTACTAGCTAAAGTAGTGCTTCCCAAACTTTTGATACCTGAGATACACTTGTTTTCTGGATTAAAATTAGTGGCACACTTGACTCTTACATCTGAAAAAGTATATATATGTAAGATTTATGCAGTGGGCTGAATGAGTGGTGCCAGGTCAGTCCATGGACCAGACCTGGTCTGTAGGCCCAAACCCACTGCAAAAGGCTTGGAAATTGAGGGGGAGGGGGGGGGAGGAGAATCAGTGTCATGTCACAGTTCCACTGCTGTCTCTGCACATCCTTTGGGAATCATTGAGTTAAAGCATGCATATAGGAGAGCACTCCAACCACATGGTGCGACTGGGGTGTGGTATTTTCCATACTTTGTGTTGAGGCCAGGTTATTGTGTGGAAATTAATGTAATTTTCATGGGCTTGTGTGACACACTACGAGAGAGAGCATGACCTTGTAGCTTAGTGGCTGGGTCACTCAGCTGGAAGAGATTCTGACCCTTGCTCCCTGGACTGTGTATGCCTTTTATAGAATACAGAAAAAAAGAATTAAAAAAATACAGAAATAATCCCAATTCTAGGGCAAGTACATAAACCATCATCATGTGGACACCATCTGTATCTTGTCCAGCTGTTCTCCCTCCTTGGGAAGCACATTTTAAAAGAAAACAGTGATCTCTGCTCACCTATTTAAAAAAACAGCTGCAGGATCCTATCCACAGGGGAGGATTGTGGGCTTAGAAGCATCTCAAGTGGACAAAGGCACGTACCTGCAACCCTTAACAAGCAGCAGGCTTTCAGACATACCTCTGAGCATGATATTTTCTATTGGCTAGCTCAAAGCAGCTTCCTGCTTAATGTGAGAGTTTTCTGGGTTAGCCCTCTGAATCATCTAGCTGTCCTACATGATTCATTGTTTGGGGAGTAAAAGTTGCAAGGGTCTAATAAAGTCTGGATCGAACCCAAGATGCTTCATGGTTTTGGTACAGCCTATGGCATGTTTCATAAAATGCAGAGTATTAATCCCAAGTGTTTATGTTCTTCTTAGACAGTAACATAACTTGAGGGGCAAGTGGACTGGAGCCCAATAATGGAAGCAAACCTGCTCACTTCCCTGTGTACCACTGTGGTCAAGGTCATAGAGCTGCCCTGCCATGACTCTGAGATCAGAATTAGTGTTTTACTCCTCCCCTTCACAATTATAAGCATCCATATGAAGTCCAAGCAGTGTTGAATCAGGCCCAGTGTCCCTTCCAGAGGAGACTGAAAGACACTGGGTATGTCTACACAAGACGCTTAATATGCAGTAGATTAATGCTACTGCACATTAGTGTGCACAGCAAAAACTGTGCTAATATGCTAATGTACAGTAGCATTCGTCTACTACGCATTAAGCATTACACAAAAAGCAAGCAATCACACTAATACACAGTACATCAGCCTATTGTGCATTTATTTAGTACTTGATTATACAAGTAATAAATTTAATACACGGTAAGCACTGCACATTAATGAATGTGTAGATGCACCCACAGAGACCAAATTACCTTTCCTTCACTGAAAGTATAACAATATCTGTTTTTCAAAAAAATCAGTCAATCCAAATTAATTGGCTCACAGCAGCCCTAACTGAAGGTTTTAGGGAGTGTTTAGGAGAAAGATGTAATTTGCTCTGGTTGCCCATGTAAAATTAGATCACATTGTTTCTCTCCTCAACCTGTTTCCAAAGTATTTTGCATAACAATGGACAAAAATAAGCCAAATTAGAAAAGACTTTAATTATGTAGTGACATTTTTTTGTTTTTTCATTGTGATATTCTTGCCATAAAAATAGCTTCAATTATATTATTCATATTTGCTTTTAATATCTGAATGCAAATCAGCCCATAATGATGGAATCTAAAATGAGATATAACTGTTTCGTTAACATCGCTACATATCATCCTCAGGAATAGTGGTTTATTATTGTATTCATGAACAACCCAGGTTGTAACCTTTGCTATAAGGTACTTCCTTACTCATCTGGATTTGTCAACTATATCATGAATAATATGCATACACTTTATGAACTATTTCCATTGAAAATGATGTAAAGGGACAGTTATTATAACTAAGAATCAAACCCTGTCCTTTTAAATATAAATGAAAATATATAAATGTTTATAAATGAATATTATGTGTTTGTACCAGTGTCCTGAACTAAGACACTGCCATTTGATGAAAACTCCATATTTCACATCACATATTTATGTTTATGTATATATTTATGTGTGTATATAACTCTGCTTATATCAACTACATAGTGTTTTATATGTATATATATATATATACACACACACACACACACACACACACACACACACACACACACACACACACATCTTGATATCTATAGATAGATAGATATAAAAAACTAAATTGTATATATAACTAACTATAACTAAGTAGTTTATATAAGCAGAGTTATATAGAGTTATATATAAGCACTTTAGCAGTGCTTTTGATACAGTCTCCCATAACATTCTTGCAAGCAAGCTAAGGAAGTAATGGTTGGATGAATGGACTGTAAGGTGGACAGAGAACTGGCTGTAGTTGTATGCCCCATGGGTCGGTCCTGGGTCCAGTTTTTCTTCATCAGTGACTGGAAGGTGGGATAGAGTGCACCCTCAACAAGTCTGCAGATGACACCTGGCAGGGAGTAGTAGATATGCTGGATGGTAGGGCTAGGATTCAGAGACCTCAACAAATTGAAGGATTGGATTAAAAGAAATCTTATGAGGTTCAATAATGACAAGTGCAAAGTCCTGCAGTTAGGACAGATCAATCCCATGCACCAGTTTGCATGTGTGTGTCCGTGTATGTAAAATGTGTGTGGTCTAAGCTAATAGAGTTTTTAATTAATTCAGTTTATTGGGCATTTCTATAGGAAAATGACTTGACTCTCCTCTTTCTTTGGTTAGGCTCAAGCATTTCTGATCAAATACAAAGATTATTTCTTACCATTATAGGAATTTGTTTGGATGAGGTGTTATCAAATTTTGGTTTATTGAATTGCCATGTTTCAAAGCAATCCTAGTATCTCTGACAAATCATCTTAAAAGTAACAAAGCTATAGGGTAAGAGATGTGGTTTATCCATATGTGAACCTTACAAATTTGACTGATGGCAATGTGACCTTAAATAAAAATATGTAATTTAATTATTAAATTAGCAATTATTAAATGGCAGTTTCCGGCTCTGAGACATGTAGCATAAATCAAAACTAAGACAACTGAGAGTGCTTAAATTCACCCTTTTAAACTGATAATTTTTGTACTATAATGGAAAAGAGCTCCTAAGTGGCAGAAAGTTGACTGGGATGATCCATCACATGATTTTTTCAGCAGAGAAATTAATATTAATTTTCTCACATCAGCCTGAAGAAAGCTAAGAATACTCAACATATTAGGGAATGGTGGGTTTTTCAGAAGGAGCTGAGGGAGACAGAATTTTACAGTCATGGTCCCTGGGGGTGACCATTTCTGTAAGAGAACCTTTACTTCCAATACTTGCCAATGGCACCCAGCATCCACTGAGGTCTTTCCCATTCTGCCTATGTGGTAGGGCTGTGTAAAGCTTCAGTAGCCAATTCAATTTGGAGGAAATTCAGCCTGATTTGGTGGCTGAATCTCTAAATCCAAATAAAACTGGGAGACCCATTAAAAGGTCCAAATCAAATCGGAAGCCTCCAAATTGATTCGGAAAAGATTCGGAGCCGATTCAGAAATTTGGCTATAGACTAAACAGGCAGCAGTCCTCAACACTGTACACAGCTGCCTCCTGTGAGGGCATTGATCTGCCTCCCCCATGCTCCTTCTTTCCCCACTCCGCCCATCACAACAGACTTACCAGCTGGAAGCAGCTGTGTCCAGTGTTGAGGACTGCTGACTGTTTAGTTTATGGCTGAATCTCCAAAGCGGCACTGGATCTTCACATCTGATTCGGCTGAATCAAATCGAGACAGTGATTTGAATCACCAAATTGAATCACTGTCCCTCCAAATCGTCCAAATCCAAATTGAATACTTGCTGTTTCACACAGGCCTACTATGTGGATTGGGAATGTGTGGGTCAAACGAATCCACTCCAAGAATACAGATGGCACAGACTACTCACTGAAGGTGGAGGAAAGCTCTGAGTCTCAATCTGGCCCCTGCTTTGCTTTTGGTGCTGTGAAATTGCAAACTCTGCCTTGCTCAGTCCCAATTGAACCCACAAAAATACAAGTGCCTAATTCTTAGAAGCCACTTAGTTCTTTGAAAAATAAATAATAAACACCAAATTGCAAGTACCTATAGAGTTCTTTGAAAACTGTACTGTGAAAATTACAATGTTTTCTGCCCCAAATCACCTGTTGTAAATTCCTAACTGAAAAACAGCTAGAAGAGCAGACAAATCAATTTGGAAATGTTGGAAATTCCAAATTTCTGGTTGCCTGTCTTTTCCAAAAAGAGCATCTTAAACTTCAAAGGCACAAAAAATGATCTATTGTTAAGTGGATGGTTATCTTCTCCTAATATAATAAATTGTTAGGCCATTGTATAGATAATTATTATCCTGTGCATTTACCATATACACCATTAATATTCATATTGGAAATTTTGTTTTTAAATTAAAAAAATCAAAAATACACTGACATACTATTCAAAAAGTCTCAAAATCAGGTGAAAAAGGAATGTCTTATGGTTAGTGCACTGGACTGAGATTTGGTAAGTCATCTCATTTTTTAGTTCTGCTATAAACTCTTGGTGAACATAGGTAAGTGATATCATCTACTTTTGAATTTCCAAGCTATAAAATAGTGCTAATGATACTTTATTTTGGCCATTATCTTGTAAGTTTAGATCTATTTGATATTCTTTGGAATCTATTCACTTCTTGGCAAAATAAGCTCATGATTTTGGATGGAATCTCTGGGTCCTAATGTATTGCTAGTATTCCTAATAAAGAATCCCTTAGAATCTACACTGATGCCAAGAATGTCAGATTTATTATCTTCAAGTACATGGAAGAAAGTGCAAATGCTTGTCATTAAGTTATTTCTTGATTCCCATTCCCAACACTGGTTCAACTCCAGAGGATAGCTTTAATGTAAAAAGGGGATATAACATAATTTGGAGGAGGCTACACTCAGTGGCCCAGAAGGCTTCATTATATCCTATGTTCCCACTTGTATACCAGCATAATAGCAATGATGTTGCTATCCAAAACAGATAGCTGAAAAAAACACACCTGGAACTTCTGTATGATCTTAGGCAAGTTCCTCACACTTTAGTGCTCAGGTTTCCCCCTCTGTAAAGTGGGGATAATAATCTGTCCAGGTTTGTATGAACAAATGGGTGATAAATACATATTAAAATTTGTGAAGGACTCAAATATTTTATTGGGACAAGTGATTTGCGACATATGATATCTTTCACTAGTTTGGGAAAAAAGTTTTTGCAGCCAGATTTTAAAATATCCAAGGACCATAAATTTCTAATCTAGAAACAAAGTCAATTTGTTTATTTACTAAATGGAGTTCCTGCAGTATCATATTTGGCTCTTTATTGTGAAGCCATTCTGGCCTGCGTCTTTGTGCAGTGTAAGATTTCGAATTGTAGCCAATGTTCCCACTTCTGTAATTTTCTCTCTTTTTGAGGTAAAAGCAAATTGCCCAAGAGATTTACCATTTGAGCTCAGATACAAACTGTGCATTGGCAAATGCTGCCATCCCAAAAATTACTACAGAAAATTATGTGAGAAAAATTGTAATGAGAGAGCCTGGAAGAAAAAAAGGTGAGGAAAAATGAGCACACACTTATTGCTAAACGTTAAAAAAACCCTGCTTTATCTGTTCGTCCTGTTTACTGCAATATAAACAAGAACAATTCAGGAGACGTCAGTGGAGTTATATGGATGCAAGGGGAGGGAGGATCAAGCTCTAACTTTATGGAGATATGGAAAAAGGCCCAGATGAATGAAATTTAGAGGGAGACATTCCACATTTTGGAAAAAGAAGGTAGCAATGATCTGTCAGTTGCTATATTTTCTCCTGTTGTAACTGGGGAAAGTGTTTTCTTTTGCTTTAAACAGGTATCCAAAACTATTCAGATAGGGTTTGCTTGGAGATGGGGGTCATGTATTCTGGGCAAACTACAGATGAGTAAAAGCCTTTAATTGTATACTTCCCAAAATGTAGTAGGATAGAATCATGGAGATGTATTCCTATTCTGTCCAGCTTGGGTTTAGAGCACAGCTACTGAAAAATGGACTCTGTGTCATTGTTGCTTATTGCCATCGTATTCTAGTGACAACCTACTCTGGTACCATACACTAAGTATTGTAATTATAATAGCATCTGAAAGTTGTTTGTGGTCTGAAATGATGTATTCAAAGTTTTATTTTGAATTTAAAAACAGTTTGAGCCCTGATATTTGATATTCAATGAATTCTAAAACATTGGGTTAATTGGGTGGCTGAAATCAGCTCTAGATCTGACTGCTTAAATGCTTCCCATGTGACTTGTTTTTATAAATGCTTAGTCGAATGCTGGCATAGCCAAAAACACAACCAAGTAAATTGGATGAAGTAGGCAGTTTGTGCTGCTAGGTACAATAGGGTAGTATACCATTCAGTGTAGTCCTGTATTTGGCAGGATCTAGTAGTAAAATCTTTATTCCACTGGGGAGTTTTGCTCTTCACCACTATGGGACCAAGATTTAACCCTTGTAAGTACTGGTGGGAAATGCTTCTGCTTCTACAAATGGGAAAAAAACAAACAAACTAGGCCTTCATTTGTGGTCTGACTAAGGTTTAAAATCCCTGCAGCACCACGAAACAAAACACTTCATAAAAGATACCCATAGTTCACCTGTCCTCTAGAATCCAAACAGAGTTTGGAGGGAGCATTGTGTAGAAGCCTTCACATTTGCCTGCTTATGTTCCTTTTCTGCAAGTTTCTACCTGTACTAGATAGCCTGGAACACCCAGCTGATAGGGTCATCACCTCAACTTCCTCATGACGGGAAGCATAACATGGAGGAGTGACATGCTGTGGACTCTTTAGATCAGATTCTGTTTAACCTACTGGGGCCTCTAAGTGAACTTTGATGTCTGAGTGGGATCTTATTCCATCCTCCTCAGGACCCTGAAAATCCATTGGCACACATACTTTTGTAACACACAAAAAAGGACGCCCCGTTATCTTACCCTTGAGACTGATTCATAAAAAAAATAGCAAGGAGGAGAGGGACCCACTCACCTTTCTCACTCACTCTCTTTTAGGGATATGAGCAGAGTGGAATCGATTCACAATTTAAGTAGATTAAGGCACCTTTATGCTTAATAGGTGGAAGAGAATCTGTGCCTTCTTATAGTTATTAATATTAGCTTGGATTTGGAAGGAAGAAAATGTAATGAAGCCCAGTCAAATCTTGCAAAAATCCACATAGCAAAAAACGTCATGGAGGCCTTCCAGAAAGCCTCCCATGGAATTGGAAACTAGGTTTGAGGATGCTGGCTGCCTTTTGAGCCTATGTCACACAGATCTGCAAGTCCTTCCAGTCTTTTAGAAAAGAGAGGTACAGAAACAGTGATCAGGACTGCAAGGGTGGCTTCATCCCCCTCTTCCAGCCTTCTCCCCACACTATAGCCCTCCATAAAGGGGACTGACATAAATATGTGCAGAAGATCTACTAGTAGCAGTTTAGCTGTTTTGAGAGTTTCTATCTCTGATGCGTGCACAAGTCAATCTTTGGGGAGCAAATGGGTGTTCAAATGGCAAGGTGTGGGGGAAGTCATAGAATCATAGAAATTAAGGGCTGGAAGGGACCTTGAACGATCATCAAGTCCAACCCCCCTGCTCTGGGCAGGAATACTGCTGAGATCAAACAATCCCAGCAAGGTGTCTGTCCAGTCTCCTCTTGAAGACTGCCATGCACCACCTCCTTGGAAAGTCTATTCCAGATTCTGGTCACCCTTACCATAAAGAAGTTCTTCCTTGCATCCAACCTGAAACCATCCTCTAACAGTTCTAACAGCCATTGCTCCTTGTCCTCCCCTGGTGCTCCCTAGTGAACAGTTTTTCTCCCAGCTCCTAATATTCATCCCTTATATACTTATAGATGGCCACCAAGTCCCCTGTCAGTCTTCTCTTCCCCAGGCTAAACAGTCCCAGATCCCTTAGTCTTTCCTCATAAGGTTTCTTCTTCAGGCCCTTAATCAATTCTTGTAGCCCTTCTCTGGACCCTTTCAAGATTCTCCACATCTTTTTTGAAGCGTGGCACCCAGAACTGAACACAGTACTCCAGCTCGGGTCTCACCAGTGCTGAGTACAGAGGAGGTATCACTTCCTTAGCCCTGCTCACGACACTTAGGCTAATGCATCCCAGTATGCTATTATTTCTGTCAACTACAGTGTCGCACTGGAGGCTCATGTTCATCCTATGATCAACCATAGCCCCAAGGTCCTTTTCAGCCACCGTGCTGACCAGGGCATCTCCTAACCTCGGTTCATGTTGAGGGTTACTTTTCTCTAGATGAAGCACTCTGCATTTATCCTTATTGAACTGCATCCTATACGTTAACCAGTATTGGAAACCTCATGAATCCCCCAAATATGTTCTGGAACTTTACAAATCTATCAGGTTCATGCATCCTTAGTAAAAACAGAGAGAGAGAGACAATAACTGCAGGTCTGCAGTAGAAGTCAAATATTAGTCTGACCCATATATCTGCATATGTGCGCAAACACACTCTCACTAAGGAAGAGCTGATGCTCCATTGTATCCTTGTATAATTGATGCAGTGGCCTCTACTGAAGTTAGAAATCAATAACATGGGACTGTTCTTGTATTTCCTTTATATAAAATATAGATCATCCCTGTGGCATGCCAGATTTCCTATTGTAGTAACTTGGTAAAGCACACTGTAATCTTTGACCTGAAGCAATAAGAGCAAAAGACATGAAAGATGGATTCTCAGGTGCTGAAGATCTGTCATAGTTCCACTGTGCAGCTATGGCAGTGTAAACACTATCCCAGAAATACTGATATTACAAAGAGAGCAAGGTAGAGGCATTACAGAGAAATTATGATCAATTAAATTAAATTATGATCCTTAAATTATAATCAATTAAAATACAGGACCAAACAATCGGTAAGGATAATAACAAAATAAATGTAGCAAAAAACCCCAGTTAAAACAGGTACCTTCATTATAAGGTGAAAATTTGAAGTTATGCAGAATCAGAAAGTTAGTGACATATATAAAAACAGGAGGAAGAATGAACTGCAAGGCAAAGTGAAAATTAACTCTGCAGTGCCAGTTGCAACAGAGAGAGAGAGCTGAGGGATTGCTTTAAAAAGGTCAGTAGAGATGGCTCTGCAGAAACAGATGTGAGATCACAGGTGCATGGACTATGATGTCAGAAATTTCTAAAATAGGAAAATCATACATGTACAGAAAGCCAGACTGTGACATTAAGCTCTGTAGTTCCAAAATATATCTTGCTACAAAGAAAATTCATATCTAATCTAAAAAGGGAGAAAAATGCAGTTTACATTAATATTACTACAAACATTTAGACCTGGACTTTTCTGTATCCATGTCCATAAAGTATGCTCAAAGACTATTAGAGGATAAAACAAAGCAAAATGATCTATCAAATTAATAAGAAGAAAACATTACTGTCCTAATTAAACTTTATTTTAAGGCTACTAATTGGTTATATCACACATGAGTTTAACCCATCTAATATATAGTATGACATCATTCTCCAAATTCCCTTAAACCTTAAGTGTGCATTGCTACATGAATGGACCAGTTCTGTAAGGCTCCAGTCCAGATAATGTCAAGGATTTGTCTTTTGTATAATATGTTTCAAGTTCTATAGCTCCTATTTAGAGCTAGATTAACTAAACTTTATCGGTTTCTATTTCATATAGCCTTTTTTCACTGGTCTAAGCAAAGAGGCTCAGTTCAAGTGATTATCAAATGTTTTTATCCAATGCCTATGAAGGAAGAAAGCACAAATGTCAAGAACTTGGAGGAAATATCTCCAGTTGTAAAAAGAGGCAAAAGAATAATGAGGCAGAAGAGAAAATCACAGTATATCGAAAGCGTTACTGTATATATTGAAAAATACTACTTTCATAACTAACTAAACATTATGAACACTATCCTTCCTAATGGAAATAAAATGAACATTTTCTTTAAAAAAATAATGAGGACAAATGTAACCTTATTCACCTGTAATACTTTTAAACATCAAGAGAGTATTTTATAGACAATGATCCTTGCTTCCATTATGACAGATGTGTCCTCACATCTGGACTAGGCCAAAACCAGCTTTCTTATCACGCAAACAATGTTGATAGTGCAAAAATATATTCCCATGCCACAACAGAACCAAGTCAGAACCTTTCATATTTTTCATGAGAGAAAGAAAAGAGACAACCCTAGAATAGCAAACAGTCTTGTACCTACGGTACTCACTTAGGGTATGGAAAATTTAGCTTCTAGATAATGTGAGTTACTGGTAAGCTATCTGGGATGGGTCTTCCTCATTCTCTTCTTGAAGCTGTTTCATTTGCTATAAACAATTATTAATTGTTGTAGGGATATGAAGCAAGGTAATTTACCTCCTAGTTCAGTGACTTAACCACTGAGGTGATCTCTCTGTCTCTGATTTTGACCAGAAAATCCATCTTGGACCTAAGAAATTGTTCATGATGAATATTTTGTCAAAACTTATATGTTCCCACACAAAACTTTCAGATGAAAGAGTGCTTTGTTGAAAAATGCCTGACCACCTCTACTTTTAATAGGTTACCTAGGGATTCCATTGATTGTAGTGTGTACAATTGCCTACTGGGTTAATCAATTAATGGCCAGTTAGCCAACTGAACCTTGCTTGCTGAATTCATCACTTTGCTGCATAGTGTGTTCAATAACAAATTAGACTGTTTAGATGACCTAAATATAAATGGACTTTACTGGTATCATAGTGATAAAACATTGAAATGAAAGAAAATACTACAAAAATACAAGATGAATGTTTTCCTGACCAAGCTTAACTTCCAACAAGTACTTCAAGGTGCTCATCATTGCGCACCTGCAAACTGCCTAAATTTCAGTTTACACCAAGTTCTTAAAAATTAATTCCTTGAGGATCTGCTCTGTGATTTTTCCAGGGATTGAGGTGAGGCTAACCGGTTTGTACTTCCACAGATTCTGTTTCTTCCTTTTCTTTAAGATAATCAATATAGTTAACATTTTCCAATCATCCAGGACCTCTCCCAATCAACACGAGTTTTCAAAGCCAATGGCCCATGGCAGTGCAATCAGGTTGGCCAACTCCCTCAGTACCCTTGGGTGCATCACATCCAGCACCATGAACTTGTACATGCCCAGCTTTTCTAAATAGTCCTGAACCTGCTCTTTCACCACTGTTGGCTGCTCACCTCCACCCCAAACCAAGCTGCCTGTTGCATCCCTATAACCCTATACTGGGTCTTATACCAGGCAAAGAGACTAAGACATGGTTTTCCTAAACTAAAAGCACATTTATTGAACCCTAACAAATACAATTCTAATTTCAAAAATAAAGTTTAAACTGCTACTACAATGCATATTAATTAGCCTATTTCTGCTTGCCATATATGATTATCTGTAACTGGAATTTTCCAGTAGCTAAACGTGATCTTATTCTTAGGTAGGGGTTAGTTTTGCTCTTGATAATTCCCCTTTTCTCCCCAGTCAAATTTCATATTTTGGTCAACCCAATTCCTGTTTTGACTTTGGTCATCCAACCAGGGCCCTCCCAGTCTTCTTCTTTTGCTTTCCCAGAGATGTGTCACAGTCAGGGTGATCTGTCTGTCAAATTTCTACTGGGTTGCAGCTGGTTGCAGCTAAGAATAAACATGCAGCAAACACAGACATCAGTCTCTTGCCAGTTGCCAGTACTATCAAGCTGGGCCCAGAAGCTTCTGGGTCCCAACATGCCAGATGAAGTATTCTGGGAGCTGTCCTAACACATGAAGACTCAGGTGAAAAAGGTATTGAGTACTTCAGCTATTTCCACATCACCTGCCACTAGACTGCTTCCTCCATTTAGTAAGGGACCTACACTTTCCCTGATCTTCCTCTTGTTGCTGACATACTTGTAGAAATCCTTCTTCTTACCCTTCATGTCCCTTGCTACCTGCAACTTCAGTTGTGCTTTGCCCTTCCTGATTTCATCCCTGCATGCCCAAGTAGTACTCTTATACTCCTCCCTAGTCATTTCTCCAAGTTCCCACTTCTTGTAAGACTCTATTTTGTGTTTTAGCTAACTGAAGAGTTCCCTGCTAAGCCAAGATGGTCTTCTGCCATACTTGCTAGTCTTCCTGTGCAGCAGGATGGTTCATTCCTGCATCCTCTGTAAGGTTTCTTTAAAATACAATCAGTTCTCCTAGATTTCTTTGCCCCTCAGACTGGCCTTCCAGGGGATCCTGCCAAAAAGTTCCATGAGTGAGTCAAAGTCTGCTTTTCTGAAGTCCAGGGTCATTACTATGCTGCTCTTCTTCCTTTCTCTACTCAGGATCCTGAACTCAATCATCTTGTGGTCAATGCTGCCCAAGTTAATGTCTGCTGTGTTCCCCACTAATTCTTCCATGTTTGTGAGCAGCAGGTCAAGAAGAGCAAGGCCCCAAGTTCACTCCTCCAACACTTGCCCTAGGAAGTTGTCGCCAACACTCTCCAAAAACTTCCTGGATTGCCTGTGCACTGCTATATTGTCCTCCCTCCCAGAAGATGACAGAGTGATTGAAGTCCTCCATGAAAACCAGGGCCTGTGATAGGGAAACTTCTGCTAGCTGTTTGAAGAAAGTCTCATCCACCTCATCCTGCTGGTGTGGTGGTCTATAGCAGACACCCAGCACAATTTCACCCTTGGTGCTCTCCCCTCTGACCCTAATCCAGAGATTTTCAGCAGGCTTATCTCCAGTTTCATAGTGGAGCTTTGAGCAATCATACAGCTCTTTTATGTAAAGGGCAACTCCTTCTCTTCTTCTCCTTTGCCTGTCCCTCCTGAACAGTTTATACTCATCCATGACAGCACTCCAGTCATGCAAGTTGTCCCACCAAGTCTCTGATATTTGAATCACATATAGTTCCATAAATGTGCAAAGATTTCCAATTATTCCTGCTTGTTTCCCAAGCTCCATGCATTCATGTACAGACACCTGAGTTAACTAGGCAATTACCCTAATTTCTCAGAAAGAATGAGAAGGCCTCCCCTGTTTCCTCCTTCTCCTTATGCTTCCTCCAGGTCACCCCCTTCCCCACTTACCTCAGGGCTTTGGGTTCATCCCCCAGTGAACCTAGTTGAAAGTCCTACTCACTAGGTTTGTGAGCCTGTCTGTGAAGATGCTCTTGCCTCTCTTTGTTGGGTAGGCCCTGTCTCATCCTGAGAATCCTTCTTGCAACAACTTCCCATAGTTGAAAGAACCAAAGCCTTTCTAGCAATGTTGCCCTGGGGGCTCAGGCCAACTTTCAGGATCTCAATATTGCACTGTTAGACAGGAGGGTGTGACACAATTGCACATATACAAACACACAAATCAGTTAGGTGCATACACACACATACTACCAGCTCAGGCACATACACATTCAAACCAGCCTAGGCACATGCATACCCATCACCAATTCAAACACATACACTATACACCCCAAAAGTTAGACACAGATCACTAATTCATATATCATGCACACAATGCCATATACACACACACACTCTCACACTAGCAACTCAGATACACACACGTTCAAAATAACTAGTCTGGGTTCGTGCATACCTATCACCAGTTTAAGCCCATACATGCCCCACACATCACATTTAGACAGAATCAGTTACCATTTACCAACACCTGCACATCCAATACACACATGTGGATTACTAATTCATATACCACACACACACAATTATATCTATATATGTATATATGTGTGTGTATTCACTAATTCACACACATACCACCCACCTACACATACACACAGGTGAGTTCCTAAGTTGGGTGTTGTGATGTGTATGTATGTATGAGCTTGGTGTACTTGGGATACCTGGGGAAAGGTTAAGGTAAAAAAAGTAGAAGTGTAGGGAGTTAAAGTTACCTGTACCAGGATTAGAACCGGTAGACTATAGGGGCCTGGGCTGAAGAACTGAGGCTCGGGGGGTAACTTTAGGTTAATTGATCTTATTTGATTAAAAGACAATGCCCAAAGCCTGCAGAACAGGGAAGCATGCCGGCACAGAGTCTGGGACTGGAGCCAGAGCTATGGGGGAGTTGAAATGGTAGGTGGGGAGAGGGGAAAATGGGACTAAGGGAAAGTGTGGGTGTTAAAGAGGGGCTCTGGGTGTGGGGAGCCAGAGGATGGCTGCAGGACAGCTAGAGAAGTTGCAGGGAGTGGCAGTAGGTGCTGGAAGCTGGAGAAAGGCTCCAGCTGCTGGAGAAAACTGAAGGATAGCTAAGAGGAGTTGGGAAGCTGCAGGGGGGGTGGGGGAGGATTACAGAAGGTGCAGGGGAAGCCTGAAAACAGAGAGATGGACAGAAAAAGCAGCAGGTGGCAGGGCAGCAGGAAAGCACAGAAAGGAAGCAGAAAGTCACAGGGACAAGGCAGTAGGAGCAGGGGAAGCTGAGAGGTGGCAGAAAAGGGGAGATGGAATTGGGAGGAAAATCGGGAAACTAGCAGAGAGGGTGGGGGCTGGATCTGAGAGAGAGAGGGAGAGAGAGAGAGAGAGAGAGAGAGAATGAGGCTGGAATTTAAGATAGGGAAGGGACTGGGATTCAGTAAAACATGACCCAACT
>NW_005841837.1:5503157-5513007 GCF_000455745.1 Alligator sinensis
TCATTACAGGCCATTCAGTAGAGGCCTGCTACCATTGTATTTCAATCATTTCCAATCACTCATTCATCCGGGAACCAATTTACATGGGTGGGATACGTGAATCATACAGTTGCAACACAGGGGATGCCCGGGCAAAGGACACAAGGTGGAGACTTGACACACAAAGTGGAAACTTGACATGACTTTGGTTCACTTACAAACACAGGCCTAAACCATACAATATCAATATGAAACCATAACAATTAATACGAAAATGATAATGATACAATATACGACAGTAAGAATCGATACAAACCTAATAATAATACAATATAAAACAATGGCTATCCAAAACCAAAAACTTGCTACCAAAATAAAAATATTAAAGCTTATCCTAAGTCTGAGCTCCCTTATACTTATCTATAGGGAATAGAGAGGGAGAGAAAAAGTCAGAAATAGTTGGGGAAGCGGAGGGAATGCATTTTAAAATAAATACAAAAAAAAAAAAGAAAAAACTGGGGGTTTTGTTACAGCAACACCATTTGTGCAGTCATACATTGATCTGCAGGATGCATCTGCTCCTGCCTGAGCCCTTCCTCTTAACCAGAAGGATCAAAGAAAACACCATCTGAGCCCCTGTCCCCTTTACCATTACACCCAGAGCCCTGTACTCACTTTTGATCTGCTCAGGGTTACCTCTGTTAATATCATTGTTGCCCACATGGATAAGCAGCATGGGGTAGTAGTCAGAATGTAACCACTTCTCTACCTTCCTAATTAGAAATTTCATCCTAATGTCCAAATCTATACCTCTTGTTGCAATTTGGGACTTACATAATTCTTAGCCAATTCCTTCTTGACCCAGAGAATCACATTTCACTATTCTTTTAATAACTTTTTATATTTGATCAACACTTTTTTTGTATTTAAACAGTGAATTTAAAGATGTCTATAGACCTATGAGTTAACACTGTTCCTTTTGGGATACATTGGGCATGTCTATATGTGCAATTAATTTGCTATAAGCAGCAAGTTTTCCTGGGAGCATGTCAACATGTGCTCCCTCTTGGGAGTAGATTTGCTCCCAATTCGAGCAGCCTGGTACAGGGCTGCTCCTGCCCTGCTCTGTCCCCCTGCAGCCAGGGGGAGTGTGACAGCTGAAAATTATGTCTGTGTGATAAAGGTGCTTGCTGAAGGCTCTATGAAGATTAGACCAAGTGTTTTTCTGTATTTGTTTAGATATTAAGCTATATATTGTTGCTAAGAGCCTAATTAAGTTTAAGATGTATTAAGGCCTTGTATAAAGTAAGGCCTAGTAAATTTAGCAAAGCCTTGAAGTAGTAAGGCCCTGTGGCAGAGTTAAAATTAACTTTATCAAAAGGAATGCAAGGCTTGTACTACTATTGTTCAGTCTAAGGGCAGTTGAAGTAAAAAGAATCTGAGTGGCTGTAAGTTATCAGCACAGGTCAGAAGTTATAAATTGGCTGAAACATCTGGAAATCATTCAGAAGGAAGATACAGCTCTGTGAAAAGGATTAATTAGCTGTTGACCTGGATCAGTGGGCCCATGGATCTCAAGGAGCCCAAGGACTGAATACCAGGATCCTTCCCGGTACCTCTCAGACAGCACTGATCAGGGACACCTGACTTTGCTAATCTTTGTGGAAAGAGAAACTTGTCATACATCAGGCATCAGAGGGGACTGCCAATAAGTTGCCAATGCAAATTATTCTTGTCTGTCATTGTTTGTCTTGTTACTACGTGTAGTTGTGATTTTGTTAAGTCAGTAAACCTTTCTTACCTTTCTATTCCTGACCATACTCTCAATCCTGAACCCTCCATAGGCAGCTGGGACAGGGAGCTCTAGGCTACCTTGGGTGCTAGCTCGGGGGCTGGCAACGGGCACAGGGACAGGAAAGAGCTGCCTCTGCAGTTGGCAGAGCTCTCCTGGCCCCATGCCAATCAGGACACACAGTTGCCAGCAAGCCCCCTGCCAGACAGGGATCCCTGTCCAGTAGAGGGTTACTAGGAGCTATCCCAGGTGTGGGGCAGCCACTGGTGAGCCTCCTGCTGGGCAGGGAATCATGCGGCACGCTGGCCAGTGTCCTGATTAGTATGGAGCTGCCTACTTTGGGGACTAGGTGTGGGGGTGGGAATCCAGCCCTCACCTGTCCCCTGGAACAGCTCCATGTGGCATGGAGCTGGCTGCTCCAGGGCGTGGGTAGGGGCTTGCAATACATCCCTCACCTGTCTGCCAAAGCAACTCTGTGTGGTGCCAAGATGGCTGACCCAGTCAGCAGGTATGGGGCTGGGAATCCAGCCCTCTCCTGTCCCATAGAGAAGTTCTACATGATACAGAGCTGGCTGCTCCAGGGAATGGACAGGGGATGGGAATCCCAGGGAGCTGCTCCAGGGACAGATGAGGGCTGAATTTCCAGCCCTCCACCCACTCGTCAGAGCAGCCAGCTCTGAACTGCATGGAATTTCTCTGGGGGACAGATGGGGGATGGATTCCCAGCCCCTGCTTGCCCTCCAGAGTTGCCAGCTCTGTGCCAGAAGCCAAGACAGGGGGTAGAGAGCTCCTGATTCCTGGCACTGATTGGCTTCCAGCTTCTGGGGGGAGCTGGGGATCTGAGCATCACCAGGACTGGGGACAGAGAGCTCCTTGTTCCTTGTGGCCCCTTGCTGCCTAGGTTAACCGAAAGCAAATTTGCTCCCAGTCAGTGTCCACATGAGTGTTACTGTGCAATATCTACTGCACAGTTAGTTTACTATTTGGAGCAGCCAGCTCTGTATCATGTAGAACTTCTCTAGGTAGTAGCTAACTGCACAGTAGATTGATTTGCTGCACAGGAAATGTGTGCACATGTAGACAGTCATGCTTTACTGTACAGTAGATTAGTCCTCTGAGCAGTAAAGCCTCTTGTGTAGACACACACAGTTAGGGTGTCATGTTTTGCAATAGCTGAGATCAAAACCTCATTAACATTTCTGGGAAGCTAGACCTTAGCATGAGTATATAAACAAATTACTTACTTCACTAAACATTACCAGTAGATTTACATTTCAAAACTATATGCATTTCTGATTTCTGAATGTATGTCAACAGCCTATATATTCCCCACACCATTTCAGGCTGTGTAGAACCAGCATATAATTAAATTAACTGCACATATTTAAACTATTATTCTAAGTATAAACATATATTTACTACTAAATCTGATCAGTGTGTCTTTATTTTTATTGTTCTATAATGATTTTTAAAAGATTACTGCAGCATCTGGACAGCTTTAACAGTCCAGAATACATAAATCTATTAAAATGTAATTATGACTGAAAGCATAATTAAATAAAAGGGGCATAGGGACAATAAAAAGAACAATATAGTTATCAGAAAATACTAACAGAAACAGGAAAGTCAGACTTAAGAATAAAATTGTAAGTTATCCAAATATTAGGATATATGGAAATGTTCACTTTAAACACCTAAGCTACCTTTTCCCTCTTAAAATAGAGAAAAAATAGAAATTGTGAGACTATTCAGTCCATCTGCAACTAAGCATTCAGTGCCTTCCATGACCATAAAATCTCAAATACTTTATCCTTGATTGGAAAACATTTAGGTCAACACCAGATTTCTTCTTTGGACATGTACACACAGCCAACAAAAAAGCCATAGTCCACATTCTTCTGAGACCAGATGAGAAGTATGCTACAGGCAATTGCTCCTTATTCATATCCAACTATTTTGCAAGTGTAATCTGATGCTGACTCTGCACACCTCTATAAACTTTCTCAACACAGTTCCTGACAATGCAGCATTTCTATGAGGAGAAGGAATGGAGCGATGAAGTGCCATACTAGATAAAGTAGAGATGTATGTGTAAAATATGTGCTTCATTTAACATACTTACTATTCCAACTCCAGGCTGTATACATTTCAGCATTCTCTAGATATTTAAGATGTTCCCAGTAAAAGATCACAGACTACTTAAAGTCCATGTGAAAAGAAAAGAAAGTGACTTTTCCAAAACTTCACTATCTATGTAGGTTATGGATTAGAGTCCCTGAGGAAAAAAAGGGTCCTAAATTTTACCAGAAGTTCACTTTTGGCACTTCAATAGTTTTTGGCTCTCTAACCAAAGCTCCTAACACCCGTGGGCAATCCTGAAAATCTCAAACATGCATCCAGTGAAATTGCAAATGTGTAACTCATTTGTGGTGCTAGTAGTGATATATAAGAAAGGCAATTTAGCCCTGGGAACTCAGCTTGAATTTCAAAGATGGGCAGTTAAGGAGAAAAAATAATAGTTTTACTTCTACCCCAAATGTTTTGGTTTTTTTAATTTTTTCCTCAAGAAGTAACTGAGTGACAATGAATCTAGAAATCTATGGGCCTTTGTACATGCCACAAAGCTGGCCTTTAAAGTGGCTTAAATGCACTTTTGCACCACTTTAATGGTGTTGCTGTTTAAACTGTCGGTGGTGTATTGCACTTTAATGGTGCTGTTGTTTACACTGTTGGCTGCGTATTTTTGCTTTAAATGACTTTGGGACGTAGCAACATAAAACACCTCCGAGGAGTTTTAGTTTGCTACCTAACAAACTGCAACAGCCATGGAGGAAAGTACCGGGCCCAGTGCAGCTCAGGGACTCTGCAGGCAGCCCGTGCAGGCAGGCTCCACTGAAGAAAAAAAAAAAAACGGCAAACTGGATCTTTTTTTTTCCCCCTCCCTGAAGCCTGCCTGCATGCCTGAGCTGTGCAAGGGGCTAGTGCTTTCCTCCATGGCTGTGGTACCCCCCAGGACTTCTGGGGCCAGGTGCCTGCAGGCGGGTGCCACATGGGGAGATGCCACTACCATTGTAAAGGAAAGCACTAGCCTCTCTGGAGCTCAGGGATTGCTTGGCCCACCGGCAGCCTCCCCCCTGCCCCCCCCGCCCCCCCCAGAGAGGCAGTTAAGGATTGGGCCCAACCCTTATGTGCATGCCACAGGGGTTTACTTTGGTTTAATTCTCCCTACATTGAAGCACTGTTTTTAAAAAGCCACTGCTTCAATTTGGGGAGAATTCAACCAAAGTAACTCCCCCGCATAGTATGTAAAGCAGCCTATGATGCAAGATCTGCAGAATTACTTTTCAGAGCAGAACTTCATTTTTACAACGTATATGTAAATATTAAAAGGAATCAATCATAGTTCTGGATTTTTATTTTTGAAGTGACTCCCTGCATGTTCACTCTGGCATTAACATTGCAATAATGCCAATATGGTTAAATACGGCCGCTTTGATATTCATAAGTTAAAACCTTTAGCTTTAATAAAAAAGTGATGATTCTATCAAAGGAAGAGAGACTACTGCTGGTGCTCAGACCCAAAGCATAAAAAGAAGCCCCACTTTTTTTTATTACTTCATAGGGTGAATACTTTGATTAAAACATTTGACTTTCCAAAGACTTGATTATCTCAAATGAGTTTGCATTTTTTGAGCTCTAAAACCCATCTTCTGCTTGAGTTCCTCAAGAGATCTATTTTCTTCTATCTTGATCTTAGATACTATTTATACTTTTCATTTTGTTACTCTAAATGAGGTTATTGATTTAATCGAGAACACTAAACTGACTTCAACTTTATATGACCTTATTCCTGCAATATTTATTCTGCAACATCTTACTGAAGTGCTTAGCCAGTGGGTTTTTGTTTGTTTGGGTTGGGTTTTTTTAAGGGGGTGAGGGGTTGGGGTAGGAGGGCAAGGTTATTTTAACATTAGGATAACCAAGTATAACAAATAATTTGTTGAGCCTCACTACAATCATTACAATGTTTCAAATTATATTACACTTAATATCTGTTGTAGGGACTTGATTTTTCTCTGCCTTAATCAGGAGCAGATCTCTGATCTCAGGAAAAATAGCATTAAACAAAAAAGCAAGTCTCAGATATGAAATAAATCATATTTATTACCTGACAATGATAGTGGAATGCTTGCACAGGTAACTGGAGTGGGGCTATTTAAAATTATTCAGGTCAACTTGCATAACTGAGGGAAATCTCACAGTATGTGGGTTGGTTTTGCTAAAACACAAGCAGACCTCTACGAACTACTCGTACTTTAGCTACACTTTAGAATTAATGAAAACATAGCAGGAGCTCTCAAAAGGGGCTTATTTCATTGTTTTGATGAATGGCTTGTTGTCACTGGCCAAAGCAATCTGTCTTCTCAGCTAGATTAATAATTTTAGAACATATTGTACAAACAATACATAGATTAATTTTTGTTTTCTAGAGGCACTGCAGCTCCCCTCTTAAATTCTTCTTCAACAGTGAGGATTAAAATTAAAACAACAGTTTTATGAAATAATGTGTGGGGCTGAGTCAAATTTTCTGAAAAAAAATTTAAAAATGCAGAAAAAAAATCTACTTTCTTAAAGATTTGTTTTCCATTGGGAAGATTTGTATTTTTTTTTATTTGCAGGTGAAAGCTTTCTGTTTTAGGATGCCCCAAGCCAAAACATTTTCATTTTTCAAAAATTTAAAATTGTTCATTTGGAAAAAAAAAAGAAAGAAAGAGTTAAATCTACACCTTTTGAAATGCCTGAGAAAAACTGAACATCAACCAAATCTATATACTCTTCAGATGTGACAAAAATCACATAGACAGATCATCTTCATTTGCATCCTTTTGTATTCTCCGTACTGTTGCTTTTTCCTGTTGTTCTTATGTAACCTAGATGGCAAATTGGGGTGTGGCTACAATTTTTTTTGAATGTGTCAACACTGATATTTAGGGTTGACCCTGAACCTTCCTCTATACTAGCCCAACCTGCATGAACAGCCTCTTCCTGTCTATAGCTTACTGTGTGGCTCATGAAAAAGCTGTCCCCATGAATTTCCTGTGTCCCAAGCAAAACCTTTCTAGGAATCAGTGTGCAAATTACTTTTCTCCCTTTCATGCTTCAATTTGATTATGGGCAGTAGAAACAGAAGTAGGGTACAGGAGAGGAAGAATTCAGGAGCGAGGAATTGTGGGATTGCCAGTGGTAGACTTTCTTTCCACCTGTAGCACCTGGATGAGTTCAAAACACTGGCAAGAGGGGTGAGCTAGAAGACAGGTTTGACCTCAGGTTCTGGCATTAAAAAAGCCTGCAACATTGAGCTGGACTGTGTTTGGAAGTTAACATAGCATGTTTCACTGTAGATGGTCAGTGAATATGGTATTGGGAATAGCCATGAAGTTGACACTAATTTATTCTGTATATGTACTTTTAAGGGCTAACTTTTCCCTTGTATACATCTGCTACATTACCTACTTGAGAGTTTTCATAGTAATGATGAAAAAATGAGATGATAAGCATTAAGAATATGGTCTTGCATTTTTAAATTCCCATAGACTTCAGATTTTTGGCTGGGGAAGGAATGCAGTCAACTCAAGTTTTATTATATGTAGACATTGTACTTGGGTTAATGGTGCAGAATAGATAATTAGACTCTATACAACCCAGAATTCAGGGTGTCAGGTTTTATCCATATAATGAAAGGATACATTTGCATGTGGCTGCATTTCTGGAATCAAAAGTAAATGTCTGTTCATTTGCTTAGACTAAGTTGTGAAGATTGAATTGAGTCAGCCTTTGGCTTTTTGACTGTCTGGACTTAGCCTAGAGGTTGGGAACTGGATCTAGTTAGTGAGTTAGAACCAGGCAGAGGGTCTACATCTCCACAAATTGAGTGTATTGTTAGTTCTTCTCATTCATAGTGTACCTGACCCCAGTGATTACTGCATTTCTTTTCTCCCCCCATGTTCTATTTAGATTTTTAAAGTCTTTGGAACTGGCACTGTCTGTTTTTTTCAGTGTGTTTGGACAGAAACCAGTACAACAAGGCCCTAGTCTCACTTAGGCCATTGAAAAATAGTGTAATAAGAGTTAGTTACTGATATTCCATAAACCTAGGCGCTGCAGAGTAAATGAAGGAAAACATTTTCTGAGATCATTAAATCATCATATTTGGTGCATATGTATAAGCAAGATAACAGGAAACTAATTCCACAAATATATATATTTGCATTTTAAGAGTGGTTTTATTTGAGTTTAGATATATAAAATAATATCAAACCACTCTCAAAATGCAAAAAATCTACACTGTGAACTCTTCTCTCCTATTCATTTTTGGAATGATGAGTTATTTTTATGGATGGCTTTATTTGCTTCTTCACTATTCAATGCTTTTATCTTAATGTGAGCCATCTATGTTTTAAGGGAAAGGTGAAACTTTCTCAAAACACTAAGTAGGCTGCAGCTTTATGAAGTTTCCCTTTTGTGCATACTGTTCCAAGATTAGCTTGGGTATTATTTCAATTTAGTCAATCCAGCAGTACATGAATAGCAAAACTCTAAGCAAATTGAAACAAAGGGTACCCAAAGTTCACTTGATGTCATAGATTCCATAGACCTTAGGGCTAGAAGGGACCTCACAAGATCTGACACTGTTGACCTGAATGTGACCAAGCCCTTAGTCATATGTTACTATATTTGTTTGCCAAGTCAGGGTGCAGCCTGACATGACTACCCTATGCCACTGCCACCACTTCCCGGCTGCCAAATATCCAAGCCCTGTGGGCCTGGTGGCATGGCCCTGTGTGTGGAGCTGAAGCTGAGGCCTAATTCAGTATGTGCCAGCCAGCCCCACACACCAGATCAGGTCCACAGACTGGATCCATCAAACAGACTGACCTCACACCGCTCATCCAGTCCATGGAGTCAATAAATTGGGCACCACTGGTATAGAACAACATTGCTAAAGGATTGCTGAAATGAGCTACTTGCTGCTTTTGAGAGCCTTGGTATAACAAGACCAGGATACAAGCTGACCAGCATCAGAATTAAAATGAGATATTTCTTAATTATAAAAATACTGTCTAAGACTACGTAGGGAATGCAGATATGTTGTTCTGAATCTTAGCATCAGCTCAAGACTAGCCTCCTGCCTTCAGCAACAGCTAATTCTGGATCCTACAGAAGTAAGTTAAAAAATCTTAGGAGACTCTATTTAACTTCAGTCCTGGGTATGGGTGTGGGATGTAGACATTTTTTATTGGTCCCTTCTGATCATCATCTTTTACCTCTGATTACAAAATATGCATTTGCAAGGGTATAGATTTGAACTAAATCTAGAAACCCTAACTCTCTTTTTACTTAGTTCATACTAAGGCAGAAACTCTCATAAAACTTTTGATAGGCATTAATGAGGAGAAAATACCAAATTATATACAAGGCCAGTGGAAGATGCTATTTTAACAGCATGATGTGATCTGAGCATCCCAGCAATTGTTTATCTTGCAATGCCACACATGCATGGCAGGACATGCAGTTTTTGGGAGCAGGCATAAAATCTGTTACAGCCGAATTGTACAGCCCCACTTCTCACAGCATAGGAAACTGCCCATGCATATATCCTTGGGCTCTCACATCTGCAGGTTTAACTGGCTGAGCTTCTCCTGACACCTGTAAACACAAGTGGCAAGCAATCTGTGTATGGGTGTAAACTCATCGTGCAGGAGTTAGCTCATTGAGCATCCCCCTGCCTGACATCTGTGAAGCTGAAAACTACAGACTGGCATGGGACTGCATCACTGGAATTTAATGTGCCACACCTACAAATTAATGCATGATTCAAACCAGTCATATTTCATGTAGACCATCTTTGTGGCTGATTTGCTGTTTTCAGGTCAGTTGATGCCAGTCCCAAGGCCGCTGTGACCATTGGGGTACCTTACACACTGCCACAACCCTCTTCCACTCTGCCCTGTGTTTGGCTAGCTTTGTGCACTCTGGCAATTGAAGCCCCATCCAGTCTTCAATATTTGTTCCCCAGCT
>NW_005841837.1:5513038-5524916 GCF_000455745.1 Alligator sinensis
CTTTCCCTCCCCTGTGCCCTGCATTATAGTGTTGGCAAGGGTATTCAACCTTCTTGTGATGTGTCCAAGCCACTTCTTTCATCGTACAACCTCCAGCAATCGTTCATAGTTTCCAGTTTTTTGACTAATTTGCTCCAGATTTGCTGTTCTTTCATGCTATAAATCACTTGCATGTGTGGTATCTTACAGTTTATGATGCAATTAACACATTCATTATCCCTAAAATATAATGTATGTCAGGGGCCTGAGGGCACAAGTGTGTGGAATGCAGGGGTGGGCAATTATTTTGGGTGGAAGGCCACTTACTGAGTTTTGGCAAGCCATCGAGCGTCACATGACAGGCAGCCAGGGACAGATAAATATTAATTTTCTAAATTTTTTACGGGCCCCGCGGGCTGGATAGAATGGCCTGGGAGGTCACATCCGGTCCACATTTTGCCCACCCCTGGTGTAATGCCTGTAGCCTAGAGGTGTAGGTTCCACCTGCACATATTCCCATTGGATCTCAGGGTGGATTTTAAATTAGAACTCTATTCAGGAGACTTCTTGAAAATATACTTTCAATAACTTTGTCTTGGGAAAACTTGTCTGTAGCTTTTTATGAAATGATGTAATTTTGCAGTCAAAGCTATTGGTGACCTGTGATAATTAAAGAGGACCTTTGGGTCCTAGAATCCAAGTCAGTTATATTTATTGAAGACCATCATATCAGAACAAGGTCACTGGTTTACAAGTAGCTAAGTGCTACTATCACACATTGCTGCTTGTTGTCAGATTTACAGTGAATCAAGGTTTCCATAAATCCTTGACCTTAATATGTCACCTTTGATTTGTTCTCACCTTTATTTCAAGGTTAACATCTTTGGTGTCTCCATAAATCAGACACAGAGATGTCACTCCTATTATAGAGTAGGTGAGACTCTGTTCTAACATATATCTTCCTTCAAATTCCTATCTTTCCTAATGGCTTTCCACCAGCACAGCCTTGATGTTTAAATGCTGGTTTAGGTTTATCACAAAACACTTAAAGTGTTTTTTATTTGTGCTGATCTTATGGTCACCCAATCTGTAACCTGTCAGAACCTGACATTTTGGGTTATAGCGTACATCTGTCATGCATGCGTTGTCTCATCATAAATATTTAAGTCCCCAAGCTAAATCCTATGGTGACAATGACAGTGATAAGGAATAGTATTGTATTTTATGCCAGGACTTCCAAAGCATTGGAATATTCCACTAACTAATTTAGGGTAATTTATGGAGGGGCATAAGCAGGGTGCACTTTATATCTGAACACATGTCACAGGCAACTGGCAGTAGAATTGACTAGCTGGCTAGACATCCACTTAACACACAAACTAATGACCAGATTCCATTCCACCTCTTATGTGCATAAGTGGATTTAGATGCTTAAGTATAATTCTATTCCATCCTGCTTGAGTCCCTTAAAACAGTAAATGTAAAAGATGGGTAGATCCTTCTCCTCCTTGCTGCTGTTTTGTGACTCAGTCTTAAGAGTGAGATGACATGGTGTTAGAAAAGTAGATGCGTTAATGGATTTTCAAGATTTGTGCTTGGCAAAATAGAATCAGACCTGAATTCAGATTGGGCACAATTGTCGATCAGTGCTTTAATTTACTCTGCCTCCAAGTTGATAGAAGCTGAATGTAATTGCATATGCACGGAAATGTGCAATAGGGAACATATCCTTCCAGATTCTCTAACAAAAGAAGTAATAACAAAAGAAGAAAAGGTCCTTCTTGCTCTTCTCCTATGCTCTGTATGTAAAAAGGGTGTAAGTTAACTCTTACCAAAGTCAATGAAAGGCTCATATTGACTTGAGTGAGTTTTTGGTTAAGGTTTAAAAAATAGTTGGATTTAGCCCCAATATTTTATATGTATCACACATACTTTTATAATCATTTAATTGAACAATTACCAATCACAACTTTATTTAAATGAAAACTAGCAAAACTTCAGGTGTGATTATTTAAAAATGTTTCAAAAGTCTAGTGAGATCCTTGGATGAAAGTACAAATGTCATTACTAGTCTTTTTCATTATTGAGTTCTAAAATTTGACTGGGCCAGATATTTTAAAAATATGAATCTTATTAAGCCCACAAAAATCTACTCACCTATTCAAACAAAGTATGTTCACACACACACGTACTTTGAGTTACAATTATGTATTTGTTTTCACATTGTAGCTTATTCTGAGCCAAACATGGGATTGAATCAGAATTCTTTAACTGGACATTCTTTTACTTGAACTAAAGGCCTAAACCATGTGTTATGTATGACCAACTAACTAGCCTATTAAGTAGGCTAATGAAGATGGATCTAAGTTTATAGTTTTCCATTGTATGTTAAGTATTCATCAAAATATCTGCTTGCATTAAAATCAGCATATTTTGTCATTTACAGTTTATGAATCTTTTGTATAAATCACTGGCTGTGTCCACATATGCAGGCAAATGTGTTTTGTGGCACTACAAACTACACGCATTGCATGTTAAATTGTGCACAGCTCCGCTAACTTGTGGCACAGGGGAAAAATTTGCTACTAGGGTTCCTGGTTGCATAAACTTCACCCCTGAAGAAAAGCAGCACAAAGCAAGTGAAAATATCATGTACCAGGACAAATGTGAATATGACACATGCTGCAGACTCCCCATGCTGAGGCACACGGTGCCACAGTCAGCTGCAGATTAGCTGGTTGGGGTGCAGTGTACCTCAAAACGGGGAAGCAGGAAGCCCAGGGCTGCCTGCTTCCCTTTCTCCATGTGTCACTTGCCAGCTGGCTGGAAGCCCAGGGGCTACCTGTGAACTAGCTCTGCGCTGAAGCAACCTGTGCCCCAGCCAGTCTCCCCACCCCTCACAGCACATGGAACCTGGCCGGGAGCTGGGAAGAGCTAGGCACGAGCAGTTTGCCCCCAGTGGGACAATGTATCTTGCAACAAAGAACACATACAGGGACATGCACTGTGGCACAAAGTAGCAGAACAAAATTGTGCTGCTGCAAGCACATGCCTCTGCTCATCTGGACATGGCCATTGTGTGTGTTTTTATAATTCACTATGTCTAAATTCTAAAAATAAACAAATGATATGTTATAAAAAAATCTATCCATTGAATTGAGTGTCTCTGATTACATATGTAACCCATGCTGGCACACTAAGACTGGGTGATGCACCAGATTTTGGATCCTCAGGGTGCCAGTGGCCCTGGAAGCTCCTCAGGCAAACTACTGACTGAGGTATCCTATGGAGAGGCGTGTCCCTCACCCTCATCACCCAGGAATTCACTCTGAGCCTGATAAACACATTTCTTGTTATCATACACAACCAATTTATATACATAAAAACAAATAAACAAAAATTATAATAACAATAGTTAATAATAAAACTAACAATTTAGATAAAATTTACAACTACAAAATTAGGTGGACAATTCCAGCACACTGGGTGGTCCCACATGTGTTAAACAACCTAAATAACTAAATTCACCTTGTTATATCCCTTTAAAACAGTTTCTTTCATAACCCAGTTGATTTCCTCCTGGTCACAATCCACTTCCCATAACACTAAATAGCAACATAGCTATAACTATGATCCAACACTAGATGGCAGAGGCAAGGCTTCTGCTGTTCTGGGGAAAGTAGACTCTTTTAATCATTCCTGGTAACCCAGTGAAACAGGCTCTGAACAGCTGCTGCAGACCACAGGCTCCATTTGTTTCCTTTACTGGCAGATTGTTCTCTTAAGCAGTTTCCTTCTGAAAATACACTTACTGCAAACACTAGTGATTAGGTGTCCCCTCACACCCTTATGCTGTTATTTCTCTCTCAGCCCACTCCCTCATACCAGGGCTGTCTCCCCCTCCCAGCACATCCACCTGCAGATAGGGATTTCCCTCTGTGGGTCTCTGACTCTGTGGCTTGAGCCTTCCCAGCTCCAATTTCATCCCAGCATCCTAGTCAGACACAACTCATAGCCTGGTCATTAACCCTTTGTGACTCTGCTGCTTCTCCCAGCCCCAGCAAGACTACCAGCCTTGCTTACCAACCGCAAGCCTACCAGCCTTGCTTTTTCCCTGGCACCTGTTTCCCTGGTTGCACAGCTCCAAACCCAGTGGGGAATCAGCTTCTTATGGCATGACACAGGCTCTCCCTTGTCCTGATGCCTGCTCCCTGGGCAAGTTTCAGCACCATTTCCCCTGGCTTATATTGAGTCTCCCTCCCACCCCCAACTCCAGGGCAGGAGTCCACTCCTCCTTTCCCTTCTCTGAGCTTCTCTTCGTTTTTTTCCCCCTCTCCCTCAGCTTTTATGGTTCAGTAGCAGCCAATCAGAGCTCCCAGTTTGCAATGTGGGCTCTGGTAACAATTTAAATGCTCCAGTAAGTACTATGCATTGTGCACTGCCTTTACCCTGTCTGGTAAAGCTTATGCATCCTATGCAAAATTTTGCCACCCTTTTCTTGCAGAGCTCTTAAGCACAGCTCACCCATTCAGCTTGCAGTCAGGCAAGTTTAGCAGCTGTTACACATAGATTCTGTAGTCAGAGAAATACAATGCCCTACCTATAAAAACCCGATTTTGCCATTATTAAAAAGCATTAGACAATTGTAGTACTTTTATGATTAATTTATAAATTAATTTCAAATGGTATTCAAGGCATATACAATTTTTACTATTGGTGATGGGTACGTTCATTATGGTTGGCCAGAGAAATCACATGGTACTCTTTGTTTCCTGATTGGAATATCTCAAACTAACTCTCTCTGCCTTGCTCTGCATGTGCAATCTGCATGTATAATTTTGCCACATTTTATATGGGTCCAAAGAGAGAGAAGCAATAGGAAGGAGATATGACTTTTAGTTATACAAATAAGGAGGGCAAAGCAAGGCTGAAGGGATTAAACAAATTCCAGAACTAAGTTGTGGCAGTTATCAGATATGTGTAGTAGCTGTTTCTGAAGCTGTATAGTCAGTGCCTAGGAGGGGCCAACATTATAAATACAGAGCTCTGGCTAATTGTTGTTGTCTGCTGTGAGGGCTGGGTCCCAAAACTTGAATCATTTTGGTTACAGGTAAGAGCTATAGCAATTCTGCTAAGAGTAGCCATTCATTAAAGTAATATTTGGGTCACTTTAATGTGTTTATGGACTTAATAGGGTGGGAGTGTTGTAGCTATGATGGTCCAGGAAATGTACGAGGCAAGGGTATTTTGTGATAACTTTTAATGGACCATCTGTAAAGTGCAGATAGATATTTGACAAGCTTTCTGGCACATACTGACCTGAAAAAGAGTAATGTGTGCCTGAAAGCTTGTTAAACTCACTCTCAACTATACAATTAGTCTGATAAAGGGTATCACAAAAACACCCTTACCTTTCTGGCCTGACAGGGAGCTGGGGGGGGGGGGGGCAAATGTCACCTCTAGAGGTTGCACAGCTTCAAAATAGTATCACTCTGAAAGTTGATTGTGAATCAACACCTACCTATCAGGGTTTTATAGACAAAACACTAAGGTTTAACACAATGTAACACTTTTAAAAAATCCTGAAAAAAAATGAATTCTGGTCTCCTGCTTCAGGAAAGAGTTAACCGGAAATGCAGAAGAAGTTTTTGGAGACTCCAGGATGTTTTTGGAGAGCATTGGAGACACGAACTAAAGGCTGTGCTCATTTTTACCTACTGATCTGAAACAGGGAAGAATTAGTGGAGGATTCAGAAGTGGATGGCAAGCTGGGCAGCAGCGACTACAAGATGATTAAGTTCAGGATCCTGACAAAAGAAAGAAGGCAGAAGCACAGTAGGGACCCTGCATTTCAGAAAAACAGACTTTGACTCCCTCAGGGAACTGATGGATGGGCAGGATCCCCTGGGAGGCCAGTCTGAGGGGGAAAGGAATCTAGGAGTGCTGGTTGTATTTTAAAGAAACTTTACTGAGGGCACAGAAATGAACCATCCCAATGTGCAGGAAGAATAGCGAATGTGGCAAGTGACCAACTTTGCTTAGCAGAGAACTCTTTGGTGAGCTTAAACACAAAAAAGAAGCTTACAAGGAGTATAAGAATATTACTCAGGCATGCAGGGATGAAGTTAGGATGGCCAAAGCACAAGTGGAGTTACCCAAAGCACTATTGGAGTTGCAGCTAGCAAGGGACATGAAGGGTAACAAGAAGGGTTTATACAAGTATGTTAGCAAAAAGAGGAAAGTCAGGGAAAGTGTGGGTCCTTTACTGAATGGGGGAGGCAACCTAGTGACAGAGGATGAGGAAAAGGCTGAAGTACTCAATGCCTTTTTACCTTGGTCTTCACAGGCGAGGTCAGCTCCCAGACTACTGCACCAGGCAACACAGTTTGGAGAGAAGGTGAGCAGCCTTCAGTGGTGAAAGAACAGGTTAGGGACTGTTTAGAAAAGCTGGACATGTACAAGTCTATGGGGCCACATGCATTGCATCCAAGAGTGCTGAGGGAGTGGCTAATGTGATTGCAGAGCCACTGGCCATTATCTTTGAAAACTTGTGGTGACTGGGGGAGGTCATGCATGATTGGAGAAGGGCAAATATAGTGCCCAACTTTAAGAAAGG
This sequence comes from Alligator sinensis, assembly GCF_000455745.1. Classification (NCBI taxonomy): domain Eukaryota; kingdom Metazoa; phylum Chordata; order Crocodylia; family Alligatoridae; genus Alligator; species Alligator sinensis. The sequence goes on from NW_005841837.1 coordinate 5,519,634, forward strand.
GAAGAAGGAGGATCCAGGGCACTACAGACCAGTCAGCCTCACCTCAGTCCCCAGAAAAACCATGGACCAGGTCCTCAAAGAACCTATTTCTAAGCACTTGGAGGAACAGTCAGCATGGATTCACCAAGGGCAAGTCATACCTAACCAACCTGAATGCCTCTATGATGAGGTGACTGGCTCTGTGGATGGGGGGAAAGCAGTGGACATAATATACCTTGACTTTAGCAAGGCTTTTGATACTGTCTCTCACAGCATTCTTACAAGCTGAGGAAGTATGGGTTGGATGAATGGGCTGTGAGGTGGAAAGCTAACTGGATTGTCATGCTCAGCAGATAGTAATCAATGACTTAAGGTCTAGTTGGCAGCCAGTATCAAGTGGAGTGCCCCAGGGGTCAGTCCTGCGCCCAGTTTTGTTCAATATTTTCATTAACAATCTGGAAGATGGGGTGGATTGTACCCTCAGCAAGTTCATGGATGACAGCAAGTGGGAGGCAGGGAGGGTGGGGTAGTAGATACACCCGAGGGTAGGGCTAAGATTCAGAGTGCAGTAGACAAAATGGAGCATTAGACCAAAAGAGAGCTCATGAGGTTCAGTAAGGACAAGTGCTAAGTCCTGCACTTGGGACAGAAGAATTCCATGCATTGTTACAGGCTAGGTATGGACTGGCTAAGCAGCAGTTCTACAGAAAAGGACCTGGGGGTTACAGGAAATAATAAGATGGATATGAGTCAGGTGTGTGTCCTTGTTGCCAAGAAGGTTAACAGCATACTGAGTTGCATTAGTAGGAGTGTTGCCAGGAGATGGAGGGAAGTAATTATTTCCCTCTGTTCTGCACTGGTGAGGCCACATCTGGAGTACCGTGTCCAGTTTGGCTCCACCCCTACCTCCACCAGCAAGGGTGTGGACAAGTTGTAGAGAGTCCAGCAGAGGGCAACAGAAATGGTTCAGGGGCACATGACTTACAAGGAGAGGCTAGGGAACTATGTTTATTTAGTCTGCAGAACAGAAGAGGAGAGTTGATAACATTTTTTAACCTCCTGGATAGTGGTTCCAAGGAGGATGGAGCTAGACTGTTCTCAGTGGTGACAGATGAGAGAACAAGGAGCAATGGTATGAAGTTGCAGCAAGGGAAGTTTAGGTTGGATATTAGGAAAAAAACTTTCTCACTAGGAGGGTGGTGAAGCACTGGAACAGATTACCTAGAGAGTTGGTGGAATTTCAATCCTTGGAGGTTTTTAAGGCCTGGCTCATCAAATCCCAGACTGAAATTATATAGTTGGGGATGGTTCTGCTTTGATCAGGGGGTTGGACTAGATGACCTCCTGAGGGCCCTTCCAACCCTAATTTTCTATGAGTCTATGATTCTATTTAGTATTGTATAAATAGTCCCCTTTTCCATTTCTATGTACAACTTTGAATTCACTTTCAGACCTAAATCTTACTAATACAAGCTTTTTTTTAGACAAACAAGAGAACTGTACTATATTTAAGGCTAAAGTAAATTCATTTAAAAATTCTAGTGTGTGCACGCAACCACATAAATGTTTTTCTACTATTTATTCAGATCGAATTGGTTCTCATTCTCTTACCAAGTGTTTACTTGTCTTCAGATTTTTTATGAACATATAATGTCCATTAGTTTCTTTAACACTCAGATTCATCAAAGGATGTGCAATTACTTCAAGGATGGGAACAGTTACATTGATTGATGGCTTCAGGATTAGCACTATAGTTCTTTTCCATATTGTTAGATAACACATAACTTGCTTCTCTTTCAAACTGCCAGAAACCATATTCAAGGAAGCAGAAAAATTAACAAAGCAGAAAAATCTCTTTGAGGGCAAAATCATGTCTTAAATTCATAACAGGTTCACTTTTTATATTAATTATTTAATTATTTATTTACTTTTGCTCTTCAACATTTAAATTGTTCGCTTAAACAGAAAGCAAAGAATAAGTAAAAACAAGATAAGGGTGACTAATGGGCGATCCCTCTGTGAATAACTCAGGCTCCCTGACTTCAGGTTATCTTCAGTGGAAGTTTGCCCAATTAGGAGAGTAGGAAACAGTGTTTAGTTTGAACCAAAGGGAAATTTTAGTCTAGTTTAAAGATTTAAACTTGTCTTACATGATTAGAGACAGCTAAAAGATATAGAACTCTAACAGCATTTGTATGTACATTACACACAACTTCTACTGACCTATGCCCTTTGGCAATGCATCGGGGGTGTACTCGGGTGCATGTGGACCCCCTTAGATTGGCGGTGCACCCCCTGAAGAAAGCACTGACGCTGCCGGTGATGCCTGCGGGTGGTTGCTGACTGCCAGTCGGCGCTCGCCATCCCACCTTCCCTGACACCGATACCACTGCAGCCGCCTGTAGGAGATCCCCATTTGCCATTGCGATGCCCCCGCCACCACCACCACCGCCACTGCCTGCGGGTGGTCACTGTGCCCCCACCAGCCTCCACAGGCATGCTTTGTTCATGCCTATACTCAGGATTTCTGAACATATCCTCCTTTGCTTTTAATATGTGTGATCTACATGGGAGACAAACTTTAACATGATGTCCCCAGGGTAGTAAGTCGTCTTGTATTACCTCTTATAGAAGAGGGGTCTTATCTCACTTGTTCTTCCTTGCACTTGTTCTTATGAGGTGCTCATCTCCCTCTTCTGTTTATTGCTGCAAACCTATTAATTAGGAGTTAATCTTAGGGTGAAAGCTGCCCCTAATTTCCCACTACCACCATGTCCACAAATTATTAATAATACGAATGTGTGTTGGTATGCCTCAAAGCCATGGATAACTTAAATACTTGTTACAGCTGCAGCTTTGGCAGAGACAAGAATCAGATGGGCTTGAAAACTGCTTCTAGCATATTGAATTCGACAGTTCTAATAAAAAAAAGTTTCTTTATTATACAGATAGTCTCGTATCATGAATTTTAATTTCCTGTTTCCCCACCCACCTTCCCATAAATGTTAGTTGTTCCTTTCCTTATCATAATTTAAGTTACAAACACTGAAAAAAGTGGGTGGAGAGGGGAACACAGTTAAGCATCCTCTGTTTTCAATTTTCAGGTTGTTTGAGTGTTCCACTTTATTAATTTTTTACTGTTATACTCCCAATCTTCATTGACAGGCAAGATGTTTTCCACCTTCAATTTATTTCTGCTTTGTAATATTTAGAAATTAGGAAACTACTGATATTTGGAATAAGAGGAACTCCAATCTGCCTGGCAGTGGGTATGTCTACAGGAAACGATTACTACAGAGCTGAATAATGACCTCCACAGTAAAATGTCCCTGTCTATACATGTGACCCTATTAGGTCACAGTAGATTAATAAATGCTGCTGAGGGTAGTCCAGGTAAGCACAAGTCGTACCCTGTGGCAGCATTGTTTTGTGTGCCACAGTGCATGCATATATGACGATGGTGCTGCCTGCCCACTAGCCCTGCACTAGAGCACCCTCTTGCCCCAGCCAGCCCTACGCAGCACATTGAGCTGGGTTGGAGCAGCCCCAGGCTGGCAGGCTGCTCTGGAGGCTGCTGCACAACAGCTCTGGACCCCGTGCCAACCCAGGTATGCTCCAACCCAGTTCCATATGCTGAATATGAATAAACTATGCAGCAATATGCCCTGGAGTTTATTCATGTGCATTAGTTGCACATGTAGACATGCCCAGTATAATCTGTTTGTTTCAAGCAGTATTTCCCCACTATAAAATTTAAACAGAAAGTTAAGTGAGGTTATCTAATGGTTCTTTCTGCCCCCCAAAAATCCATAAAGCATCAAAAAGAGACTGAAACTTTGAGGCCTTCTACATGAAAGCCTATGACATTTGAACTTATGGGACAACTTCACCCACTGGTTGACTCTAACAGCCATATTTACAGGTTTAAAGAGGTAGATTTGTCTCTGGCCTCCTTAGGCATTTACAGAAATCCCACTGCTAGACTCTGAACTCTCAGGAAAGTGAATAGAATGTAGATGCCTTGACTTGCGTTAGCAATTCTGAAAATCCTACTAGGCTCCTGCCTACATCTTTAGGTTTCTGAACAGCCTTTTACAGTGTTCTAAGGCCTCAGTCTTGTATACAGTGATTATCCCCTTGACTTGCACATATGTCACTTTGCACTGACTTCAGTGGAACTACTTGGAGTATCAAAAATTATGCATGTGCTTTACTTTTTGTAGGATCAGGGTTATGTTTGTGACAGAGTTAGTCTCTTCCATGATTTCATCTCCTGTCTTGGAAATGTTTTGCTTTTCTTGAAGCCTTAACTGTGAGAATCAAGGAAACCCAAATGTAGTCCTCATTGTTGCAGAGAAAGTTTGAAAAAAAATGAAGCAAGTATATCTTAAAAGAAAGCAGGAATAAAAATCATTCTGTATTTATAATGTTAAAAAGTGATGATTTTTAAAGTCAACCTTATGATTTTCAAGCTGTCAGGCCTGAATATTTTGAATTCAAGCTAAATAAAGTCTAAACTGGCATAGCCCAATTCTAGTTTCCTTACTGTAGCCTTTGGTTCAAGCAGGGTCTAAAATATATGAGCAGGAGCTTATTGTAAAACTGTTAAGCAAATATCCTGTCCATATCTTGCTTCATATTATCCTTTGCATTGTGGTGGTGCGCAGGAGCCCTGCTCATGGACCAAGATCCCACCATGGTGGAATAAACAGAAACAAAAAAAGACCCTGGCCAAAGAGCCTACAAAGTCTCTATGTGTCTTCTCTTCAAACTAGTTTTAAAAAGGACTGATTCTGGGTCCTGTCAGTTTTTGGTGGCCAACTTCATAGAATCAGAAAAAATAGGGTTGAAAGGAATATCTGCAGGCCGTCTAATCCAACCCCCTGCCTGAGGCATGATCATCCCTATCCAAACCATCCCAAGGAAATGTTTGTCTAACTTATTAAAACTAAACAGAAAACCCTGCCATACAACCCCAAAGCCCTAACTTGCCACAGGTAAAGCAGGGGGGACAATGATGAGGAATGTCCTGCTGGTGCAGGGATTGTTAAAATATGCTTGAGAGATCCAAGGAACAGGGTCACACCCCCTACTACAGAGGAACACAAAAACTCTCACAGTCTCCACCACTCTGATCCTCCTGGGGTAAAATTCCTTCCTGACTCTTAGGAGAGGGGCAAGACCTGTTAGGCAGGATCCTTTGGCTTTAAATCCCAGTATAAACATTGACACACCCAAGTCAAAATCCCCATTCTTGGCTGCAGCCAACACCCAGTGCTGCAGAGTGAGGCAGCCAGTCCCCCG
>NW_005841837.1:5524926-5527204 GCF_000455745.1 Alligator sinensis
AGCAGGAAGGGAAAAAATCTTTCTAGCCCCTTGCAGCAACCATCAAAGCCCCAGAAGCATTGGAAATACCCATAGTAGAACATAACTATAGCTACACCTAAATCATCCATGACCATAGCTGTCCAGCCTCCTCTTGAACACTTCCAATGATAGAAAGTCCACAACTTTCCTAAGCAATCTTTTCTAACAATGCTACACTGTTCTAACAGTGAAGAAGTTTTTCCTGATAGCCAGTCTTAACTTTCATCCCTGCAACTTCAAGCCACTGGTCTGTGTCCTACTCTCTGTGCATAATCACTGTGCTTTATAGTGATCTGTTGTAAGTGAAAAAGAAGGTGTTTCTCCTCCTCTTTGTAGCAGGCCTTCAACTGTTTGAAAACTGCCACTATGCCCCCTGTTAAGTAACTTTTCCATAAGTTTAAAAAGCTCAGCTTCTTCAACCTCTCCTCATATGACTTAACTTCTAAGCCTTCTACCATTCTTTCTGCCTGCCTGTGAACCCTCTAACTTTTCCGCATCTTTTTTAAAATGTGGAGCCCAAAACTGCACACAATATTCTAGGTGAGGTCTAACCCGTGGCAAGTAAAGATGCACTGTCATCTCCCATGTCTTGCACCTAATGCTTGTATTGATGCATCCCCAAACTGTATTTACTACAGAGTCAGTTTGAGTCTGTGATCTACCAAAACTCTCAAAGCCTTCTTCATAGTCCTGCGATCCAGGCCCATTTTGTGTGTATATTTATGGTTATTTCTCCTGAGGTGTTAGTACCGAACCTCATCTTATTAGCTAAAGTGCAGCTTTCCAATGCTGAGATCCTTCTGAACTGCATTCCTGTCCATCATTGTGTTTGCAGTCCTCTCTACCTTTGTGTCATTTGCAAACTTGCTGAAGAATCTTTTTATGCCATCATCCAAATCATTATTAAACAAGGTGAATGTCAGTGGGACCAGGAGAGACCCCTGTGGGATTCCACTTTAAACCTCCTGCCATTTTGATATGGATGTGTTTCTAATCGCCCTTTGCTTGCAGCAATTGAACTATTTGTGTATCCACCTTATATTAGTTTTGTCCAGACGCATTTCTCCAGTTTGTTTATGATAAGACCATGGAGGACCTTTTCAGAAGCCTTGCTAAAGTTCAGATACACTATATCCATATTATTCCCTTCATCCACCCAAGTACAAACTTTGTCAAAGAAGGAGATCAAATTTATTTAACACAATTTGTTTTTAGTAAATCCATGCTGGCTTCTTGTGAGCTTTTCCTTTTCCAGATGCTTGCAAATGGACTTCCTTAGAATATGCTAAAGTCATGTCCCAATTATTGAGGTGAGGCTAACTAATGTGTAGTTCCCTAGTACTCCTTTTCACCTTTTTTAGAGGGGCACTATGTTGGCCCTTTTCCAGTCCTCTGGTACCCCAGCCATCTCCCATGACTTCATGAAGATCATTATAAAGGGTTCTGAAATCTTCTCTGCCAGTTCCTTTGTAGCAGAAAGCCCCTTTTTCCTCTTGCCTGCATTTGCTCTCCCCTCTTTGGATATGTTTCTCTTCTTCTACCTTTTCTTCCTTCCTCTTTCTTTCACTATAAGATAAGGAATTGTGTTTTAAAGTTTGTATGTGTGTATTTTGTATCTCCCCTTGTATTTTGGTATTTTTATCTATTTGTGTGCCATGGCATTACTCTTCTAGCTTATATTTTATACTCTTCACCTTTTAACTAAATGTGTTTTAGCTTTAGAAATAAGTTATACACTGTAACAATGTTAACAAGGGCAGGAATAAAACCCCCACTTCCCTGTATCAGGCGGGCCCCTGGAAAGGTGAGTGAATCAGTGATTGAATGCGTAACACAGTAGCAGGCTTCAGTAACAAGCGGTAATTAACACCTATGGAAAGGGCAGATCAACCAATGGAAGAAATCAATAGGAGACAGTGTAGCAACCGGAAATTCTCTAAACTTCACTGTTCAAGGGCTAGAAGCCCTGCTCTGAGTTAATCAACACCGGGGACCAACATTTGGGGCTGAATATCTCCAGATCAACCGCTCCCAGAGCCCTATTCATGACAGCAGTAAATTAATCAAAATTCATCAACAGACTCCCAAATCTGCATGTACATGCGGATGACCCCTGGGGCTGACAGATGCCCATCCAGTAGCCACCAAAGAGGAAGTCCCACGAGGGTCAACAACCCCTGGATTGGGCAAACCTGAAAACTGTGGAGTCACCAAAGTCTGCCAAGGACAGATAAAAAGCAGTGAAAAGTGACCCTCA
>NW_005841837.1:5527519-5528925 GCF_000455745.1 Alligator sinensis
TAGCTCACTACTGTGTGTGTGCATGTGTGTGTGTGTGAGGGGACCAGCCCCAAGGTTTATGATTTTACTTCATTACAGTGTTTCAATCCACCTAATAAACCAGAATTTTAAGGATTCCAAGTTGGACATTTGTAGCCAACACCTTCAGTACCCTGCGGTGAAATTGATCAGGCCCTGCTAACTTGAGTACATTCAGACTCATCAAAAGCCCTCTGACCATCTCTTTTGTTGTCTCATTCCTAGTTTGTTCCCTTCCTTATGCAAATAATCTTTATTAGGTGCCTGTTTTCAGTATAATTGTTTGTGAAGACTGAGGCAAAGTAGCTCCACCTATTTTGCATCTTCTGTTAGGAGTTCCCCCTGTCTTGTTAACAAAGACCCCCAGCTTGGTTGGTCTTTCTTTTCTGCACAACATATTTATAGACTTTCTTCTTGCTGTCCTTAACTCGCCTTGCCTAGGCATTATTCTCAAGGGAGTAGACATTCATGGCCGGATCCAAAATCCATTGAAGTCATAAGAAAGGTTTCCACAGACATCAGTGAGTTTTAGAACAACCCCACCCTCTCTCTCTCACAACCCCCAGACAAGTATAGCAAGATAGAGAAGAAGAGAACAATCTTATGTAAACTCTGTTTTGGACTTCACCTCCCATCTCTTATCTTCACTGCAAGGATAGATTTTCACAACCTAAAGTGCCCAATAAGCATATTGGATGTTTAATGTGTGAGGACTGAATTATGATCTACCCAAAGAGGTAGACCTAGAGTTCCTACTTTCTTCTCCATACTCTTTCTAAAATCAAATCCCCCTTGGCCTTTCTGTTCTAATACTGAACTGTGAAACAAGTGAAACGTCTCCCTCAGTATACATTTTTTAAAAAAAATGTTGCTGAGTAGGTTTTGACTTAGGACTTGTAACAGTTATGTTAGCAATTCTCACATATTTACAATAGTAGAACATTTTAACAAATTAAAAGAAGACTTCTATTGGGAGAAAAATCCACAGCCCTGTGATTCTTTTGAAATTGTAAGAAAGGCTTTAGAAAGAAAAAGTGCAATAGGAAGCTTATACTAACCACAGAGGTGGTCAAAAATTGTTTTATGACTAAGCAAAACTTTTCACAAAAGTTGTAGAGTTTTGGAAAAAAATGGGAGGTGTCTTTCTGTCAAAAAATGAGCAAAAATATATAGACTCTGAAATGGAAATGCACTGTTTCTTGGAAGCTATAATTTATGGTGTGGACGCCCTTTATCTCCCATGATGTACTATGAACATGCAACTGGGGAGGGAAGACAGTGTGCCATAGGTTATTTATTTCAGCTAGGGAATCCCCCACATAGCCAAAAATGGGGACAAGTAGAACTCTGATCATGAGTGACTGGTGCCACCTGAATCGGGGGGGGGG
>NW_005841837.1:5528960-5545529 GCF_000455745.1 Alligator sinensis
GGCAGCCCTGTCGGGGGGGCCCCCGGCCACATCGGAGGGGCATGTGCACCTCCATGCACGTCCTACCAGTTGCCTATGACTCTGACATTTCAACATTCTGCAGGGTTTTTGGTTGTAGCTGCATTGGTCTAAGGACATAGGCAGACAAGGTTCTTTGGGCAGATGTGATTCTTTTATTAGACCAACTGAGTAGTTGGAACAAAGTTCTTTGCAAGCTTTCAGGCACAAGCACCCTTCTTCAGGCATAAGGAGACTCCATTTCAGCTTTCTTGGTTTTCATAGATTTCATAGATTTCTAGGGTTGGAAGGGACCTAGAAGATCATAGGGTATGACCCAGTTTACTGGACATGTGTACACCAGATGCTCAAAGCCCAACTGTTACTGTGCAATCATTTAGTACTTGCATAACCAAGTACTAAATGACTACACTGTAACCATCATTACTGAGCAATAGTGTCCTGGTATGGTTCATGGCTGGTGGTGCTACTATGAAGTAGTAATGAGCTACCATGCAGTAAGTGTCTCATCTAGATTGCTGCCCCACAACCTTCGCTGCCACCTGGAAGGCTACCTATGGCTGAGCTATATCTCCCTGCCCCCAGCAGCCAAGGAGTACATTGCCAGGTTCCTTGGCTTGTGAGAGGCCCGTATCCACCCAGCTGTGGGGGCACAGGCTGCTCAATAAAGTTTTGCACTGTCTCCCACCTCCTTCCATGCTGTCAGGGGAGAACCCATGGCCCACGGGAATGTGGCTGGGCTGACAGGGAGGGAGAGCAGGACCTGGGGTCAAGGGCAGGGGGCCTTCACCCCAGTGTGGGGCTTACCACATGGCCAGGGATGGCATGTGCAGCAGCTCCTCTTGGTCCCAGTTGACGGTAACACTGTGTGACTCCAGGTGGAGTGGGGCATGGAGTGTGGGCGCTTGAGCAGGGCCCATTCCCCCAGGAGAAGCTGGTGCTGCTGCTGGTGACATGGGCAGCTATACCTCATGGGTAGGGCTGAGGCTTCTGAGCTGTTGGGACAGACACTGCCCCAGGCTCCCCAACCTGCTCGTGGAGGCTGCAGGTGGGAACTTTGGTGGGATGGTCTGCTGGCGCCCTGAGGAGCCCTCCCCTGGTGACACATCACCACGGATGCCAGGACAGGGTAGGGGCTCAGGCAAGCTGCCCATGCTTCTATACACATGACAGGTGCAGCCTGGGTCCCAGGGAACAAGAATCTCTGTCAGTTGCTAGATAGAGGTTATGGACTTGTGGGCACTTCCTGACCAATGATTGTGGTTGGTGACCATGAACCATTGTTCCTGCAAGGCCTTGACCTTTATGGGGCAATGCCACACTGACTGGTTGTGCCCGTACTCCTGCATCCGGCTTGACAGCCCCTCATACACATGGGCACTGGAATGCCCACCTTGTATTAACTGTTGCTGCACTTCCACCTTTCCCCACAGTGCCATGAGGTTGCCAGTCTCCTCCTGTGACCAGCTGGGGCCCCGGGTGGCAGGCACAGGTGTGTCCATGGGTGTCAGCGATGATGATGAGACCACTGGGGCTCCCATGCTGGCTCTCCGTGCCTCCACATAGCTGTCCCTGTGCTACCAGGCCTGGCCAGCTGCCTGCAGTGCCCAGCACAGAGGCATGGCATGGGACTAGCAGCCACATGATAAGGCAATGCCCCACAGCACCTGCAGGCTCTGAGGCTTGCTGGGGGTGGGGTGCAGGCAGCTGGAGCTGGCCCCAGTGGCCGGGAGTTGCCTGCAGCTGAGAATGAGTGCTGGCAGGGGCCTAGAGTACCCTAAAGGCCTGTCTGGATGGCACAGGCCTGGCAGCCACATGTCACTGCAGTGCCAGGCAGTGGCAGTGGTGTGCAGACAGACTGGTGTTGCTAGCTTGCAGCCTGTGCAGGGGGACACAGGGAGCTTGAGTGGCCTCAAGCTTCCTGCATGTGCCCCAGGGCTCAAAATGCCTACAGGCTTTTAAGCACCTGAGACTGGGGCAGGCATAGAGCTGCCCCAGGCCTGGGGCAGGAGAGTCTCCTAGCCCTGGATCCCTGGGGCTAGCCTTAGGCAGGCTCCCTAGGTACAGATACAGGGTAAAGATTTGCTCCTGGTTGGCATCTACACATGTGTTACTGTGCAGTTACTTGCATTTGCAGGTAGCAAATTTACTAGTGAGTAGTGTCATTACTGCATAGTAAGTGTGTGCACGTGTAGACATGCACACTTACTGCTTTGTAAATTATGCTAGTGTGTAGTAAACCATCTCATGTAGATACGCCCAGGCTCTCTGAAACATGTTTTCAAACAAATCTCCTTGCCAGCAACTAGAGACCAAGATGGAGGATGCATGAGAAGAAGAATGCTTTTGAGTTTTTTCATAAGGCATATTTAATGTTTTACTTCAAGGTGGTGGATTTCAGTATGCAGAGCCATGGATAACTGTTTCATTGGCTAATTTCTTAGCTCACAAAAGTGCACTTTCAATGAAAAGTGACAGAAGAACGATTTGTCAGTTTGCAGAAATCCATCATGAGCTTGTAAAAGCCATCTTCTTTGTAGAGATTGATGGGCTCAGTCTTGTTGTTTACAAAGAAGCAAAGTATGTAGTAATGTCAGGGCAAAAGGGACTAAGTAACAAAGATATAAATCAAAGTTTAAGCATTACATTCTATGAAGGCTATACTCCATATCTGCACTACTGCTATCCTTCCTTCATTATTCACATATCATTTTATGACCCACATCAATACACATGTAGTCCTCATTACATAGTATGTGGTGTCTAAATTGGAAAGAAAAACAACAAAGGAACTTTTAAAGGGAATTGTGGAGTTGAAATATGTAATATGCTATTTCTTCTCTCATAAGTCTGAAACATTTTCTGTTGCTACCATTTAATAATATGATTGCTATTGCTTGGCTTCATGAATTTGCATTCACTAAATAAATAAATAGCACGGTTAACCTTTAGAACAGTCATGTGCTGACAATCTTAAAAACAGATTCCTCAAAAAAATGGGATATATTTTGGGTAAACTAATCTTCTTAGTGATATCCTTCCTCAAAATGTCAGTTGAGTATTCTTCTCTCCCCTGGAAAGAGTCAACACATCCTTCCCTTCCAACACTTTTCCATGTACTTTACAGTTCACTGTGTATACACCTACATGACCACCACATAAATATTGCAGCATTTAATCAGCCTGAGGCTTTTTGAGTTAGGTAAAATAATTCATAATGAATAATTGATTCAATCCATTTTGCCATTTTCCTGACTGCAAATTGTCTGTTGACTACAGAGAGAGCATTTGGGGAGTGAGGTACTATTGATCATGAGTAAAAGGAGCAGGCTCTGGATCTGTGTATATCTGATTTTGCTCTGGATGGAGTGGAAGTCTGAGGGTACTGTTTGAATCCACTACTTGGATGGTTCATAACAGCATGACTTTGAACGTTGTATCACCGTTGCTTAATCACCTAGTATGAAATTCACCTAGCATGCTTATTTGCCCCAATAAATCTAGACTACTCATGGAAAAGAGAATATAGATAATAGTGTGAACACTAAGCAAACTTAGTTAAAAATGATTAGTCAAGGTACTATAATGGTAGTTTTCATCCAGCTTCACACGTTCATGCTGCAAGACTCTTACCCAACTTTGGCTATATGAAATTTTACTTTAGATTAAACTTATTTCAAAGTGCTTAGGTACCTTGCAGAATCAGGGCTTTTGTTACATAAGAAGCAAGAATATGAGGTATTTTTTATAAATGAAGAACAGGCAATGAGGATTTCTATATCGTATAGACCTGTGATTTAGTATTGGGTTACATCTTTAACTGTATTTAAAACTGATCCATTACTACTAATCTTTAAATATGGTGGCAAAAAGATAAGTAACATTTCTTCCTCCTTTCACTCTTTGTTTAAGGTTCATTGAACCACAGTGTACATTTTTATTTTATAGCCTGGCAGGGAAATGTGGCATTCCAACCACTTACTGACCGATGAAGAAAGAGAGATCAAACTCCAACTGTCTGCATTCTTGAGCAGTAAAGAGTATAATTTAAAATATTTTTATTTCCCTGGGGCATATCTTCTGCTAAAATTCAAGAAATGCCATAAAATACCAACTTATGCTTTCTGATTATGTTAGAAGTAACCTTGATCTGTCAAGCACTATGGAAGGATGCTTATAGGATACCTAGGGGAAAATAAGATGATGTGAACTCAAATGTAAACCTGGACTGAGAAAAAGATATGCAGGAGGCAAATGAAAGCAAATTGGATTTATTCTTCTCAGCCTGTACTTAAAGTAGATGCTTCTTACTTTTGGTCATCTTCACAGTTTCTTCTATTTTATATCTTCCCTCCATTTTCTTAGCAAGGTGCCTACCAAATGCATCACTTGCAGGGAATATGATAAATTGAATGTTGATCTCCCGGTGAAGCTTGAGCATTACTGATTATAAACTTCAGGAACAGTTTGACACTGGTTTACTCAATAACTTAAGCAACACACTCTTTAACTAGGCCATAAATCTGTATGTCAGTTACAAGAAAGGAGACCCACAGTCTATCTTGTGTGCTTTCTCTTCTATGACCACATATACAGACAAATCAAAACTATTTAGGTTAGTTAAGACCAGGAAAGATTCAGGAACTCCAAGATCAGAGAAACTTCATGGGGACTGAAAAAGCTACAAGAAGAGATAAGACAGTAATAAAATTCAGTGCTGACAAGTGCAAAAGCAAATTTATTTAATATTATAATAGTATATATTTTAATTGAGCTGTTTTGGTATGGGCATAAAAGTTGCTGAGCTTCATGGTTCATACCCTGTCTATTGGTTTTGAACACCTTGCTGTGAAAGGTGTGGTACAGTCATTGTCAAATCCAGTTAGTGGACCAGATGTGTATCTAATGTAATCCATTTCCTGTTTTCCTAAGATCTGTGTGTGGTATTTATTTTCCTAAGTTTGAACAGGTAAATATATTGTCTCAGAAGCAGAAATCTCCAGCTGGGAGAACTGGTTAACAAGGTCAATATTTACCTACAGTTTTCTCACTATAGACTACAGTTGAGGTAACTTCAAGATGGTGTACTTTTTTCTGCTATGAGGAAAGGACTTCTGATCCAGCAATACATACGCCATCAGCAGCACAGAAAACACTTAATAGAAAATACTGGCTTTCTGTACACATTTGCTACATCCTCCAGTTCCCAGAGACCCTCAAGAACATAAGCTTCGGGCAGCTGAGGTAAGACGCATTGAGCATGAAATAAAGGCTTATGTGAGGCCATTTAAGTGCTTTTGTGCAATGGTTTTCTATACCTATCAACAAGTTGGGGAGGAAAGATGTTTAGCTATGAGGCCAAGCGGAGGATGGCATTGGCAGGGCTTTTTAGCCAGTACTGGATGACAGGGAGAGGAATAGCTAAACTAGACTGATTAGAAATGGCAGGGACCTAAATAGAGCATATCATAGAGCATATCATAAAAAATATATATCTTTTAATCAAAACTTGCCAAAATTTTCCTCTGAAAGCAATTTTTATTAAGCAGAAAGTATTATAGAAATGGCAATTTTCATTTAAAATGTGACCAATTCATTGAAATTAAGATTTCAAATATAACCTCTAATTCAAATAAAACATTTGATTTGTTTGAATGATTCAAAATTATGTTTAGTTTTATTGAAAAATTCTAGAAATCTGTTTTTATTTGACCATAATCTATTTTTTCCTCACTTTTTCTTCTTTGGTTTAGCTGCCAGGCTGAAAAAATCATCTTTCACTCAGCCATACACAATATGCCATGGAAGCCTGTGTTGGTGAAAACCAAAATAAGAGATTGCTTTTCTTTCTTTAAATATTCTAAAATCAGGTGGTTTTTTGCCCTCCTTTCCAAATTTGAGAATTTCCCCTAAACTAGAGACTGCTAACAGGCTTTCTCATGAACTTATTTATTTCCTTTTCTAACTCTCTACTCATTCTCCAGAACCCTTGGTCTCATGGACAGCATCTAGCTTGTGAACAAACAGTGAAGAGGTGTTTTTGAGTGTTCATCTGACAGTGAGGAAGCTGAGGCTGAAAGTTATATAAGTAAGCCAGAGGAGGGGCAATGTCCAGCTGCCTTTTCTGACAGTGCTCACAACAAATACCCAGCCCCCGTATGTTTCATTCCTTCCTCAAAAAGGCACAGCAGATAATTGTACAGCCTCCTTCCTGGGAAAGCACAGCTAGGGTCAGATGCTGAAAGTGTATGGCAACAACAAGAAAAACAAAGTCTCTGACAGGGAGTGAGCAAGTGTGAAGAGAGCAGTGCTAGGCATCTCTTCTATTCCTCATCCCATTAATTAGAGGCAGCAGAGGTAGCAATTAATCCATATGGCTTTGAACAAGAGATACTTCCCAGACAAGTAATCCTCCACTTCATTAGTCTTCCTACTGGTTCTTTTGCCTCCGTGGCTGTTTTGCAGGAAAGTACACCAAATAGTCCCCTCTGTTCAATGCTATCGGCATCCTCTGCTTCATCAAAGCTGCAGCAATGAGCTGCTTCAGGATTAACTCCACCGCAGCATCACCCCCCTGTAGCCTCCTTAGAATAGGAAAGGAAGTCTAATTCCTGTTTCAGGCACAGACTACCTGAAGAAATTCATAGAATTTAGAAAGATGATGAGGGAAGAGTGAAGGGCCATAACCCTAATAATACAGAAAATAAGAATACAGCAGTGATACTGGTAAAACTCTGTGGGCAGTTGAATAGGATTTTTTGTTTTTTGACACATTGTTGGTGACTGATATTTTAAAACATGATTGCACATGGGACTATGTGATTGAACAAGTGCATAAGGAGAATTGTACGTGAGCGTCTACACAAGCAGCCAACTATGTAGTTGTTACTGCGTTGTTATTGCTTAAGCAAGTACTAAATGATTTTGCAGTAACTGGTGTTACTATGCAGTCTCAGCCACACATGGTTATTTTTAGCTACTACTGTGCAGTAGCAATGAGTTACTATGAAGTAGCTCATTGCTACAGCGATGTAGAATCTCATGTGTCCTCTGTTCCCCATTTTGCTATAGAGATTGCCCAGGCTTTTAGTTCAAGTGTGTAAGCATAAACATTCCTACTCTTCCTTCCCATGCCACAAATATGCGAGTGGGAAATGGAATAACTTCCCTTTCCAATATGTCAGAGTGTATGGGTCAAATACTGATTGATTGCTGACATTGATTAATAACAAACTGCTTGAGCAAGGAGGGAATTGCACATTTCTTGGACCAGATTGGGCTTTGCTGGTTGCCACGTAGGGCCAGAAGGGAATTCTCCTCCTCGTGATTTCCCTCCCCCCCACCCCCAGTCCTTGCTACTATACATGTTTGGCGGGGTGGGGGGAGGGAGGGGGCTTAAGCCTTCTTCAGGAGCATTGGGTGTTGGCTACAGCCAAGGCTGGGGATTTCAACTGGTGTGTGCTAGTGCTCCTGCTGGGAGGAAGCAAAGGTTCCTTACTAAAGGGTCTTGCCCCTGTGACCAGGGTCAGATCAATTGCCATATTTAGGATCAGGAAGGAATTTTACTCCCATTCATATTAGTTAGTACTGACTGGGAGCATCTACATGAGATGTTAACTGCACAGTAGTGTGCTGGGCAAAAAACATGCTAATACACTACTGAACAGTAATATTAAGCTACTGCGCAGTAAGCATCACAAAACCCATGTGCCGGTGCTACTGCACAGTAGTGCAAGTTACTGCACATTGATTTAGTACTTGGTTAACCACATACTAAACTTAATGAACAGGTACTACAGCACATTAATGGACATGTAGACACATCTCCTGTGAAGGTTTTTGCCTTCCTCTGTAGTGGAGGTGTGGCCCTCTACCTGGGATCTCTTGAACATATAGTAACTACCTTTTATAGAAACAGGACATTGGCTATTATAGTCCCCCTGTTTTACCTGTGGCACGCTAACTAGGATGTTATGTTTTGTGTTGTGTCAGGGTTGATGGTAGTTTTACTAAGAGGTTAGATCAGGGAATTGTATGGGATGTATAACAGGTTATAAGTTCCTGTTACTTAGAGAGGAAAAAAAAATAGGGTCTAAATGGAGCCTAGATGAATAGAAAGAGTTGGTCTATCTGTAAAGAGAGGGACTGCTAGAGCCCAGGAAGGGAAAGTGCCTACTGCTGTGCTACTAGCACAGCAATAGTACAACAGGCAAGGAAACTGGGGAAGCAGCAAGAGAGAGATGGCAGTACTAGCTCTGCTGCTATAGGCCATCCTGAAGGCCAGTAAGGCCCATTAGGGAACACCAGCAGACTGCCTATGGAGTCACCTGACCAGAAGGGGCCAGGGCTCTGGTAGCATATAAGATAGAGTCAGAGCAATCAGTTGTGCTGTGGAGGATGGAGGGGAAGGAGCTCTATCTGCTGAAGTGTTTTTGATGGAGATCCTGTAGTTCTTGAGATATGGCAGTAAGAAGCTGAGGGATGGTAGGGTGGAATGAGACTTTGTCTGGAGTAGAGTTTCAGATAGCTAGTGAGCTTAGAGGATTGTTTGCAACAAGTCTGCTGATGACAGCAATCTGTGGGGAGTAGATACACCCTAGGGTAGGGCTAAAATTCAGAGTGACCCAGACAAATTGGAGGATTGGGCCAAAAGAAATATCATGAGGTTCAACAAGAATAAGTGCAAAGTCCTGCATTTAGGATGGAAGAATCCCATGCACTACTACAGGCTGGGAACCATCTGGCTAAGCAGCATTTCCACAGGTGGCTCTGTTTTTGATGGGAAGTTTGTAGCTTGGCCCTTACCTCATATTTAAAACCCTATAAGACAAAATAGGTTTTTCTCTGCCTACCCCCACTGATCAGGCTCCACATAGAATACTGTGGTATTTGCCTCTCCATCACCATAGTCCTTTCATATATCCCCTTTCATATCATAGACTAATGCTGAGAATGCTCATCCAGGATGTGAGGAGCAAGGCTCAGTTCCCTTCTCTCTCTCACTTCCCAGTATGTACCCTACTGATGAAACTATAGGCTAACCTCTAATGGCACAGATGCAACCTATATGTGACTTGCAGTAGATTAGTGAAGGGACAGATAGCACAGTGGCAGGTAGGGCAGGAAACAGAAAGCAGAGCAGCAGGCCAGCCAGAATGCACAAGGTAGAACGTCAGATGAGGCAGGGGAAGAGGATCAGTATGGTACTTGTAAGAAGTGGGGGACAAGCTTAAATTGTGGCACACATCCCAAAAAGTTTGGCCCCACTGCAATAAGTTAGTTTGGAATGACTCTATAGCCTAATGGGTAGATAGCTTCCTCAAACCACCAGAGAGAGTCTTGGCTTCTCCATAGTCCAAAAGTGATGGATATATTTTATCCAGTGACTGTTCATTGTAAAATACATGCATGGTTTTGAGTCCAGGTGGCCAACACTCTGGCTAGATGCTCTAACTACTGAGATATTACCCAAGTAAAGGGGGTATAGTGTTTTAAAAGGAAAGAATGCCCCCTACTTAGTGTTTGAAAGAAAGAAAGAAAATATTTGACTTGATGAGAAGGTGGTGGGCTATGCATCCCAAGTGAGAATGGATTTCCCTTGACAGCACTGAATAAGCTGCCTAAGCTTTGGAGCAGCCTTAGTTTAATATATGTTTTCAGTGTCTGTCTAAGCGTCTTTCTACTCAGCCTGATGAGTAAAGGCAGATCCTAGGTCATTCAGGTGATTTCTCTGGATCCCATTCCAAGTTTAATTTCCCCCCTTGCCTTGTATGGGTACTCTAGGTGCCCAATTCAAGGCTCTGGATTCACCACTGTGAGTTGTAGCATCTAAGGCACATTCTGGTGCTGATCCTTAGGCTAGAAAGTCACTTAGCTGCTATGTAAATGTTACCCTTGAGGTGTGTCTATAACACAGATTTACCATGCCAGGCCATGCATGCATATGACATACTGCTCTCAGCGGGTGCATTTACAGGAGACATTTACTGCAGTTGCCTAATTAGCTCCACAGTAAATGTCTTGGCGGCTGTACCTGCCGCCCTATTAGGATGCAGGAAATGAATAAATTCCACAGTAGGTTAGTACTTGTAAAAAGAAGTACTATCCTGCTGAAGAGTTTTTTCATGCACTCATGTAGATGCTGACCCAGCTGGCTGGGGCACAATGGTGCTTCAGTATTGGGGCTGTCTGCCAGATAGCCCCACACTGGAGACTCCTCATGTCCCAGACAGCCCCTCCACAGCATATTGAGTCAGGTTGGAGTAGCCCTGGGCTGGCAGGCTGACCCCCTGGTTCCCCTGCCACCCTGTCAAGCTGTGGAGGTGGGGTGGGGACTTTTGGGGCCCCTTGGCCAGAGGCATGCAGAGGCCTGCCACACTGCCATGAAAGTCTCCTCCCACCTCTTCCCTTTCTCCCTCCCCTTGTGTTTCAGAACACCATGGCTTCCCACCCTTTTCTGTTTTTGCAGCTCCCTCCTCTCCCCCCCGCCCCCCATTGCCACTTGGTGCCAATTTCATACCTTTTTGTTGTCCCTGCCCTTTTTCATGGGGACTGGGTTTTTTCACAGGGACTGACCAAATTCACTGTTTCTGTAAAAATTGCAAAATTATGAATTTGGTACGTCCCTAGTAATAAGTATGGAGCACCGTGTAGTGTTTGACGTGGTAATTTTGCAGTGTCAACATGCATGTAGTCTCTTCTCTTTCCCATCTGAAAAACAGGGAAAGCAACATGCCCTTGGGTGACAGGAGTTCTTTGAGGATTGGGAGATTAAAAGATTGTGAAACGCCCAGATACTACAGCAGTAGGGGAGGTATAGGTACATAAGAACCTTGAGCTTTGATATCTGTGTGAGAACGAGATGCTTCTGTCAAGTACAATTAGGTGGAATTGAACTACCAGACAGGAAAACACAAAAGGAGAGAAAAAAAGATCTCTCTTTTTTTTTTTAATTTTGCAAATTTTTTAGTGAGTTGCTTGTAACACTTTGCTCAGTAGCAGCAAAACTATTCTTCAGTATATGTTTCCCATATCTCTCCCCTTTGGGTAAGAATAATTTCTTAGGCTTAATTGTAATATTTCAGTTGACACTAATGATTGTGCAGGCTGTAAACACAGGAAACTCCACTGAGATAAAGAGCAGAAGACAAACCTAATGAGGTTCTTTTTCACTTTGAATCTTGTAAAACATATTGTGGCACTTGAAACTGTCAGCAGCAAAAGGGCCTCATTTATTTTATGACAGGGTGTGCTATAGAGGTGCTCATGACCATGAAGCCCCATTCACTTCTATTGCTAATGCTTTGACAGTGGAAAGAAAGAGTGTTTGTATATGGTACATGACCCTGCACACAGGTTCTCTCTCATGACTTTTCTTTCCTCTTCTACATGTCATACATACCCCATGAAACTACTTTAGGTTCAAATACCAACCACTGTCATCTGTGTCTAGCCTTTCCCCTGCCTCCCAAGAGCAATATTTGTTTCCTAAACTTAGATGCCTGGTTCACTTATCCTGTGAGAGTAATCCTTGTTACATGTCTCTTGTTTGATAACACTAATCAAAATCTCTATAACTAAAAGATACTCCTTGAATAGACTTTGAACTTCTTTTATAAAAGGACATCTAGCTATTGCACAGTGCTTTTTATCACTAAATTTCAGAACATTATCCAAAGGGACAACTGAGGCATTTAGGAGCCATAACTTGCCCAATTTCAATCAGCAAGGAAGTGGCAAAGCCAGGAGTGGAACCCATGTCTCCAGTCTAGTCTGCCATCTAATATGCCAGTGGCTTTCAAACTTTTTTGACCACAGCCCCCTTTACCTGCAAAATATTGGTGCTTCTGGCCCTGCACCTGAAGCATCTCTGCATGTTCATGGTATCAGCCTCAGGGTTGATGGATTGCAACACCATTACTTGTCAGGTGTTGATCAATCCTATATTATTGACACGTATGCATGTGCCAGATGGCAAAGTGCCACATATCCCCAGAGGCACATGTACTCTAGTTTGGAAAACACTAAAGTAGGCCTTGCTGATTCATCACTATCAACACAGCTATCAATTTCCTTACCATACGCATAATGTCACTAGCTTTTTCAAGGAATGTGCTCTTACAAAAAATATCCACTTCTGTCTGCTATACATCAGCAAATGAAGCAACACTGGAACTTTTATAAATCAGTACTTGCCTTCCACAGTCAGATATGATAGTGTTGTGTGAGCATGTCTACACGAGACATTTACTGTGCAGTTGACTAATTAATTGCACAGTAAATGTCTTAGCCTCTACATGTGTGCCCCTATTAAGGTCCACAAAACTAATAAGCTCCACAGCAGGGTAGTACTTGTAAAATACAAGAACTACCCTACTGCAGAGTTTTTCTGCACAGCAGCACAGATGTAGATACTGCCCCAGCTGGCTGGGGCACAGAGTGCAGGGCTAGCAGGCAAGTAGCCCCCACAGTGAAACACTCTCATGCCCCAGCCAGCTTCTCTGCACTACATTTGAGCAGCCCTGGGCTGGCAGGTTGATACGCTGGGTCATGTGTAGACATGTCCTGTTTGTGTTATAAATATTTAAGAGAAATGGATTGAATAGATATATTATGGGTGCCTTGTCAATGCTTTATATGTAAGAGAGAGATGCAAAATAGCTTAAGAACATTCTTAAGGGAGGTTGATTGTTTGTTAATGTGGGATTTTTGATGCACTGTATGTGAAGAAATCCCCTTTCTGACTGTCTTTGTTTTGCTGTGTGTCTTGTTTGGGTTGTATGCTCTGCATCCTCCTATCCCCCTTTACTGTGTCCAGACCCTTTGTCTTAAGTTTCCTGCCAGGGAACCTATGGAAGCACTTTTGTGACACTGGTCACTCCACCAGGGGTTGCTGATGACCAGAGATCCTGGTTTTTCCTGATAAAAAAAAGCAAATTCTCTGATAAAACCCCCAAAATCTGTGATTCAAATTAAAGGCCCCAGACAGCCCCCTGGCCCTGCTGGTGTCCCCCACCCCCACAGACACACAGGAACAGATGCAGGCACACACACACAGACACAGACACACATTTGCAGGCACAGACACACACACAGAGACATGCAGACACACATGCAGGCACAGGCATACACACAGGCAGGCAGGCACACACAGGCACACATATGCAGGCGCAGGCACAGACACAGACATACAGAGGCACACACACACACACAGACATGCAGACACATGCACAGGCACAAACAAGCACACAGACGTGTGTGCAAACACAAGCACACATGCAGACACAGACACACACAGAGGCACCCACACACACACACAAACATGCAGACACATATGCAGGCACAAACATACATGGACATGCAGGCACACACAGGTACACACATGCAGGAACAGACACAGACACACACCCCCCAGCAGATAAGTGTGTGTGGAGGGACAGGGGGTAGGGTGTGGGAAAGGGAAGGGGCTGGGAGGGGGAAGATTGAGAATGTGGGGGGAAAATGGGAGGGTATGGCATGGGTGAGCAGGTGGGTGGGGATGGAGCGTGCCCCGGGTCATGGCAGCAGCATCTCCCTTGGTGCCTTCCCATACTTTGCTTCTTACTGGGAGAGGGGGAGGGGTGCACAGGGCACTGCCAGCCCTACACAGCACACCTCAGTGCCTCCCCACCCCTGACCTCATGTTGCTGTCTGTGCCCGCTCCCAAGAGAAGGACCAGGAGGGCAAAAGCAGTGGTGCCTCTCTACATGCCACACATGCGCCACCTGGCCAGCCGGATGTGGGCATGGGGTTCACATGTGGCAGCTGCTACTGCACCACACTACCACTGCCACGCCCCGTGCTGCTGTCCTATGGCCAGCTGCGCATCTGTGTGAGGCGGTGGCAGCCACTGCATGCAAACTGCTGCCCCCCCAGCTTAGCAGTGCATGTGCAGCCTGCAGAGGGCCACCATTGCCCTTGCCCCCCTGCCCCTGTTCTTGGGACCTGGCACAGAGAGCGAGCTGAGGTGGTGGATGGGGAGGCACTGCAGTGTGCTGCATGGGGTCTCTTCCCTCCCCTGGAAAAGAAGGAAAGTATTGGAAGACACCAAGGGAGACACTGGTACTATGCCCCTGGGTGTGCTCCATTTGTGCCCACCTGCTCACCTGGGCTGAGGGATAGGGAATTGTTGGGGAAAGTCAACACTTAATAATAAAGTGCTTGCCTGCCCAGCAGCACATGAACCCAGAGTGGTGCTATTGGCCTGACCGGGCTTCGCACCTCCATATGCACTTCCCTTAAGGGCTGATAGCACCACTCCGGTTCCATGTGCCACTGGCCAGGAGGGCACTCCATGTCTTCCCCCAACACCTCCCAGATCCCTCAGCCCCCAGCCAGCTCCCCACAGGAGTCCCTGCCTAGCTGGCGGCATGTAGACCTGAATCAGTGCGCAACTGGCCCTTAAGAGAAGCTGCACATGGAGGCTCTGAGCCTGGTTGTGCTGATAGCGCCACTCACAGTACATATGCAGCCAGCCAGGCACTCCATGTCTTTCACCAACACCTCAGACCCCAGCCAGTTCCCCACAGTTAGCTTTCCCCCAAGCCAACTCAGCCCCCAGCCAGCTTCCCCCCTGAGTCCTGCCCCATAACCCCCCCAGCCCTCTGCAAACCGCATTTATCTAATCTTACAGGCTCCAGGAAGGAAAGTGAGCCTGAAGGAAGCCTTGGGAATGACTAATGGCCTCAGGCTGTGCCCTTTCTCCTCTCCCTCCTCCTCTTACTACCCCTCCGGGCAGGGCTGGGGGTTTCCCACCCGTTTTTGCAATCAGCTCTTGCAGGCTGGAACCCTGCCAGCCTGCAGAACTCTTTCCAAAATTTGGGAAAACCATGGGTTTCTCTGCTAAAAGGGAAAATCCACATTTTCTCTGATAAAAACAGGAAAACTGTGGTTTCTCTGTTTTTCTGCAGGAAATGGAAAACCCAGATCCCTGCTGGTGATTTCTAAAAGGATTGGGTTACCTTAGCAGTGTTCAGAGGATGCTGATTTCTGGTTGGAGTCAGGCAATGAGGTCAGAAAAGTTATTTAAGGGTCAGGACACCTGGTCTGGGGGTTCTTCCTCCAGAGAGGCATTTTGGAAACACAAACTGATGCATGGGCCTCCAGAATCCTCTGGATGTATATTTACATAGCTTACCTAAAATTTAGCCAATAAATTAGGGTTATGTATCTTTAGCCATGTGTTAAAAAGGCCAACAAGCCCATTCTGTTTTGCTCAAGGCATTTTTTCTAATACTCTTCTATCTTGTACTCCTTACCCATTCTCCCTCTCTCTGATTAATTAAAGCTATCTGTTACAGCACACCTAGCTGTCAATGCTTGAGAGGAGGGGCAGGCCTTTTTGCTCCTAGCAGAGCTCAGCTGATAATTATCTGATTCTGTTGTACCTGAAAACATCCTGGGTAGCTTCAGGCTATAAGGAGCACTCAGAAATACTACCAGTGGGCAAAGCATCCCAAGGTCTGCAGGGACTGTGTACCCTGGGCTGCACAGGACCCTAACAGAGACCAGAGCCTGGGTGGTAACAGTGATTACCCCAGGCTTGTGGGTGTGCTCTGGGAAGGTGGCCGGCCAGATGTAGACACCCTAGGGGAGACACCTGAAGCATGGTTTTGGTTGGGCACAGTGAGGTGGGTGGCTCAACATAGCAGCACCCCCTGCTGCCCTGCCACACTATACTGCTGATGAAAACTGTCACTTTTAAGAAGACAAAGTTTAACAGGGATGGAGACTGCACCAGTGAAACATACACATACATACAGAGAATCTTTTAATAGTACCCATCATGAGTGCCATTGGAGCAATCCAGATCTGTCCATAAGAAGTAGGTTCTTGGAGGGTATTCTTCATTGATTTATGCACTGCCAGGAGCACCATTCAATCTGTACTATCTCTTCAGGGCAGAGTGGAGTTTCTTGATATTCCTCCTGTTCCTTTTATATTAATGCAGTATGTCTAGAAAATAAATCCAAACAGGCTGTACCCAATCTTTTATACCTTTGTTTCCAGCAATGCTCCCATCAGGTAATGTAGAACATAGGGTTTGATTTATTTACATCAGCATTTTAAATCATTACCAAGGGGCTATATATAAGAGAAGATAAGAATAAATCCAATACAGGGAAACAATGTAAGGTACCTCCTTTTCATGTATTATAATAGAAAAATAAATAAGAGAGGTAAAAGCTCAGTAGCCAGAGAGGATGCAACTCAGTACAGACTTTTACACTGAAACTCACCTGATCTCAGTGGAGTTTCATAGACTGTAATTGTCTTCAAGCCAGGGAAAATTTCCAAGTAGTGTAGACAGTTATAGGTACAAATTTAAGCCAAATCAAGTCAAATTAATCAAATCAAGTCCCTATCATAGAGGCATCGGAATAAGCCTCACCTGTGTGCCCTGTTGCCCATTCTGTAAGTGTCTACACATTTCTTGGTTGTGAAAATATGCTTAGAGCAGCAGAGAGTAAACCTGGGTGATATATATATATATATATATATATATTTTTTTTT
>NW_005841837.1:5545560-5546670 GCF_000455745.1 Alligator sinensis
TTGGCAAATACTACTTGTGAATTTGGCAAATACTACTGTGAAGGAGAACTATTATTCCCTACAGGCTGAGATTGGCAACCAGTGAGGGCAACTTGAGACTCTTTGGGTTAAAGAAAGGGGGGAATGTGGTGAAGGGGATATGCACTCGGTGCATGGTTGTCATGGGTGACTTAACTACCCTGATATCTCATGGGAAGAGCACTCAGCCAAATCCAATCGGTCACAGTGCTTCCTCCTAAGCATTGATGAGCTCTATTTGTCATAAGAAATCTACTGACTGACAAGAGGAAAGGCGCTGCTGGACCTGCTACTGGCCAAAGGGGAGGATCTAGTGAGAGACCTGAGAATTGAAGGGAACCTGGGAGAAAGTGACCATGAGTTGATCACTGTCTCTATTCACCACAAACCTGGAAAGTCAATCAGCAATGCAGAAATCCTCGACTTTAGGAAAGCCGACTTTCATAATCTTAGGAGGCTAGTTGTTGAGGCCCTAAAAAGCCATAATCTGACAGAGAGGGGAGTCCATGATGAGTGGTCACTCCTTAAGGATGTGATCCTTGAAGCACAAGGGAAGTCTATTGCAGCCCACAGAAAAAGTAGTAAAAGCGCTGGGTGACCCCCTTGGTTCAATAGGGAACTTATGGACGTCCTGCAT
Organism: Alligator sinensis; assembly: GCF_000455745.1. Classification (NCBI taxonomy): domain Eukaryota; kingdom Metazoa; phylum Chordata; order Crocodylia; family Alligatoridae; genus Alligator; species Alligator sinensis. The sequence goes on from NW_005841837.1 coordinate 5,546,216, forward strand.
ATAAAAAAGAAGCTTATAAAGAATGGAAGAGGGGAAACACTACTAAGGAGGAATATCCAGTACTGGCCCGCATCTGTAGGAAACTAGGAAAGCCAAGGCTGAAACTGAGCTGAAACTGACCACACAAATCAAGGACAATAAAAGTACGTCATAAGATACGTTGGAATTTGGAAAAAAAAAACAAGGGTAACAGTGGACACTTACTAAGTGGATGAACTAGTGCTCCTGCTTGCACAAAACACCTATGACTTAGTAGGGCTAACAGAAACCTGGTGGGATTCGTCCCACGACTGGGCGGTACATATTGAGGGTTATAGATTGTACAGAAAGGACAGGGTGGGGAAAAAAGGGGGAGGGGTTGCGCTCTATGTCAATGAGCAATATACATCAACCCTCATCAAGACGGAATTGCAGGATGAGGAAGTAGAAGGATTGTGGGTTAGGCTACATGGGGG
>NW_005841837.1:5546720-5547345 GCF_000455745.1 Alligator sinensis
CCAAGGGGAAGAACTAGATTTGGGGCTCCTGAGGCAGCTCTCAGAGACAATAAAAACTAAGGAGGCGGTAGTCATGGGGGACCTAAACTACCCGGACGTCTGCTGGGAGTCGCAGACAGCAAAGTCCCACCGCTCATGCAGGTTTCTACCCGGTGTACAGTACCTCCACCTGACACAGGAGGTACACGGTCCCACTAGGGGGAATGCCATACTGGATCTGGTATTGGCAATGGGGGATGACATGGTAGGGGACCTACACATCGGTAGCCATCTGGGGGACAGTGATCACCTAATAATAGAATTCTTCATAAAATGTCGAGTGGGTAAGGTAACTAGTAGGGTGAAAGTGCTAGACTTTAGGAAAGCTGATTTCAATGAACTCAGGCGATTAGTCAAGGACGCATTGCAGAGTAGGAGTTTTGAAGAGATGGGAGCCCAAGAAGGGTGGCTGTGCCTTAAGGAAATGATCCTTCGGGCACAAAGCAAGATGATCCCCGAGCGAGGCAAAAGGGGGAAAGGGGCCAGGAGGCTTCCCTGGCTGACCACAGAAATCCAGGGCAGCCTAAGGGCCAAAAGGGGAGCACATAAAAAGTGGAAACAGGGAGAGATCACCAAAGATGAATAT
>NW_005841837.1:5548286-5548635 GCF_000455745.1 Alligator sinensis
GGAGAAATGCAAAGTGCTGCACCTAGGGAGGAAAAATGTCCAGCATACCTACTGCCTAGGGAATGACCTGCTGGGTGGCACAGAAGTGGAAAGGGATCTTGGAGTCCTAGTGGACTCCAAGATGAACATGAGTTGTCAGTGTGACGAAGCCATCAGAAAAGCCAATGGCACTTTATCGTGCATCAGCAGATGCATGATGAATAGATCCAAGGAGGTGATACTTCCCCTCTATTGGGCGCTGGTCAGACCGCAGTTGGAGTACTGCGTGCAATTCTGGGCGCCGCGCTTCAAGAGGGATGTGGATAACCTGAAGAGGGTCCAGAGAAGGGCCACTCGTATGGTTAAGGGC
>NW_005841837.1:5548679-5559834 GCF_000455745.1 Alligator sinensis
ACCCTGGACCTTTTTAGCCTCTGCAAGAGAAGGTTGAGAGGTGACCTTGTGGCTGCCTATAAGTTCATCAGGGGGGCATAGAAGGGAATTGGTGAGATTTTATTCACCAAGGCACCCCCGGGGGTTACAAGAAATAATGGCCACAAGCTAGCAGAGAGCAGATGTAGATTGGACATTAGGAAGAACTTCTTCACAGATAGAGTTGCCAAGGTCTGGAATGGGCTCCCAAGGGAGGTGGTGGTCTCCCCTACCCTGGGGGTCTTCAAGAGGAGGTTAGATAAGCATCTAGCGGGGGTCATTTAGCCCCAGCCCTCTTTCCTGCCTATGCAGGGGGTCGGACTCGATGATCTATTGAGGTCCCTTCCGACCCTAACATCTATGAAACTATAAGCCGAGTGGGGCGGCTGATAACTGACACCCAGGAAAAAGCCAATCTCCTTAACTATTAGTTTGTGTTGGTCTTCCATCAGCCCAAGGGGATCACCCTGTCTGACAGGATGCAGGTTTACCAGGGGAAGGGTGAACATGCACCCATCATTGGTTTTGATCTTGTGAGGGAACACCTTGAGGGGCTGGATATCCACAAATGAGCCAGCCCAGACAGAATGAACCCAAGAGTCTAAAGGAACTGGCTGACATCATAGCACAGCCAATGGCAAGGATATTCAAGAACTTGTGGAGCTCAGGTGAAGTGCCTGATGATTAGAAGAGGGCCAATGTGGTGCCTATCTTCAAGAAAGGGAGGAAGGAAGATCCAGGGAACTACAGGCCAATCAATTTGACATCAATCCCTGGAAAGATCTTGAAGAAAATCATCAAGGAAACCATTAACAATGGGCTAACAGAAGATAACATTCTGAGAGAGTGCCAACATTGTTTTGTTGCAGGTAGGTCTTGTCTGACCAATTTCATTTCCTTCTATGACCAGGTGACATATCACATGGACAAGGAAAAAGAGGTAGATATCATATTTTTGGACTTCAAGAAAGCCTTTGACCTGGTATCACATGATGTCCTTATGGAAAAATTGGGGAATTGTGGCCTCAACAATTTCATGGTCCAATGGCTGGGGAACTGGCTCCATGGATGGACCCAGGAGTGATAGTTGATGGAACCAAATCAACATGGCATGTGGTGACTAGTGGCAGCCCCCAGGGCTCTGGTCTTGGACGTGTACTCTTCAGTGTGTTTATAAATGATCTGGACGCTAGTGTCAGAAGCGGCTGGCTAAGTTCACTGACAATACCAAGCTATGGGAAAGTGCAGTCACTCTAGAGGATAGGCTGGCAATCCAGGCTGACCTCGACAGGCTTACAAGGTGGGCAGATGAAAACCTGATGGCATTAAAATCCCATCATTTCTGTAACAGGGTGATGACAGAAACCCTGTTACTTGTAGTCTGAAGGCAGGACCATGAGATTCATTTTGCTGAAGGTCAAGGGGGAGGGGTCATTGAAAAGGCAAGGTTGACAGCCGACCGGACCCAGCTGACAAGTATCTATGCACTGGGTGAAAATAAAGAACATGAAAGTGGCCACCATGTTTAAAAGGCAGGCATCTAGAGGAAGGACCTAGCCCTTAGGGCATTAGAAGAAAGGAAGGAGTCCATGGTGGATGACGAGAATGGGACCACGTAAGTCCATGAATTTACTGCAGAGTGGTGAGCGGCAGGCTCACAGATGGCAGGGGCCACTGAGGATGGGTCCAGTGAACCTGTAAGGAGAGAGTTGGAAAATAAATTAGGAAGACAATGGGTGAAGGAATCACTAGTAACTCAGCTGAGTGGTGAGGAAACCATATTCCAGTTAATGAGCAACGAGCATGGCTCATTAAGACTCTATCCATTGTTCAATAAAGAAAATACATTATTAAGAACCAACTGGGAAGTCAATGGTATCACACCTCACTGAGGGAATAAGTCTTATTCTTTCTCCCATCTCAAGTCATGGCAGGAGAACTCTGAGTAAGGTCAGGGAGACGCAGCTATTCTCCCACAATTTCAGTGCCAAAACCTGACCTTGAAATGCAAGGTGCTCCACCTTGGAAGGAAAAACCCACACCACACTTATAGGCTAAGCAGTCTACACTTGCTAGCACCATGACTGAAAGAGACTTGCGGGTCATGACTGACCACAAAATGAACATGAGCCACTAATGCAATGCCACAGCCAGTAAAGCAAACAAAACTCTGGCTTGCATTTACTGATGCATCTTAAGTAAGACCCAGGAAGTCATCCTCCCACTTTACTTGATCTTGGTAAGACCACAGCTGGAATACTGTGTTCAGTTCTGGGCTCTGCAATTCAGAAAGGATGTGGAAAAGCTTGAGAGTCCAGAGGAGACCCACACACATGATTAGAGGACAAAAGAGCAGGCCTTATGAGTACAGGCTGAGACACATGGTACTTTTCAGTCTGCAAAAGCGTAGGCTCAGGGGTGACTTGATGGCAGCCTATAAGTACATAATGAGGTGTCCATCAACAACTGGGAAAATGTCTGTTCACTAGGGCACCCCATGGGAAGACAAGGTCCAATGGTCACCAACTCCTGGAAGACCATTTAAAGCTGGAGATAAGGTAAAACTTCTTTACTGCCTGAGTACCCAGGGCCTGGAATAGATCTCTCCCTTCCCTCTCCCTCTCTCTCTCCCTCTCCCCCTCCATGTCAAACAAGCACCTACTCTGGATACTTTCAAAAAACACTTGGATGCTTATCTTGCTGGGATCATTTGACCCCTGCTGGCTTCCTGTCCCTTGGGCATGGGGCTGGACTCAATGATCTTGCAAGGTCCCTTCCAGCCCTAATTTCTATGGTCTATGAAATCAGGTCTAATTCAGTGATGATTTTTGTTATATCCTGACTCCATGTGGTGCTCAGTGACTAGGGAGACAACAACCCAATTGCTCATGGATCCTCTTACTCATTAGCCAGAGTAAGCAGGGAGCAAACACCAGCACACATTGCTCACAACAGGTTTATTCAGAATGGAGACAGCTTCGGGCAAAGGTCCCTCACAGACACAGCCTGTGAAACCAGTGGAACAGCAATGAACAATAGTTATTTTCACATTTATACACCTTGGTTCATGCTCATTAACATTTACTCCACCCTTACTCCTCCTTTTGTTCCACTCATTTCTTTTCCTCTCTCAAGCTCCACCTCTGTTTACTGTTTGCTTCGTCAGCATGGAATTGCCTATGCATTTTACGCATTTACATTTTTGCTATGAGCACGTGTTCAAGGCCATGAACTTACTTCTTTGGTCAATTGGTGGGCTTTGACTAAAACCTGGAAACTTCTAGAGGCTTCTTCAGCAATCACCATTCACTTTTTTGCATAAGTTCATCTCGGATTCTGTTACCAATTATGTGTTGTTTTTCACAATCCAACCTTTTTTTCTGTCCCAAATTGTACCATCTTCCACATTCCTAAGGCTTCATCTTATTCACAGCATGCAGACTCACACAGACTCACTTGCTGCTTTTTCAGAAAAATGGTTAACACAGTTAATATGGTTACTTAGCATAAGCAAATGGATGGCTTAGCATAAGCATTCATAAGCAAAATTTACTTACCTAAGCATTTGCAAAGTTACTTTTAATATATATCATTCTGCCTTGTGGTCAAAAGCTTTTGCTAGGCCAGAGGTATAGCCTTTTATTCAGCTGCAAATCCAGTGCTCCCCAAGATCCAAATATTGTCACCCTAACAATTTTCATCCATAAATAGTGCGGAAAAAAGCAAAGTATTTTTGTTCCAACATTTTGTAAATGAAATATTTTATTGTAGAGAAGACTAAACGTAGTGTTGACATCTTCAAAACAAAATGTTTTGACTTTTTTTCAATTGTATCTTTGTCTCAAAATTGATTTTAACAAAAAGAAATGGGCATAACATCTGCATATGAAACAATTGTGTATCCATACCAGCACATAATATGAAATATTTCATTGCTGAAATGAAGAAAAATGTTTCATTTTGGGCCGAATAAAAAGTTTTGGGTCCACTCAATAGAAAATTTTTATTTTTTTATTTTAAATAAAAAGATTAAAAGAAAAAATGTATAGTTGTGTCAAACTAACACGATCTCCACAGTCAATCATGGCACTTAGTTGCATAAAATAAATGCCCAAACCTAATTTTTCACATAGATGATTTTAGAAGTTTTTAGATGTTTAGATTAAGGTCTTATTTTTATATTCTGCTTAGAAACTTCCTAACACAAAAGTGTTCTCAGCTATGAGTGAGACATTGAAGCATTACCTCAGCACAAGAAATATCGTTCTTCAACTTCATGATTGATTGGTAGCTGGGTTCTTTGTTTTTTGTGTTTTCCTTACAAAGGAAGACAATACAAGAAAGAACACAGAAAAAAAAAAATTAAGAGTGCAGACAGAAGTACAGTTCCCTGCTGTAACTGAGAACACTTTGCAGGAAGTGTTCTCAGTTACATAGATCCCCGAGACCAAAGACAAGTTCACTGTTGGGCCCAGAAGGAAAGGAAATCTAGCTGCTGGCTGCTAGCCTGCAGCTGGTTTCCCCTAGCAATGGCTCCTCCTCCCTGCCTTTCCCTGTTTTCAGAATGGGAGGGGGGAAAAAGGAGCAGAGGGAGCTCATTCTAGGCAGGGTTCAAATTACACTTTGACTCTTGGGGCAGTTGAAGGTGGCAGCAGTGGCAGCAGCAGCAGTGGCGGTGGTGGCAGAGAGAAGCTGCAGGGAAGCCTGGCCATGGGCTCTGGGTAGCTGGAGCAGAAAATTCCTGGCAGCAGCAAGGGGGATGGGGCTGCCTTTCCCCCACGCCAAACAAACTGGAGTACTGTGTCCAGTTCTGGGCACCCCACTTCAAGAGGGATGTGGACAACATTGAGAGGGTCCAGAGGAGGGCCACCCGCATGATCCGGGGACAGCAGGGCAGACGCTACAATGAGAGGCTACGGGACCCAAACCTGTTCAGCCTTCACCAGAGAAGGCTGAGGGGGGGACCTGGTGACCGTCTATAAACTCACTAGGGGGGACCAGAAGGGTTTGGGGGAGACCTTGTTTCCCCTAGCGCCCCCCAGGATAACAAGGAATAACGGCCACAAGTTGTTGGAGAGTAGGTTTAGATTAGACATCCGTAGGAACTACTTCACAGTCGGGGCGGCTAGGATCTGGAACCAACTTCCAAGGCAAGTGGTGCTGGCTCCTACCCTGGGGGTCTTTAAGAAGTGGCTCAATGCCTACCTTGCTGGGATCACTTGAGGCCAGTTTTCCTCCTGCCCAGGCAGGGGGTCAGACTTGAAGATCTACAAGATCCCTTCCCACCCTACTTCTATGATTCTATGATTCTATGAAATTTCTGCCCAGCTGCTGGGGGAGCTCTTCTTTCTTAAGGGGAGGGTTCAACTCCCCCATGTCCCCCTATAATTTGAACCCTGAATCTAGGGTTCCCCAGCAGGCACTGGAAGGAGAGGTGGGTGAATTGCCTCCCCCCACTTCAGGGGGGTTCCAATATACCCACCCCACCTTCCACTTGGGGCTGAAAAATCCCCAGACTCAACTCCCTCTACTCCCTTTCCCCCCTCCCATTCAGAAAACAGCAACAGGCTGGCAGACATTACAAACAGAAGTTACAGAAGGTGCTCTGTTTTGAAATGTCTTAATCTGATTTCTTCATGCAATGAGGGTTCAGTTTTTCACCCAGTCAGCCTTTTTGAATCGGTCTACAGTCATGCACTTGTGTTTGATCATGACTAGAGACAGCTTTCTGTAGCCAGATCAGGCAAAAATTGTCACTTCTGTCTGCACCCTAAGTATCTGACAGTATAGGATAGGAAAAATGAAGTGAAGAAAATATACAAATCCAGATGTGTACCGCAATTCTGTATTGAATTGTATGACTCCCCCACCCCCTTTTTTTTAATCCATGGTGTAATGTGGACTCAAGATGGGGAGCCATTTAAGAACTATTCTACCAGATGTCAATGTTCAAAACTTCAATTAAAATAAGCACAAGTCCTAGACTCTGGGAGTGAGGAAAACAATTTCTTGAATTACCTTCAGTAATCATAATTACCTGCTCTTAAAAGAATCACTACTAATTAGTCTTCCGGGAATCTCTGCAATGAGCCAGGTGCTGTAAGAACACAGGAAAAGAAGTGTGCTTAAACTCACCTTTTCACACTAGAGAATAACTCCCTTTTATTTTTCTACAAATTGGAAGTTACATCCTTGTAACTGAGACTTGCTGTCCGCTATTTGTGGTTGTGTTCTTACGAAGGTCCTAGTAGTATATTATCATTTGTTTCCATTAGACTAGATAACAGGAAATATTACCAAGATGTTTGGTTCCTTATTAACTACTGCTTAAGCAATCAGACTTCTTTCTAGCCTATAAGCATTTTTACATGTGCTGTGGAATGCAGCACTGGGCTCTTTAATTGGCAAGCTGTGCTAATTAAAAGCGCCCATGTGTCATGTGTATCAGTGTCACTGCACATTCTCACACTGAAAAAATGGCATTGGGGTTCTTTAAAGCTCATTGAACATGATTTATTTCAAAGCACCCTGCTGCCATTTTTTCAGCATGGAAACATGCAGTGATGCTGATGCACGTGATGTGGAAGGCTGCAGTAATGCATTTATTTCCGTGCTCCAGCAGACTCGATTAATTGAGCTTGTTTTAATGCGCTGCATTTCCAGTGTGGAGCAGGCTCTCTGCACGTCTATAGGAGCCCTATGTTTCTTATGTGGGATTCAAATATTCATGGTATTAGATCCAATCCCCCTGTAATATCTTGCATCTATTGTAGAGCAGGTTTTAATATTAACCTTATTATCAAAAGATTGTCTACCAATTTCTCTAGTGAGGAGGAGAGACAGATCCCTGGATTTTGATTATCTAAGCTAAGGCTTTGTGGTTGCATATAAATTGATTCTTTCAAGAAGGGGAAAATTAATATTTTTAAGAGTTTTCTTCCTGCAAGGTTTATTGATTTTTGAACTTCTAGTGCTCTTTGAGGCCATCATAGTACTGAGACATGCCAGTTGAGCAAACATGTCTCTTATTCTGGAAGAAAAGCTGTCAGCTGAGACTAAGTATTTTATCAAAATATTAATATAAAAAATGAGTCATATCTGGGCTTCAGTAATTGGCTAGGAAGGTATCTGTGACCAGCAAGCCAAACTCTATAAAGAAATAGATAGTGTACCTATTTACTTTCAACTGTGCTAAATTTATAATTAGTTATGTTATTAGGATATTTTCCTTTTTTGTTAGTTATCTTAGGATAGAAAGTAATGCAGAGGAATAGGCTCTAATATTAGGGGTAGATTTATTATATTATATGCAACCTTGCTGGCCGCATAATCCAAGATTAGAAGCTTAGGTCCAGAAAGGGAAATTTAAATGTCTGTTTAATAATGTTCCCATGACACAAAATCTCTCTAAACTCTGTTGCATGATTTATTAGTTACATTTTTCCAAATTGAAAGGAGGAGATTTGCAGTTTCCTACTGAAGTTCTAGTTGTTTGCCAAGTTTCCCTGGCAGCAGGTATGCAAACTCATACTTTTTGCCATTTATTATATTATATCATAAATCTGGCTGTGGCACATATGTCTGCCTCAAGTATAGAAGAATGCTGCTGAGGCCATCATGAAGGCTTTGAATGAGTAAGTGAGTTTCAAGAAATGTGTGCATGTATTGTGTTTCTTCAAGATCAGTGAATCAGAAAGACTTTTCTCAGTGTAATCACTCTCAGCCCATTTCTACATTAGGAAACAAAGTGTGTATTCATCATGCATTAAGTAACACTCACTAAAATCTGAATGAGGAGAAGGGAAGATGCATTTCTAATACATTAGTCGGTTCAGCTAAACCTTTCACAGAGAGCCTGCGCATGCATGCCCCCCGCCCCGATATGAAAGTCTGTAGGGGAGGGGGTGGGGGGAAGGGAAAAGTCCAGGGGGGGAGGGAGTGAGGCTCAGTCTGGCACTGGGCATGGATTGGGCTCGGGGCCGGGTTCTGCTGCACCCATGTGGCTGCCCCTTCCCCCACACCAGGGGTCATTGCCTGGCGCCAGTGTCCACTGCCCCCTAGCCCTGCACTGGCCCTGGCTCTTTCCCACACTGGCTCTGGTCTGACCCCAGCACCGCACCACTTGGGGGACCTGGAGCTGGAGCAAGGCCAGCCTTGGCTGCAGTGCCAGGGCAGAGGAGATGAAGTCCCCAGGACCCCTGCCCTGCACCGCCTCATCTAAGTCATACCTGGGAAGAGCCCGGTGGCTCCTGCAAAGTCATGGCACGGGGGAGCCAAGGGCAGCACATGGTGCCCCTGATTTTTGCAGGGGACAAGGGCAGGCTGCAGCTGTGAGGTTAGCTGGGCTCTACCTGCTCTGCACCTTCACACCTTTCTGCAGCCTTTGCAAGTGGTGCATTGCCATGTGTGTCCCACCGCTGGGTGGGTCAGGCAGTGAGGCACGTGGCAGTGTGCCACATCACTTTCAAAGCCTGCAGCAAGGTGTGGAGCAGGCAGAGTCCAGTTCACCTCACAGTTGCAGCCTGCCTTGGTAGATCGGGGGGAGGGGGCATGTGCCCCCCCACCCCTTGGCTACTTGGCTCTACAACTCTGCAGGAGCCACCAGACTCTTCTTGTCCCATGATCTGGCCTGGCTGGGGCTCTGTTCACCATGAATGGAGCCCCAACTGGGCTGGGCATGGGGCATTCAGAGTCCAGAGGCTTATCCAGGGCTGCAGCACATTGGAGCCAAGGGGTTGGGGGAACATGGCTCCCCTCTCCCGACTCACCTGCAGTGTGTGCAGTAGCAGGAGCCACCAGGCTCCAATTAGCCCATGACCTGGTCCATCTGGGCCCTGATTCTCCGTGAATGGGGCCCCAGCCCGGCCAGGTTGTAGGACATTCCCCACAGTGCGGCAGGGAGGAGGGCAGGGGTGAGGGTGAATGATTCAGTCCTGCCCCTGCTCCACTTCCTCCTGCAGTATGTGGGTCTTGATCTCCCTCCGCCCAAGCCCAGAAACTAAAGGAAGAAAAGAAACCTTACTTACCTGCCTGTTGTGCTGGGCTGGCTGTGTGCCTGGTATGCCCCTCCCCTCTGCTGCCACAGCCTGCGGCCGGGTTGTCCTGGTGTTTGTTGGGGGCTGAGCCCTTTTATCCCCTTCTCTTTCCCCAGTGGCTGATTGCCACTACCAGCAGAAGTGCCACCAGTGCTTCTCCCAGGTTGGGCACGGCCCATCTCAGAGGGTGTATGTGCACCTGCATGCACCCCTTACTCATCACCAATGCTTCTGGAGTACCTGGTTGGGGCAATCCATGAAAAGGACCTACAGAGATAGACAGTAGCATAATTTGGGGGGAGGAGGGGAGAGTGTCTGGGGCACCAGCTCTGGTCACTCATTTAGTGGGAGCTAACTGGCAGAATGGCAGCCCCTAGGGAGAAGAAAGGGTAGGTCTGTACCTTATAGACTAACTAGATCAGAGGGGTGTAACATGAGCTTTCATGGTTAGATGGCTTGCCTCATCAAGAGCTATACCTTCATCAATTCCCAGGAAGCCTATGCCATCACCATGGCCCATGATGGTGGAACTTGCTCTGAGGCATCAGCAGCCTGTGCCAGGGCAAGGAGGTAAGTGCTGTCCCTGACACTACCCTGGCAGCCAAAATTTAAAATTATACCTCTAGAGATAGAGATTATGTTCAGCATGGAGCAAAGGAAGCCTGGATGCTTATTAGTAGTGGCTGGAATAGGGAAAATAAAATGCCCACTATAGATCTACCATAAGAATTTGAAAGATTTTATTAAAAACTATAGATTAACTGAAACCATCTTCCAGATACTAACACCCCCAAATTACTAGAGGTGCATTAGGATGAGGAAACGCTCATAGTCTGAACTCAGACTGCAGTTGGCTCCTGTCAGTGTTATAGGTTGAACAAATCTTAGCTTCTAACTTCTTCCTTTTCTAAATCTGCAGTTTTGTCTGCAGTGTTTGAAATCTGGATCTAAATTCAGATTTTCAAGCCTGGTCCCATCCTTTTAAAAAAATTCTAGTAATGAACCCTATGAAAAAATATCATCATTAATGTTACTTATGTCATAAATGTTTTTATTTCTGAAGAGGAAAGCAGCATCAGTTGTTGCTAAAGGTTAAAATGAACCAAAATAGAATACGCTCGCTAGAGGTGTCTGAATAACCGTCTATATATTTGCCTAATTTTTTATATTAATATAAAGCTGAACGTGATTTTCTTCAGAAATTTGGTTGAGATCTTCAAAACAACCTGAGACACTTAGCAGCTTATTTCTCATTGACTTTTAATGGAAATTGTGAGTCTAATAAAGATTATCAGGGATCATATATTGAAAATTTTTCATCAGAAAATTAATATTACAATGGAATATGGTGTAATATTTTTAAATTTGCTGATTTTTTTCTGTCTGGAGAAAATAATTATATAAAAAACCCATTTTGTTGTAAAACATTGTGAATAATATAATCACAGAGAAATAGGGCTGGAAGGGAATTCCAGAGATCATCTAGTCTAACCCCCTGCCTGAGCAGGATTATCCCTATCCAAACCCATCCTATACAAAGCCATAATCTAAACTCTTCATAAAACTACCATCAACCCTGGCACATATAACACCCTAGCCTACCACCAGGAAACCTGGGGAATCATGGCAGTCAGAGTCCAGTTTCTGTAAAAGGTTGTTAATATATGCTCAAAGAATCCCAGGTAGAGGGTGATGCCCCTGAGGAAGGCAAAACCCTCCACAGTCCATGCAAATTTGACCATGGCATACAATTAATTCCTGACCCCAAATATGGCACTCAGGGTGACCCTGAGCAGAGGAACAAGATCCTCTAGCAAGTGATCTCCAGCTTTAAGTCCCAGCAGGAGCATTGTGGGTCAGTGTCATCCAAATTTAAATATTTTGATTTATTGAACTGATCTAAAATATTTTTTTCAAGAAGTCTGACACTCGTGATGTTGCAGTTAAGTGCTTCATGCCTCTATGGGTCGGTATTTTTTATGGGGACCACCATACATCAAACCCACCTTTCTGACCAAGCCACATAAGTGATCATGGGAGTCGCACAATTGCTGTGCAATAAAGATGTGGTTCTTTCAAACAAAATGGGCCATCGGAAAGAG
>NW_005841837.1:5559852-5563267 GCF_000455745.1 Alligator sinensis
GTGAGGCCATGAGGCAGCACAATACCCTAGGTGGATGCAGTGAAATGTCAAATTGACTTGAAATGAAATAGTTCAACACCTCCAAAATGACATCTTGGAGTGTTTTTTGTTGGTTTTTTTTAATGAAATATTGCAACATTTTGACTTTTCATTACAAAATCACAGAATTTTTCATTGGATAGAAATTCTAATTTGTGCTCTAATCTATTGCCTGGCTACTTTAGGATACTTTGAAAAATTCCACAATGTATATGGGATGAGGATGTTCAAAGGAATTTAGGAGGCTATATCATAATAACATGGCCTTTTCTATAGTTGATGAACACATACACCAATTTTACATTCTCTCCTATGACTTTCCTCACTAAAAACAAATTTCAAATAGGTACATGCAACAGAAATATCAGGATGAGACATCAGGAGGAGGATTTGATAAACATGTTACCTTGGGAACTACCAACAACCTCTTCCATAATAAACAAACATGTTCAGGTTGTTTTTCTTCCCTTCTTTTTCTGTCCTGGTTACTTTGTATGTAAGCTCTGAGGGGCAAGAACTGTATCTCATTTTAGTTCAATGTTCAGTACACTGGAGCCTTGATCTTAATTGGGATTTTTAGGTGTTAATATAATACAAATACTAATAAAATTTAAATAGAATCAATTTGATGGAGATTAGGAACTTCACAAAGCCTGGATAGCCAGGATAAAATCTAGGAATTTTACCATATCTGGGAAAAGTTAGTTTGCATAGGAGTTCACAGAGCCCAAGGGGAGATATTTCCACAGAGCAACAGCACAACTCCTGTATGCCTTTGTATGCAATATGTTTTCTCTTTCCTAGCCCATTCCACTAAATATTCACACTGGGGATGCTGTCATGAAGCATTGTCTTGCAACAGACAGAGAAAACAATACCACAGCTTAGCCTTTTGCGTTCCTGCACATGCACAACTGCAGACTTGCCTCCTAGGCCTTCTTTTCAGAAGCCAGGGGGATTTGACCCATTCAAAGAGGCCATTAGTGACTGAAACCTTCAAAGAGAAAATTATTCTAAGGCTGATGGGACACATAATTCTGTCTCCCATTCTTGCTCATCCATCATAAACCACTAACTTTATACAAATAGAGGAACAGAAGAATTTCATTTCTATCTGACAACAGGATTTTATATCCCCCAGGAGTTATCCTCGGCCAAGGTTCATCGATTCTAATTTAATATCTGTAGCCTTTCAGGCCATCCTAGAGATAAGAGGGTGACTTGTTCTATTCCAACAGTGAGGAACGGGGACCATTATCAGGTTTGGCCAAAAGCTTTGGCACAAAGTCAGTGCCCCAAACTGAATTAATCTTTCTCTCTCTCTCTCTCACACACACACACACACACACACACACACACACACACACACACACACACTTTTGACCTTTGTGGGTGAAGATCGCATACAGAGGGGGAGAGCGGAGGGAATTAGAAAGAAAAGAAGTGGGAAAGGAAAAGGGAAGGAGAAAAGAGAAAAGGTGAAAGAAGGAAAAGGAGAAAAAAGGGAAAGGGACAAGAATGAAGGGGGTTGGAAGCTAGGTCACATGAGTACGTAGGTGACTTATAAATCTAATCTTTGCTTTGAACAATCTGCTGCAGCAGGGGCAGGAGAGCGATAAGAACTGAATGCGGGAGGTTTTCATTTTCCTGGCTGCACATTTCTTCATTGCTTCTCCCATACGTTGTTGTTCAAAGGTCAAAGTTCCTTTCTGGATTTGGGAACTCCAGGATGGATGGTCACAAGTGATTTGCTCCCACGACTCTAGGTTGATACTGAAACTCTTTAGGGACACCTTAAGGATGTCCTTGTACCACCTCTTCGGTGCACCGCAAAAGTGTACTCCATTTGACAGTTTGCCATAGAAGACTTTCTTTGGCAGGTGAGTGTCAGGTATTCTTGAGAGTTGGCCAGCTGTGCCAGTATCAGCAGGGTGTAAATACTGGTGAGAGTTGATCTTCTAAGCACCTCGGTGTCCAGAATCTTGTCCTGCCACTTGATCTTTAGCATCTTTCACAGGTAGCACAAGTGGAAGTGGTTTAGTTTCTTGGCATGATGCTGGTAAATAGTCCAGGTTTTGCAGGCATAAAGGAGGGTCAGCAGGATAATGGCTTTGTAAACCTTCAGTTTGGTTGACATTCTGATACCTCTGAGGTCCCAGACTGACTTACAGCGTCAATCTTTGGAATATTTTTTTAAAGGAAGAAGAGAATGAAAAAGAGAGAGAAAATTCTTAAAATCTAACTTTTACTTCTCCAAATATTTAACGAAGGGAAGGATGATGAATGAGGAAGATAATTCAGAATTAACATTCTGAGATAATATTATCAGGGTTTGAAACATTTCTAAGAACTGACATGTCTACATCAGCTCTAACAGTTTCATCCCTTTGGATCTCAAAGTACTTTAAAAATGAAGGCTGCGCTATTGCTC
This sequence comes from Alligator sinensis, assembly GCF_000455745.1. Lineage (NCBI taxonomy): Eukaryota > Metazoa > Chordata > Crocodylia > Alligatoridae > Alligator > Alligator sinensis. The sequence continues at coordinate 5,562,323 of NW_005841837.1, forward strand.
TCATTTTGCATGTATAGACCACCCTCCAGCCAATAAAAGAGGTGGAATATATATATTGAGTCCCAGGTCAGTCCTCTATCATATAAGGATCAGCATCCCTACCCCATAGGCAACTAACCCAGCCCTCTTTCTTAGACTCCTGTCCTTTCATAGCCCTGTTCCCCATACTTTAGTTGGTGGGTTTGTACCCACAGAAACCTTTTTACTTGAGTCAGTAGTGGTGTTTTTAATTCAGTCAGGTCCCTTTTAGAGTTAACAGATCCCACAGGTCCATCCATTACACAGGAAGAGGGCATGTCTACGTGTGTGATTTAATGTGTAGTAGCCTATTCTACTGCATATTAAAACATCACATCAAAAACCATGCTAATACACTAATGCTCAGTAAAAATAGGCTGCTGCGCATTGAGCATCTCTAAACAATCATGCACAATCTAAACATCCATGCTACTGTGCAGTAGGGCAGCCTAATGCACATTTATTTAGTAACTCACATTAGAGGTACTAAATTTAATGTGCATTAGGAAAAGTGCATTAATGAATGTATACACATGCCCAGTGATGATGGTCCTGTTCAGATGACAATTTGAGTAATCTCTGCTCATGTCACAGGAGCCCTTAGTTACCATATTTAGGTGACCTATATGTGTTTAAATCTTTATCTAGCCTGTCATCAAGTGGTCCCTTCCTCTGACAAACCTCAGTAGGCTATAATACTACATTAACTTCCAGCCTGCTCCCTCACTGTCTCCTTACCTTCAGACTTTCATGGTTTATATGTTTCCAATTGAAGCAGATCAGCTGTGCTGGGATATTCTGGTACAGCTGATCTGCTTCATTGGGTAAAACAGGTCTCCCATTGCCCTGTCTATGGGACAAGAGGTGACATGTTCCCCACTTACAGAGGTGAATCCCTAGGAATCTCTGGGGTGTGCCTTTGGAAGT
>NW_005841837.1:5563298-5572221 GCF_000455745.1 Alligator sinensis
TGGGGTTTCTTAATTACAGAAATGCTCCCTGGTTACTTACACAGATTCCTGGTTACTTTAAAGGGAAAGCACAGCAGGAGAAGCTTGCTGTGGGGAGCTAACTGAACTTGGGGACACTTTGCTGCTCTGAAATCCCTCCTTTGGTATTCTTTCTCCCCCCCCCCCCCCCAATGACTCTTCATTCCCAGGCATCATTGATTGGTCTTCCTGTGGTCATCATACTGTCCACGTTCTGTCATGTCATCATATTCCTTTGTTTCAACAAACCCATCACATGTATGCATCTTAATTTCATTATTTACCAGTGTGTTAATGTGGTCTGTCCACCAAAAACATAAATCACAAGGGCTCTGCAGTTGGGCACTGTGACCTGTTGCTTCCATATCTCATGTTATGGAATAGTATAGTCTATGTCTTCAGTTTCTGAACCTGTGCATTTGGTGGCTTCAGATACAGTGGATTTTAAAGCCAACTTTGTCACAAACAGGCTTTTTGAAACCAATTAACCCTTGCCATTCCCCTAGAGCATTATTCTACTGCATATCTACTTTACCTACAAGCCAATTCCCAAAAGCAAACCTCTAAATATCATTTTCTAGCCATCAGGGGGCCTATGCCTTGCTAAACCACGGATACATCTCTGTAAGAAGGAAGAGCCAGGAAGGTGTTCCTGTGGACTGAGGGGCCCGTTCCTTCATAGGAATTCCCAGGGTGTACAGAACAGGGCCTCTTAGATCCCAGGAGTACTAGCCTGGGGTAGCTGGAGAATGCACTTTGGCCATAAAGGAAATAAACATCTGCTCTGGAAAGGTGGCAGAAATAACTATCTTCTGTTGTGGTCACAAATTTAGGCATTTGTGGTGCAACAAAGGGATGGATGTCTATTTGCCTATGCTCTATGATACCATAGATTGTTATGATGGCACGGAGTCAATGTCTTTTTCCATCCTGTAGAAAAATGCTTCTGTTCTTTAACTTTCATGCACCAACCAAGAGGCCAACAACTCTGGTGATTTGTAACACAGGGCCTCCTGATATTCTTACATTCTAGTACACTTTGGGGCTTATACATAGAGAGAAACTGTGTCTAACTGAAATGCTGATTCATTATTACTGGCATAAGAGAGGTGGTTATTGAAGTGTGCTAACTCCTTTGATCCTCCTGGAGAATCAGTTTAATTTTCAATGGATTTAAAATTTCAATCATTATGTATCTCTATCTGTAGAAAAAGAGGAGAGGGGTAGTCGTCTGTCTACATAGAGTGAAAAATAAGCTTTGATAGAATAGCTTTATTATTTTCTTTTCTTTCAAAGGGACCCCCTAGTTATTTCATACTCCTGATTATTTCCTGAGGAACTGTCATTGTAAATAATAACTCAGATATATTCAAACGTTAGGAGGTTGTCAGTATGACCTTGTCTCTCTTTCATAGAGCTGACAATATAAAAAGCATGTCAATCATAACTTGCTCCAGTCATAGACAGTAAGTGATAATACTTTAATATATATTCTAGACCACAAGAGCAAAATGCATATTTGTTTGACACACACAGGCTAACATTCACACTGAAAATAAAATGAAGCGTTTAAAAAAAAAGGAGAGTGAGAGAGAGAAAGAAAGCGAAACTATTTCCTATGACCTAATGTTTTCTTGTAAGCTGGAAATACTGGTAGTTTATGAACAGCTAATCTATCAAAAAATGGTTCTGCTGAAAAAATGGAACCAAAACATGCCATTAAAATAATGTTATTATTCACTAACAATTTAGGTAGGTGTTTTTAGTACCAAAAAAGAATAAAATGAGACAAGAAGAGATTTACTGTCAGGAAGAAACATTTAGACTAGTAATTCTCCAGCTTTCTTAGCTTTGGGGCCATATTATAAAACAAAGACTCGGTACTGAACCCTTCCCAAGTTCCCAGTTCCTCTTCAGTCAGTTCTAAAATCATGGCTACTTGAAAGATCATCACTATCCAGTGATGGTCCCAAATTAGTTTGAAAAACCTGGATGTGCAGTGGTCAGTCAAACATTATTAGCAGTTTATTAGAGACTCCAACGGAAATCATGAGAGGTACTATACAAAGATATAGTAGGACATGGTTCACAAGACTGAGGCTTTATTATACTAGCTATTGAACAATCATAATAGCCCATATATATGGGCACCTTACAGGCAATCTGGATTCAGTGTAATAGCCTGTCATACACTTGATGTCAGGGTGCATGATCTAACAGTTGCTTCTGCCCAGGAAGAAGGCTGGAAAGGCTGGCATCTTAGATAACCCTGAATCTATTCATATCAAGAGACAATCCCAGCTCCAAGTTTGTGATCTAAACAGATAGGACAGGCAAAGGATGGAAGAAATTAATATTATTGTTCTGATTTTGCAAATGGGAATCCAGTATTGCCAAATAAAAAAATGCCTGAGGCAAGCCTCCGACCTCTCTCAGTCCCTGAAACCATGAGATTTTTAAAAGCACTAATATATATTAGGTTATTATTATATGTTGTCTTGTTTTTTTGAGCCCAGAGGATGCATTCAGGTTATACTTCCAAGCTTTTTCCTACAATCATAGGAATACATTTTTTTTTTTTAAGATGAGATTTGCAGGCAGTTATTGGTCTCTAGGAACTGAAGCTTTAAGCAAAAGATCAACTATAGCAAAGACTTGTTATAACATTTCATGATTTGACAATTTCCTGATATGCTTATGATCACACAGGAAATCTGTGGCCAAGCTAGAAGGTGAACCACTACCTCCTCAGTCCCAGTTCAGTGTTTTAATAACATGACTAGCTTTTGTCTGTAACGTAGTACAGACAACACATGAAAAACTGCAAATGGAGAAGCTGAATAGGATATTTTTTGATCCGGATTGAGCTATCTCAGAGCCAGCTTTCTTACTCTACCCTGTGTAAAACAACTTTTGCAATATAGAGGTATAGTATACCTCTATCAAGTCCAAGGGCTATGGAAGATGAAAGAATGTTGTTTTGTAGTATGAATGTTGTTCTAAAGTTCTCTAGCTCTTGAATGTGTATCTTCCTGTGTTATAATAGGAACATGTTTGATGGCTTTGGGTCACATTTCAAATTACATTTATAAACAATAGCAGCAAATACATGGGGAAAGTTATTTTGTTGACAGAAAGGAGTGTCAAAGGGGAAAAAATCCCTTACACTTGGTATTTACTCACTTTCTGCCAATTGCTAGCAACACCTGGCTAAGTTTAGCTGTACTATAATCCAAAACATCAAGGTAACGGGCACAAGTAAAACTACCAGAATAAATACACAAAGCAAATCCTCATTTTAAACTAGGCCTCTGGTTTTCATTTATTAACTAGCTGACCTTATTTTCCAGAAGAGAAAATGTCAATGTCATCTGAAAGTCAGCCAAATTCTACACTCAGAACTTTTCATTTCTGTTCAGTTCCCACATTAGGAAGACTTTGTTCTCTGTTTTATGATTAGATAACTTGTAACATATATTCATACACTCATTCAGGAGTGGTTTAAACCCAGTAGAGTTCCACTGACTACAAAAGGGATTGCACTAAGTATAAATCACAGCAGTGCTCAGCCTGCTGTGTTTTGAAGGTGTTGTAGTCGTGACTCTTAGTAACACCTGCTGGACTATGGGCACATCTACATGAGCTGATTTAAGGTGCTTTAGCTCAATTTAAGGCACATTAAAGGCATGTTTCTATACATGTGCACTCTCAATACACTTGAAAATGGTGATTTTAGGCTACTTGTGCCTAAATTTGATACCTGCAAAAGCAGGTATCAAATTTAGGTGTGAATAAAGTGCCTTAATGCACATGTAGACACACTAAGGCACATTAATGCTGTGTATGTTGACTGACTTGGGACTAACTGTTCAGTCCACACACCGGGTTAATGTGCCTTAGCTCATGAGCTTGTAGATGCACACCTAAATCGCTTTAATGTGCATTAGACAAATGTGCATTAAGTTTAGGCACACACAAACATGCCCTATATTATCCATTCTTAACAGCTGAATGCTTCTCTTTTGGAAGAGTGAAATACTAATAGTGCAGGGATCCTAGCAACCAGCCCAGACTGGGCTAATTGCCTAGGCAGCCACACCTACCTTAGGTCTCTGGTTGATAAGCTCTTCCTCAGCCGATTGGCTGCTGGGAGCTCAGTCTCCCCATTTATTCCCACCTGTTAGCAGCTGCCTTTAGGCTAGCTAACAGTTCTGACCACAGTCTGATTTGGCAAGCCTTCTGGGTCCTGTGCTTTCTGACTTCTCTGATTTCCGACCCTGGTTTTGTCTCTGTTCCTGGATTCTGGCTTTGGATCTCCCTGTGGATCTGGTTTCTGACCCTGCCTGACTCTGTTCTTGGACCTTGACTTGTGGATTATCCCTTGGATAATCCCTTGGATTTGGTAACTCAGCATCTGATTCCTTTGCCCTGGGCCTGGTCTGTGGTGTGGATTCTGCCCCCCGTATGTTCTTCCAGATTTGGTCATTTAGCTCCTGAACTTTGACCCAGCCCCTGGATCCTGCCTTCCCTCAATGCACCAACCATTGGGCAAGACTGCCTTTGACCTGGTCCCTGGCAAACAGAGAAGCTTAAGCAAATAGCGAATTGTCACTTCCATTTCTATCTTCTTTTTTTTAACAAAGAAAGACTCCAAATTTGCTTTTCATTTCCATAGTGACAATATTTGTTCACGCAGCATCAAAATTTAATCCAATTCCTTTTACATAATTTGATGTGAAAATCCTCATTGCAGAGTATTCTATTACCTGGATCAAAAACACTTTAGAAAACAGAAAACATAATTTACTACATTATCAAGGTTGTCAATAAGTGATAGTTTTGTTAAGAGATGGCATGACACTGAATGGGCAACAGGAGTAATGAGTCAATAACTTTATTAAATGGAAAGTTTGAAGGAGAGATATCAATCAAATTGTCATTCAAAGCTCTTCTCTTCATGACAATGTTAGTACCTTCTGATTAAAGCTAAGCACATAATTTGTGATACATTTATTAAAACATTTAGGCTAATTTCTGATAGCAGTTAATGCTTTTTAAATATTATTAATAAAATGGAATTATTCTCTCTCCACCCTTAACAATGTCTAAATTTTCCTTTAATAACCAGTAATGGTCTGTAGTAGAATTCTGATAATCCATTGATCATTTTTGATCACTGACTCAGTGCAAAACATGCATAAAGCTCCTGTAAAACACTCCTGTTCTCATTTGGTAGCATTTGCCATCCATTTTGCACTGGAGGTAATGGTTAAACAAGGTGCAGGCAAAGGACAGTTGGGGTCTGGGTGAAATGGACACTTTTCTTGTCATATCAGCAAATGTCATGTGGCAAACACCTTGATAAGATTGCTTTGCCATCAAAGGCTAAATTGGGACGTTTTAGGGTAAAATAGTATGAGGATTAGAGTAAATCAAACTGTACAATTTATGAATGGTACTTTACCATATTTACTTGAATATAAGACAGCCAGCCCAATAATTAGATTCTACATGTAAAACATTTATAAATTTGTTATAATTTTCTAGGTATAGAATCTAATTAGTGGAGCCTTGCCTTAAATTTATCTCCCTCCCACTGCTACAGGAGGGAAAATTAATCTGGAGAGTCAGGTAGCCTCTTTGCCCTCTGCTCCCTACTCCCCAAATTCTTTCCCTTGTAGCTTTTTCTCCTCTGTCAGGCCTTGCTCTCTCCATGTGCTGAGCACATGGAAATGAAAAGCGAATTTGAAAACACTGACCTAGAAATAAACATACCTATGGTAACTTGCAAATAGGGAAATTATTACAAGAACCCACAGACTAAATCCAATCAGAACTGATGCAAGTTTATCTTTTTTTTTTTTTTAAGTGCTGCAACTTTTAGCACAGGTACTCCATAAGGCACTTTTAAGCAGCACTTCTGTATGTACTTGTGTATAGCACACACTTTTTTTGGTAAAAATATATGTCTATATATACACACACATACACATAGAATTTATATATATATACACACTTTCTAGTACACTTTTCTTCCCACACCCTAACTCACAAAATAAAACCCATAAATCCATTACATACATGCAACCTTGAACCCATGCAACCACCCACTGATCTGCCTACCCTGAGCACACAGTCCCCTAGTCCACACCCTAGTTACAGGTTTTAAAGTCTCAATTCATCCGCTATCACTGTCACTCCCACTGGAAAATCCACTGTTGTTGTTGCTGCTGCTGTCTTCATCAGTCTCCAGATCAGGTTGTCTCACTGTTCTCTTTGCTGTCACAGTCTGTTTCTGCACTGTAGGTGGTCTTTGAAGATCCTGTGCCAAGTGTCCCTTTGCCAGGAGGAGATGGCTGCATCCTCTCTGTCCTCTGCTACTGATTTCTGGTAGTAGGACTGAAGCTTGCTCAGAGCCATTTTAATACAGTCTACTACCTCTAAGTTCCTGTGTTTGTACACCAGAAGGTTCCTGGATTTCCACAGGGTGCTCCTGACACAGGACATGACCTGACTGAAGCAGGCTGACTGGCTCCCCTGGTGTTTGGTCAGGTGCCTGTGCAGCATTGCTTTTCTGATCAAATGTCCACCTCCTGTCACTGCCAATACATGACACTAGCCCAAAGCCAAAACACTCAGGATTTACCATTTATCTCATTGGGCTGGGCCCCAGTGGAGACAACAGTGTTTCAAGCCATGGTGGCCCCACAGCTCAGCACTGCTTTGTATGTGTGTATACTCAAGATACCCCCCTACAAAGGATCCATGTGCTAATTAGCGCCCCCCATTCATAACGTGAAACAGGTGTTCTTGTCATGAGTCCTGGGATACTCCAAAAATTTACATGCAGATGAAATTCAGGGCACCCTGGTCCGGCTCCATCTCATAAAGGATGAGGCCACATTAATGATATGTGGCACCCTGAGAGAGGGGAGAACAGAGGCATTCCAGGCAAGCTGTTTGGGTCCCTGTTTGGTGATATTTGCCAAACACTTAAGGCTGGTTGAAAATGGGAAAGAAAAGGCACAGTTCAGCTGTGGGAGTGAAGAGGAAGTCAAAATGTAGTCAGTGTAGTGACTCACCATGACTTAAAAAAGAGTGCAGAGGGGGACTGAGCACATGCATCTTATTCAAATTGGTTACATCGGTATATTTTTGTGATAGGGTCCCAGCAGCATGAGGACTATGTGTTCTATAGTTATGTTCAGTGTTGACTGAATTTAATAAATCTCATAGTTGTTTTTAGGGGTGTGTGAAGCAGGCCCTATTCAATTCAGATTTGGATTCTGCCTGAATCAGGGACAGTGATTTGATTCATTGATTCGGATCACTGTCCCCAGTTTGATTCAGCTGAATCCCAAGCTGAAGATTTGATGCGGATTTGGAGAATCAGTGATTCAGACATAGACACAGATTTAAAAGTTTTTTCTATATACCTCAAGGTATGAGTACAGCTTGTGAAGGCTGAGACAGTGAGGCGGATGGAGCATCCCACAGGATTGCAGGGGGGCCCTCCATGTGCTTGGTGGCCAATCCAGAAGTGGACCAGAAGTACTTCCGGTCCACTTCTGTGTCCACCAGCAAGCATGCTGGGGGCCTCCTGTGCCCCTCCAGTTGAGTGATTGGCCACAGGGGGGCCCCAGGTGTCCCCCTAGACCCAGGAGGCACCAGTCACTGGGGAGGTTTGGGGGGGGGCAGTGTGCTCCCCAGCAGACCCAGAAGTAGACCGGAAGTGCTTCTGGTCCACTTGCAGGTCTGCTGCCGAGCACACTGGGGAGCCCCCATGCTTCTTTGGGAATACTCCATGTGCCCCAACATCACGCTGTTCATGAGCTGCCTGCTACCTAGAAGCATGTAGAAAAATCATTTAAAGCAGTGTCTATGTCCAAATCTCCAAATCTTTCTGAATCTCTCTGAATTGATTTGGAGGGTTCCAATTTGATTCGGAAATATTAAAGGGTCCTCTGATTCAGTTCAGATTTGGAGATTCAGTCACTGAATCAGGCTGAATCTCTGCCATATCGAATCAGGGGTTGCAGCTTTGCACAGCCCTATTGGTTTCCATTGCTAAGCACATGCTACTTTTGGCAGCAGTTTAATGATGAGCAATGTATTTAGGAGGCTTCCTTGTAAGCAAATGTAAGACAAGGGGCTTTTCCCATCATGTTGATTACAGGGGAAAACAAAATTGTCTTATATTTGAGTAAATATGGTAATTTTATTAAAAGGTCTTCCATGTTCTACCTTGTCTGGAAGAATTTTAATATCATTTACCTTAATGACTGTACTCTGCAAAGACTCTGGATATATTTTGGAGAATGTCTAAGGTGAGAGAACATAACTTCAACCACATTTGTTTGTAGAGAAAGGGACCTAAAGCATGGAAACATCACCAAACAAAACTGAAGAGGCAGGTGTTGGAGCACGTGTTTAGGAAAACAAAGGTAGGCTAAAGTAGGCAAAAGGAATAAAGAGGCTTGCTTTTGCAGTGGAGGGAAACTTTTGATGATGGGATCAGCCAGGGAAGAAGGCAGTTCTCTGCAGGAGAGAGAGACAGTGCTTTGGAGAAGTCATGAGCAGGGTTCCTGGTTTTCTCCAATTTAAAAAAAAAATCCCAATTATCAGTTAAATCATTTTTCTGTGATTAAAATGAAACACCACCATATACACTGTATATTAGTGGTATTTCATTTAAATCATGGAAAAAATGTGGATTTGGGGTTTTAAAAGGATTTGGGGTAACTGAAAATTGGGGATTTTTTTTTAAATCAGGGAAAACCAGGATCCCTGGTCATGAGCTATGGGAAGAGCATCTTGGACACCATAAGGGCATTCTGACTGAGCTCTTGAGAATACCTGAAATGAGCAGGAAAGCATGGCTTAGTGTTTTGTTTTGTACTTCTTT
>NW_005841837.1:5572252-5579656 GCF_000455745.1 Alligator sinensis
TATATTTGTGTATTTCTTGTAAGTTAATACCATTTGGTTTAAAGACTTTTTTTTGCCAATTCGGAGAATTATTACCTCAGCTATCACATGTCTGTGAAGCAGAAAACTATAGGCCAGAATGCCCCAAAGTTATGAGTTCTGGGCAAGGGTGGATCCAGGATTTTGGAAAGCAGGGTGCAGAACTGCAGGGCTGACTTCAGAAATGAATTCAGAATTTCACAAAAAGGGATGCGGTTACAGGGGTGGCTGCACTCCCTGCTTCCAGACTTCTGCCACTGCCCCCCTTCGCTGGGGTGGACAAGCCTTTGGCTGCTGCTTCTGAAGCCCCATCTAAGTCCCAATGAAGCTTTCTCCCACTCCCTTCTCCTCCAGGCTTAGAGGCACATCCCTTGTCCATTCCTTCCCCTCTCATTTCCACCCCCACCCCCATCTCCTGCTTGCCTATGCCAGATGCTATCCTGAGAGTGAGATGAGCTCCTACCCATTCCAGCTGGGCTGCATGAGGGTTGCAGTCACCAGAAACTGTGGTAGTAGTGGCAGTGGCCAGGAGGCATGTAGTCCCTCCTTGCACCTGCTCCTGGGCTGTCGGGGAACACCTGGGGAGGAGCAGGCAGGAAAGGGTATGTGACTTTTCACTGCTACCACTGTTGCAATCCCAGGCAGAGCAGTGCCCCTGTGTAATGCATCTGGTTTGGACAGGATTCCCCTCTGCTTCTCCTTGCCCCGCCCCCCTCTCCTCCCCACTCTAGTGGAAGGCAGAGGAGAGGGAGACAGGACAGGACAGGGCAGAGCATCCTTTAAGCATGGAAGGGAAAGGAGGGGAGAATACTTACTTTCTTTGAGACTTAAGAGTGCCTATACACATTGTCGCTGGTAGCTGTTATAAGGCTTCGGGCCCCTTCTGCTTGGTGCCTTCCTTCCTAGCGATGTCAGGGTGAGACTGAACCCTGGGGCCACCTAAATGGTTCTGGGCACTGCCCCTACTCACGTGCCATGACTTCAATGTTGATAGATGAGAAGGCAGTTCCCCGTCACCGGTCCCTAAGAGATTGTGGCCCTGGTCTTTCTTCATGGGGCTCCAAACCTCCCCTTTACCCCACCCTTACCACATCCATGGCCTGGGAAGGCTCTGCTCCCTGTAATCTTCCCTGGGATGATCTCTTCTCACCCGCGAGGCCCACCTGAGTAGGGTTGGGTATGTTCGGCTGTCAATCATTCGTTAATCCTTTACCTTCAGACCAACCCGCGGATAACTAAACACGCCCAGCATGGGGCAACGATAATTTAGAAGATTCTTCACTCAAGGCGAAGATGTTCGGTGTCTGCCGATGAAATACAGGGGCCTCTGGCTTCCCCAGGACCCCTCTGCCTCCCTGGGATGAGAGAAGGAATCTTTGCCTGTCCCTCTGGTCACTTTTCCCAGGGACCAGCAGACAAGGAGTTAATCACTCCAGTTCCCACCACCTGGTGGGAGTCGCCACTTCCCTGCCAAGGTCTGGGCTAGTTGCTGCCTGCTCCTCCCTCTTCACCCATCTGCCTGCAGGGTCTTTCCATTGTTCACTGCCCTGCCCCACCGGGGTACCTGAACGCCCCAGCGCAGCCTGGTCTTCACCAGGAATTGGGCGGGGATGACCTTCCTCTCCCTGCCGTGCCACTCCGGCCAACTTCAGCTCCTCGAGTCCAGCCCCACAGTCTTCTTCATTGGGCTTCCTTGGCAGACTCTGGGGCTCCTTGCCCTGCACCCAAGTCCGCCACTCCTATCCGGCTGTGCTGCCTGCTTCTCTCCGCTGGCGTCCTGCTTTTCCTGGCTGGTGTCTTGCTGCTCTCTCCTTGGCTCCGCAAGCTCTCTCTAGCACTGTCCTCCTCTCTCTCCTCACAGCTGGGTATCTCCCCAGCTGCCTTTTGAGTAGCCCATGCTGTTTTCAGGCTCTGCTCCCAAGGTTCACTGATCCACAGGCTCAGGCAGCTGCAGAACTGCCGAGCCCGTGTTGGCATTTTCTCCCAGCTGCTGCTCATCCCGGTCCCTGCTGTGAGTATCGGGGTTCGCCCGACAGAGTCCCAGGACATGTTGGGTGGGGGGCTTCTGCCTCCCCTCCCACACACATGAAGGGGGGTTTCTCTGACACACTAATTCAGCACAGTGGAGCAAACTCAATTAAAGGAGTTGACTGGAGTGTGGCAATTACTGCACTCCAGCAGCCTCTCACATTTTGTGCATCAGTGTCCCTACCCTTCAAAATGGCGGTGGGAGTGCTTTATCTAAAGCTCATTCCAAGCTTTAGATAAAGCACTCCCACCACCATTTTGAAGTGCAGGGACACTGATACACGAAATGCTTTGGGAACTTTCATTAGATCAGCTCTGAGAGACACTCTAATTAAAGTCCCCCCCCACCAATTCCTGGAGTACATGTATAAACACCTTAAATTCCTGGCTGCAGCTCAAGTGGAATGGTCATAAGTGGGGTGCAGGTAATCCACTGCACCCCTGCTGAATCCATATCTTGCTGGAAATAGGACACAGTAGGCCTTTAACAGATGTGGAGTCCCAGTTCATAGAGGAGATGCTAGGTAGACAGTGTGTACCTTCAGTGTGTAAGGGGAAACTGAGATTGTGCCCAGCCTCTTCTCAGAGGAAGAGACTTAAAGAACCCAAACAAAGGAGTCTGGGTCCAGCAGAGAGAGTATAACCAAAGCTGTGACATACCATATAAATATTTAACTTATGCAAATAAGTCTTGGTCCTTGGTTTTTGTCCAGGTAGAACACTTCAAAGTCAATGAAATTATCCTGAATTATCTGTTGGAAATCTGGCCTTACAGTCTACCTGGTATTGTTCTTGTCATTATAGTGATAGACTCTATCTGTATTCAATTTTCTGCTGCCAATATGCATGTATAAGTTCAGAATTCCTCTTCTGCAAATATTCTCTAATAGTCAATTAAAACATTTGTTTTGCTTTTAAACTCATTTACTAAAATTTTTAGAAAGGGAATAAAAATAATTGCAAACTAAATTAAGGAATTAACTACATTTCCATCTAAGTGAATAATTAGTGTAATAGTTAGGGGGGGGGTTGCATTTATTTTCCCTTCTCTAATTCTGAATTAAACTTAGATTTTATTTTTCACAAAGTAATATACATTCAGTCTTCAGATAGATGAAAGACAGATGAAAAATTCATTTGCCATAATTTGCACTAATTTTCTGAGTGCCTCTTAGTAAGGGCCCTTATTTTGCAATTAGTGGATAAGTTAGTAAATAAAAGTTGAGGTGCTGCTTTTATTATCAAAAGATTGCAAGTGACCAAACAATGGTTACACTGTTGGAGGTTTCTTGAATCCTGTATCTTGCTTTTTCCACTGGAGAAATAATAGCAGTTACAAAGACAAGTATACCCCTATCTTTTATCCCTTTCCCCAGGGTTATTTATAATTTGTATCCAACCAATATCTAATGCAAAATCTGGGAGTAGAAGATAGGTCTCTTGTCTTCACAGTTGATATGCCTTAACTTCCTACCCTTTACTCTCCTTTTAGCCCAAAGACTCTTGTGTCCTAATGTAACTAGTGGCCCAGGTTCTTCAACATAGAGATGGAGGTTGTCCCTCCTTCTTCCCCCGCAAAAATCTAGATTCTTAGGGTACCTATAGGTGCACTCTGATGCGTTCTAATTAGAACACATTGGAACAGACTCAATTAATCTACCTAGAATGCTCCAGCATACCTTACTGTCACATGTATTAAGTGCCCCGCATTTCAAAATGGCCACGGTGATGCTATAACTAAAAACCATTGAATGAATTTTTGTTAAAGCACTCCCATGACCATTTTGAAATGTGCAATGCTCACTACATGTGATGGTGAGGTGTTTTAATTAGAGTGGCTCCCTGGGAACCATTTTAATTAAAGCACTCCTCCTCCCAATCCCCAAGCACATCTATAGGCCTGGGGTTAGGGTACACTAAAGATAAGGTAAGCTAAAAATAGGGTCTTGAATCTTGTCAGTCTGAGGAAAATCTAGACTAGTGATTCTCAACCAGGGTACTGGGGCACCCTGAGGTGCCACCATATCCTTTGAAGTATGCCATAAGGTGCGAGGGGAGAAGTGAGGTGTGAGCAGATAAACAGATAAGCCAGGATCAGGCTTGTCCCTGCCTGGATGATCAGCCACCTCTGCTGGTCAGCCCCTATGTAAGGAGGTAAGCATTGTAATATATACAATTAGTTTTCTTAATTGGCTTCCACGCAATTCACAAAAGTTATGGAGGAATGCCATGAGTCCAGTAAGGGGTGCCTCAAGTCCCCAAAACATTGAGAATTCCATATCTAGAATGAAGTCCTCCACTTTCTCTGCAAGTGTTCTGACCACTTTTAAGCAAAAGGTGTGCTATTGAAGTTAAGCACTTACCTTGAGAAGAGACCTTGGCACTTGGGATCTTGAGTGAACAGAGCCACCTAAAATGTATCCCTGATTCAAGTGCCTATGCTAGAAGAGGCACAAGAATTTAGAAGCATCCCTTTGCTTAGTGTTCCTATTGCCTAGCTCTAGGTGGCACCCTATTCAGTGTACTTTTAAAGTGTAGCTTGTAGGCACCCAACCCTTGGGTGTCTACAAGCTGTGTGAGAAGCTTAGGCCCCTAACCTGGTCTCTTAGACATCTGGGTGCAGGACAGAATTTCAAATTGTTAGGCACTGCAGTCCTTAAGTCAGAGGTGCCTACATGCCATTCTGGATCATGCTATTAGTCTCTGAGCCACAAATCCCATCTGTAAAATGGGAACAACATTTATTTTTTCAGCAGTTTAAAGCAACTCTCTTACTATTTACCTGTACCATGTCCAGGGGCTTGCAGATATTGCCATAATAGTGTTAGATTTATCAGGTGCACGGGTGAATGAATGGATGCATTTCAGCGGAAGACCATCACTTTATATATTTGACTCTTTACTGTTACATACCAAGTTTTTAACTGACTTCAGAGAAGCTCCCACCCTAAAATGAAGACTTCATCATAGACCATCTTCACCCTACCTCTGGGATCAGATCAGTTCTGAATTCTCCCCTCTAATCCTCCCTAACCCTTTTGAGCATAATATTTACTCAGGAGGAACACCAGTTTTCAAACTTCATATTTTCCCTGTTTCTGTAGGGACCTGGTCCACAAGCAAAATTCTGTCTCATTTACTCCTCTGAACTGGCCCTTTTTGCCTTTAATGGCATCTGACTCCAGTCCCAGGAGCACCAGCAGTTGGGGCACCAGCAATTAGACTGGCCACTTTCTCCATCTTTATTCCCATGGATCTAAGGAACTGGACCCAAATGTATCTAACAGAATGTACTCCATCATCCCTAAAATGATAGGGTCCAGCCTATCAGATGTTTGCCTGTGTGAACATCCAGCCAGCTGGATCCCAAATGGCTGCCTCATGATTCACACTGTCAATACAGGACCAGCATACATCTTGTGAACCTCTCAGACCAAATCAAACTTGATTAGGCAGTTGTAGCAACACACAGCTACATGTCTTTTAGACATTTAATGCTTAAATTTAGTCTCACGATCATTTCCACTAAAGTGAATAACCTGAACATTGGGTGGGGTGGCTGTAGCTCAGTAGTACAATGAGGCCTGTAGCCACTACCGTGAAAAAATAGAATACAAGTCTGACAGTGAGCTAAGTGGAATAAACTACTGTTTCTCTAGTTGGCATAATACAAAACCATTGTAAAATTGTGACGTGTAACTTGACATCTAAATGTCTGCATGTGTAGTAAGGTATTTGAGGAAGCAAACTTTCCCCTGAGATTATAATTATTCATAGTTTTGCTACTCTGAATTACTCATCCTTTATGTAGCACTGCTCAGTGAGAGAGATGTGGTAGTCAGTCAAAAAGATGCCGCAGGCAGAGTTCTCTGTGATATGTTTAGAAAATGAATAGCAGGACAGCACTGAGGAATAAACTTTAAAAAAAAAAAAAAAGGGCTGTGTTGGGTGATAGTTGAGCTTAATCTAGCTTCTATTATCCCAATGTTATATATTAAAACAACAGAAGAGGAAAACATATGGAAACTAAAAGGCAAGGCATTTTTCAATGAACAGACAGCATTTAGGACCTGATGCAGCAAGGTACTTATGTAGTTCAGCTAGTCTGTGGGTTTTGTAAGCTGAGTTTAAGTTTACAAAAGTGTATCCCTGTAAACTAATCAGGACTCTTGGTAGAGGTGATATCTTTTATGAGACCAACTAGATTTTTGCAACCCCCCTCCCCAAAAAACAACAACAACAACAAAAACCTTTAATAGCAAGCTTTCGGGCACAAACACCCTTCATCAGGCATCAGAGTAAAGTTCTCCTGGGTAGAAATGAAAGTTCATATTTCATAAGAGAGTTGAAGGTGTTAAAATCTCATGTTTGGAAAGTTCATTTTATATGCAGATGAGGTTCAGAGAAAGTTGGAATAGTCGGTTTACCGCAAACGTTTTTGTTGGTAAGCAGGATGTATTCGTATTTCCTTCCGGTTATGGTGTTTCATATTTCACAGAGGAGTCAATAGATAGGATGCTCCTCTGGGCAGGAATTTCTTATCTGGTGAGGTGTCTCTGAGCTACGTTGTAAGGTTCTATGAAGATGCAAAGTACCTGGAACAAAGTCAGAAGCAGTATCTCAGATTTCAGGTGGTCAAAATTGCTTCCTTGTCAAATTATGAAGATTTCATTTTTTTTTTTTAAATCAGCTAAAATTCCCTGAAAACTAACCTTTGTCTACTGTCTAAATTCCACAAACACCACTCTTTTAAACTTGAAGCTCTCCAGGCCATGCATCCAGAAGTTCTGCTGCTGGATATATACAGCGGTGCCGCAATCTTGACATCTATTTTATGCCTAAAACCAATCAGAATTCAAATATGACGAGCCTGAAGGAATTCAAACTCCTCTTGTATCTTATTTTAATGTTCACTAACTTTATATCTTGTGTTGCAGAGTGGAACAGTTTCAGAACAGAACTCAAGGTTCTTTGGACCAGAATGAGACTAAAGAGGAGAGGATGATGCTTTAGTCTGGTGGTAGTTAAAAAAAAAAATTGTCTTTCAAACAGCTTAGTAGCCCATAACGTTTCAATGAATTTTCATGTGGACAGAACCCCCCACAACTTCTCCCACCCCCATGCTAATCTTCTAGTACTTGCTCCAACAAATAAGGGTTCCAGAACTTCTCAATGAAACAGTTGTAAGTCCTTGTATGCTGGGAGGCTCCATCCCTGTTCCACTGCTATGGGGCTGGGCTGGGAACATGCTCAGTGCCCTAGGCTACATCATGCTTGGACCTTGGCAGCATGGAGAAAAGATAAATGGGGGAGGGGAAGAGCAGGCTGGGGAAGAGAGGCTGCATAGGGGAGGGGGGG
>NW_005841837.1:5579666-5584388 GCF_000455745.1 Alligator sinensis
GGGAGATGGCAGAGTGCTGAAGCAGCAGGTGAGAGAGGTGGCAGGTAGCAGCTTTAGCTACTGGCCCCAACCCTGGGTATGGACTGAAGCCCAACCCACAGCAACCCCTGCACCCTTCCCTCCACCCCCACCCTTATATTTGATTCAACGATAAGGGGCTATTTTTCGCTGCATGTTAAATGGGGAGGAAAAAAACCAAACAAACTCATCTTAGAAATGAGCAAGTATATTTACTCAGTACCTTGATTTGTGCCAGTAAATAACTCAAGAAGCACCATTCTTCAGCCATTTTCTCTAATTTCCAATGTTTTTTTGGGAAGTTGAATGATAAGCCACAGATCCTTTTGTTTCTTAGTCCTCTGGCATTTTTTTTTTTTTTTTTTTTTTTTTTTTAAACACATGCGTTCTACTATCTAGAGCTAGCTGAAAAGTGTGTTTCCACTTTCTAAGGCTTTGCTTGGTTGTTTTAATTGACAAACAAGTCAGACTTAAATTAAAACAAACAAACAAACCCTTTTCTAATATTGCCTAGCAAGAAATTCTGATAAAATTGTGTTCTAAAACACTATAGTTTAGTGTTTATGAAACAATAAAATTCTTGGATCCAGCATCTGCTCAGTGAAGTTGACATTATTGTCAGCTACAGAACTGCTAATAGCTGAAAAATGTGCAGGTCTGCCTACATTGCCTCCCATTGCATTTGGGGAAGGATCTTTGCTTGTCTATGCCAAACCCCGAAATGCATCAGTGAAGCTATTTAATAGATACTGCCTCTTCCCCGCCCGTCATTCTTGAACCTACTTGAGCCCACAAACTGGTTTCTCTTCTTTCAATGTGTAAACAGGAACAGGTGGACAACATGGGCTTGGGAGCTCAGGCTGGGAATTCAATGTAGACTTATTGTAAGTCTCAGTTCTAGCTGGGACTTGGCTCTTACCCAACTACTGCCAGGGCTCTCAGAGGTCCCAGGGTTCCCAACTCAGAAGCATGCCACTTGCTGGTTTCCCTTGAATTTGGGGACACCGAGGCTTAGATCACTTTACTTGCCAATCTGACACTTACCCAGGCACTTAACTGCTGCTTTTGAGTTATACACCATTTACAGTTCCATTCTGAGTGTAGTGTGGATACATAAGCCTCCACACAGCTACTGAACAAGCTCAGGAGGTAGACATATACTTAAGTCCTGAAGTTGTGGCTTGACAAAACAAGCATCATAGCCAGCTATTAGAGGGCAGAAAAGGGTTCCAAAGTTTTAGTACAACAGGCTAGTGATGAGGGTATTTGCCCAGAAAGTGAGCACACCAAGTTCTCACACCCAGTCACCCAGAGTTTTCAACCTACATCTCCTTCCTGATACCATCCTCTAACCAAAGGTCCTGGGTTAGGCATTAGTCATTCCCCTTGTCAGCCTACAGTCCATTAATTTAAATGGAACTTTCTTAGCTTGCTTGCAAGAATGTTGTGGGAGATTGTTTCAATAGCTTTCCTAAAGTCAAGGTGCATCATGCACACCATTACTCCCACATCCACAGAGCCAGTAATCTCATCAGAGAAGGCAATCAGGTTGGTAGATATTACTTGCTCTTGGTGAAACCATGATGACTGTTCCTAATCACCTACTTCTCCTCCAAGTGCTTACAAATGGATTCCTTGAGGACCTGTTCGCTGATTTTTACAGGGACTGAGGTGAGGCTGATCATTTTATAGTCTCCTGATCTTCTTTCTTCCCTTTCTTAAATATGGGCACTATATCTGCTCTTTTCCAGTCGCCTGGGACCTCTACCAATCACCTTGAGGTTTCAAAGATAATGGCCAGTGGCTCTACAATCACATCAGCCAACTCCCTCAGCACCCTAGAGTGCATCACAACCAACCCCATAGACTTGTACACATGCAGCTTTTCTAGAGTCCTCAAACTGTTCTTTTGCCACTGTTAGCTGCTCACCTCCTCCCCAAACTGTGCTGCCAGGTAAAGTAGTCTGGGAGCTGACCTTGCCTGTAAAGACTAAGACAAAAAAAACCAAACAAACAAAAGAGTATTTCATCCTTTTCTGCATCAACTGTCACTAAGTTGCCTCCCTCATTTAGTAAAGAACCCACACTTTCCCTGATCCTCTTCTTTATGCTGACATATTTGTAGAAAGCCTTCTTGTTAACCCTTCACATCCTTTGTTAGCTGCAACTCCAGTTGTGCTGTGGCCTTCCTGATTTAATCCCTTTGTACCCAAGCAGTACTCTTATACTTCTCCCAAGCTGTTTGTTCATGCTTCCACTTCTTGTAAGCTTCTTTTTTGTATTGTAGCTTACTGAAGAGTTAAGGTTGTCTTCTCTCATACTTACTAGTCTTCCTGTGAATCTAGATGGTTTACTCCCGAGTCCTCAGTAAGGTTTTAAAAAAAAAAAATATACAACCAGATCTCCTGGATGCATTTTCCTTAGACTAGCCTGGCAGGGGATCTTGGCCATCATTTCCCTGAATGTGGCACAGTCTGCTTTTCTGAAGTCCAGGGCCAATACTCTGCTGCTCTCCTTCCTTCATCTACTCAAGATCCTGAACTCAATCATTTCATGGTCACTGGTGCCCAAGTTGCCATCCACTACTACATTCCCCACCAATTCTTCCCTGTTTTTGTTCAGTAGTTCAAGAAGAGCATGGCCCCTATTTGGACTCTTCAACACTTGCATGAGTAAGTTGTCCCCAACACTCTCCAAAACACTTCCTGGATTACCTATGCACTGCTGTGTTGCCCTTCCAGCAGATGTCAGGGTGATTGAAGTCCCCCATAAGAACCAGGGCCTGCGAGAGGAAACTTCCATCAGCTGTTTGAAGAAAGCCTCATCCACCTCATCCTTCTGGTCTGGTGCTCGATAGCAGACAGCCACCACAACGTCACTTTTGTTGCTCTCCCGTCTGACCCTAACCCAGAGACACTCAACAGGCCTATCTCCAGTTTTATATTGGAGGTCTGAGCAATCATATAGATCTTTTACATAAAGTGCAACTCCTCCTCTTCTTTTCCCCTGCCTGTCCTTCCTGCACAGTTTATACGCATCTATGATAGTGCTCCAGTCATGAGAGCTATCCCACCAAGTCTCTGTTATTCCAATCACATCATAGTTCTAGGGCCTCTGCAAGGACTTTCAGTTCTTCCTGGTTGTTTCCCAGGGTCTGTGCATTCGTGTATAAACATGTGATGTAACTACCCAATTGTCCTACTTTGTCATTAAGAATGAGAAGGCCTCCCCTGTTGTCCTCCCCATTTGCACTTCCTCTAAGTCACCCTTTTCTTCCACTTACCTCAGGGCTCTGGTCTTCATCCTCAGGAAAACCTAGTTTAAAGCCCTCCTTACTAGGTCAGCAAGCCTGTCTATAAAGATCTTGGATCCTGTCTCTTCCTAGCAATCCTTCTCCTTGGAACAACATCCCATGGCCAAAGAAGCCAAAGCCCTACTAATGACACCATCTGCAGAGCCATTCATTGATCTGCAGTTTGCGTCTGCTCCTGTCTGAGGCCTTCTTGACTAGAAGGAACAAGAACAACATCTGAGCCCCTGTCCCTTTCACCCTTGCACCCAGATCCTTGTAGTCACTTTTGATCTGCTCATAAGTTCAGATCAAGTACACCCATATCAGTATCAGTGGTGCCCACAAGGATGAGCATCATGGGTTAGTACTCAAAGGGCTGGATGAGTCATGGTAATCCCTCTATGACACCTTGCATCCAGATCCTGGGCAAGCAAGAGACCACCCAAGACAACAGATCAGGCCAGCAGATGGATGCCTCCGTCATCTGCAAAAGAGAGTCTTTTACCACTACCACCTGTCACTTACTCTTAATAACAGTGGTCTCAGTCATCCCAACTTCGGGGAGGCCTGGCCTGGCCTCTTCCAGCAATGGAATGTGTTCCTCCTCCTCTGTTCCCAAGGCTCCATATCTATTCTTCAGGCAAACTGCTGCAGGTGGAGATGAAGACTTCTGCTTCATACCAGAAGTTACAAGCTTCCACTTTTTTGGGAGTCCAGGTCTTCTTCTTTCTCTAGTGGTGTCTCTTCCAGTCCTTCCTCTGCAGTCCTAGTGGTGTCCTTCAGCATCTATTGATGAAGCCCTCATGGCAGAGGATGCTTCAGAGCTTTGCCATCTCCTCCTGTGGCTCTCGTTTGTTCCCTAAGGAACACCACCAGGAGGCACTGTTCACATCACAGGCACTCCCCCACCTGGCTGTCACTGGAAGGAACCTGCAAGCCATGGTCTCCCCAGGCAATATACACATGATGGACTGCTGCTCCAATGCATGTTAACTAGCACATGTCAGAGCAGACTCAATTAACTGAGTCTGCTGCAAATCTGCTGGAGAGTGCTAATTAGCGTGCTCCAGCAGCCTCCGTGTTATGTGTATTCAGAGTCCCTGCATTTCAAAATGGTGGCAGGGAACCTTTAACTGAAGCTCATCAAAAAAGTTTTAGTTAAAGTGCCACCGCCATTATTTTGAAGCAAAGGACACTGAATACACATGAAGCCGTGGGCACTTTAACTAGAGCAGCTGTCTTAATTAAAGCACCCCCCCTCCACCATGGAACATGTGAATAGACAACCCACAGCACCAAACTAGGACCTGGGTAGTAGCCTTTATGGTGAACAGTCCTGCTAACCATAGATAATGCTAAATATAGGTTAACTCCTTAGTGAATAAAGAGCTTACCTTACCCTTCGAAGCAGG
>NW_005841837.1:5584419-5620127 GCF_000455745.1 Alligator sinensis
GCCCTGTTTGCTGTCCCTCTTCACATGTTGAACAGCTTCTCAGAGATTCTCCTTTCATATCCTTCTGGGCCTGGTTCTACCCCCTAGTTAGGGTTTTTGTCAGACACAGGCAACAATCACCCAGGAATCACTCAGCTGGAAGCTCTCCCAGCTGCTCAGGGAACATGCCCAAACACACACAACACACCAAACATGCTCTCAGGTAGCCCTGGCTCACTTACTTTCCCAGAGCAGGAACTGGTTCCTGGTGCCTAGCTCCTCTTCCTCCCAGTGACCTGCTTGCAAACTGCCTTGTTTGCTATCCTTGTTCACTCACCATAAAGAGTCTGTCATAAGCAAAGGGTCTGTGGTTCAGTAAGATGGATGATGCACTGGAACGGATGAAGCCTTGGACTCTAGCTTGGATCCCTGACCCTGAAAGGTAAGCAGCTTCCCCATGGCACTACTCTTCATTCATTTTAAGCAACAAATAGTAAATGCATGGTGCAGTGGCTCAGCTGAAGAGAGGCTTGTATAATGCCTCACTTATGTCCTGATGGTTAGAGCAATGTGCTTGAAAATCAGAAAGATATAGCTTCAAACCCTTTCTGAGAAGGTGGGGAACCTGCAACTTCTGCCTCCCTCACAAGTGTCCTAACTGCTAAGTTATTGGGCTGGCCATTCTCTTCCTGTAGTGTCCACCACCTGTTAATTGCAGTTTCTTGCCTGTCTACAATTTTGGGCTTTACACTTCCTCAGGCATGTGTGTACAGAGAGTCAGATACCTGCCAGGCCAGAAAACAGTCTATTGCACATGATTAGTGGCCATTTGGACACTTATGCATATACGGTGCATGTGGAATAAGATCATAAACTGTGTAAGTGAAAGAAGAGCAGCTATGTGCCTAAATTATTGCCCATTTGGCCACAAAAGTAAAATAGGATTTTACCCTATCTCCTGGTTCCCAGCTGAGGGTCATTCCACCTAATAGGTCTGCCCCAGAGCTGTGGATCTGGAAATGTGTTTGTTCCTGACCCTGCAGCAGTCTACCAAGAATCTAGAGAGGATCCCCTGCTTTGGACTGGAAAGAGTTCATAAGAGCTGACCTATTCTGAGAGCTGAACAAAATATTTTGAGCTGAACAAATTGACATTTCCTAACACAACTTTGTTTCCTTGCAAAATATCCTAACAGCTCTAACTTCTGAATTCAGTGAGTAGTGATATAAAAGACAATGATCAAAGTAACGCAGTACTTTCAACATGTTCAAGGATCAAGTAGCTCGTGGGTATGCAGGAAATATCCAACCCTTAGAGCTAATCCACTTTTACTAATTAGTACCTGAAATGTTATGCAAATTGAACTCACCAGAAGAAAATTGTGGCCCATGCTTGGGGGGAAGAGTCTCTTTTATGGAACAGATCATTATTGGTACATTTTCAAACTGAAATTAATCATTTGGTAATTTCTCTTTAAATTAGGCTATTTTCAACTTCATGCTACTTATTATATATTTTGGATATTTTTCTTATTTATTAATTTCTCAAAGTGCTCCATAGGTACCTAGTTATAATGGTGGCAAAAATTAAGTTTTAGTCATGTGTTTTATTGTCTACAGTTCATGCTTTTGATATCTGTCTAGATAACTTACCTCATTATCTGACAGGTAGCTGATACTTTACTATATGAAAAAACAGAGATAGGGGAAAAGGAGCTTACAGGAACATATCAAACTAATCGGGTTTTGAAAAATACTTATTTCAGTTTACAAGATAATAAGAGATTCTTAAGATTTAAGTACCTTAACACATCATTAATGTTACCAGATTTGCCTGTCACTTTAGGGAGCGCTCATTTATTAGAGTTACATTTCTGGGGGTCTCTGTAATTCTATCAATTTGCCGCTTGTGTCACTTGTGTTTCTATACGGAGCTCTCTCTCTCCCTTCTGCAAGTCCTCACTCCCAATGGAGCAACCTTGCAGGGCTTAGTTTCAATGGGGCTGTATTACTCCAGCCACCAAATCAGTTGAACACACACACACAGGTTAACAGAGCACATTTGAGTCAGGCTGGGTTACTCAGCACTTCCAGCTGACACCCTCATATGGCACAGACTCAGTTCAGCAGCGCTTCAGCAGGGCAACAATAAAATGCAGTCAGACACAGGCACACAGGTTAACAAAGCATGTCTGAGCAGGCTGGGTCTGATCAGCACTTTCAGCAGATACCCTTATGTACCTCAAACTCAGCACATCCCAATCTCTTGTCGCAAGTGTCCTGGTAGTAGCTCCATTGATAAGCAGACCCCACAGGATTTGGGGGCTTTACAGAGATCTTTGGCTTAGTTAAAAAAAAGCGTTGCTGCAGAGCTAATGGGGAGGTTGAGGAGAAGGAAGAGTAAATGAGGTTCAAAGAGAGTCTGGCAACCAGCTTTACCATAAAAGTTATTTTATTGCCAGGTATATGAAACTTATAATGGCACTAGTAGTAATAGCTATACAAGGAGAGGCAAACAAACAAAGCAGTTACAATATTACAGTTTTAATTGGATACGTGGGGAAGTCTAGCTCAAGTTTGATCAGCAAGTCAGGTTTATAAAGCTGTGCTTGGAGTGAGAGAGAGAGGGATTAAACCAAGTCTGAGGTTTAGAACGTGGGCTTTAAACAAAGAGAGAGAGTGAGAGAGTTGGGGTCTTACCATACAGTGAAGCTTGAACCTGTCAAGGTTCCCAGGTGTTTGTTGGAGCTTGTAGACAAGCAGAGTCCTCAGCACAATCAGTGAAGTTGTTCCAGGCAGGGAAGTGGAACTGGTGCAGTGTTTGGATCGAAGCACCAGAACAATATTTGAGCTTGAGTAGGGGTTTTTGTAGGGAATTAACAATGGCTTAAGGGAGAACACTAGGTTTGTTTATGGGTAAACAATGGCTAATATGCTGAACAATAGGAACTGATCATTCCTGGCTATGGGTGGCATTACTCTGAGGGAGCTCACAATGCAGACAGGCGGATTCAGTGTTTTGGGTACCAATAAAGGAGTGATTACTAGAAGTGGTCTGATAAATGCTGAGCTGGGTGTGTGCAGACATGGGTTGATTAGCATTTGGAGCAGGGATCCCGCATCATGCAGTGCTCTCCTGCTTCTCTGGTCCCAGAGTTCAGTGCGCTCCTCGTCCTGGAATCTCTCCTCTCCATTCTGAATACTAATGGAGGTGCCTCCCTTTCCCATCTCTGATGCAAATGAGACTAGGGAAGTTTCCTTAATCTTGACACCCTTATCTGGAGGGATTTAGGTGTGTCTTTCACTGCATCTTCATTGCATTTTTAAATTCCTTCTTCTGATCAGTTCTAGTTCAGGCAGAAGGGTGTGGGGAAAGTGTCCTTTGTGAGTCAGACAGGCTGGGTACTGCACCAGGGTTCCCCAGGAACATGGAGCTGACAGGTAACATTAATACTATCATAACCCTCAGAAGCCTTGAAGTGATCATTTAATGAATAAATTAAGACATCCAGTCAACTACAACCCCCCCAACACCCTTTTCCAATACATTTTTTTTCTCAAATTCACACCCTTATGCCTCTCCAAAACCCCTATTAGAGAAGTATCTTTTGCAGCATGCTCAGAAGCTCACTATAGTCATCTGTTTTGGAACAGGTGGTTGAAAAGAAGGGAAAACAGACAGAGATGTGTTAGTCTCCAGTCAAGTAGAAGACAGAGTAGATTTGCACTTTACAGTCTAACCAAAGTGTCTGTTTGTCTGTCTGTCTGTCTGTAATATAGCACAGGCTTTCTTTGGTTAAAGCTCACACAATCAGATGCTGTGAAAGAATATTCACAAAGCCATGTATAAAGGCCTTGTTACACATTAATTTTAGGTAGCTCCCTGTGCTCTTAACCCTTGGATCATCAACGCATTAACACCTGAAAGTAATTTTAAGTACACTTTAGCCAGCTTAAAGTGATGTCACTCCAGGCACTTACGCACATGTGGAGAGCCTGTTCTGACACACATTGGAGCAGACTCAATTAATTGAGTTGGCGCATGTAAACTGACGCACTCTGGCAGCCTCACGCATCATGTGCATCAGCGGTGCAGCGCATCTCTGTGCTGAGAAAATGGCAATAATGTGCTTTGAAATAAAACATGTTTGATGTTCTTTAGTTCAAAGTGCCCTGCCACTGTTTTCTCAGTGCAGGGATGGGCTGCACTGCTGATACATGTGATGCGTTGGTGATTTTAATTACTGTGGCTTGCTAATTAAAAGTGCCCGGCACTGCATCGGAAGTGAATGTAAAAATGCCCTCCAGGTTCATCTCTGATCCATGTTACTCAGCTTATTTTCTATTAATGTCTGGCCACTCCCCATGGAGGATCTACCCATTTTGCAATTGTTCAGAGTGCTAGATGCACTGTTACCTCCACCACCCTCCTGCTCTGCATGGACAGACTTTCCGTCTCCTGAACTATACTGCCCAGGGGGTGGTTCAGGCACCAAGCCAACTCCCTCTCCCACCCCTGGGGGTGGGACTTTCCCACCCCCGGGGGTGCAATCCCTTTCAAACAGCTTGCTGAGTACATGCCAGCTAGCCAAATCACAGGGCACAGAAGGGTATGGGAACTAAGTGGGGGTGGGAGACAGGAACAAGGTTGGGGGGCAGATAAGGTCCCCATGAACTGGGGCTTTCTTCCTGGGCAGGGACACTGGTCTCCCAAAAGTGCTTTCCCTTACCACTCCCACCTCACAGCCACCCTGAGAAGTATGACCAGCACAGCCCACACCTCAGTCCCTAATTTTAATTTATTAAAACATGAGACTTTCTTTAATTTACTTTATGTTTGCTTCTTTTTATTTATTTTTTTTTTTACTTCTTTTTATTTTATCCTTCAGTGGCTGACTTATTTCATTTTCCCACCCTTTCCCCACCTCCATTTCTTTTCTATTTCCCATTTCATTACCCACCACAATCCCATTAACTCTCCACCTCCCATCTTGATACCTCCTGCCCCCATATTTCACATCCCCACCACACTTGGAACATGAATAGAAGGCATTCTTGGCTCACCACCCCTGTAATGGCAGCTCCCAGATGTAGCTCCCAGTCTAGTCCCTGCTTGCCAGACCTATACTGGCAAGTCACAGCTGTTCAAGTTGGGGACAATCAGAGAAGGTGTTTAGCCTTAAGATGTGACTGCTCCAAACTCAAGCTAGCATGGACATAGATTGACATGTGAGCAGCCCAAAGTTCGAAGTGTAACAGAGCCCTAAGAAGAAGAGAAAATTGAATACAAAGCAGAAAGGAAAAGTCAGTTCCAGGGCCCTCAAAGAGGCCACCATTCTCTCTCTTATAACTGATACAAATTGATTTAAGCATATAGATAACTATATTAATCTGTTTAATCCACAGTGATGTCATGAAACTTCATCACATTTTAAAGTTAGTCACAGTTAAACACACACTTGCTTACATGCTTAGGTCAAAACTGAAGCCTAAGTCAAGTTGATGCATCTTTGTAATAATATTTTTTTTTCTTTTTTTGAATCCAAATGAATTAGAGGACCCAAAAGGAAAACAAACAAACAAACAAACCCTCCGCACAACAGTGAAAATAAATAATTTGGCATAAATATGCCCAATGTGGTCCTATGCTGCTCTATACATAGTGTTAAATATGGGTATTCTCTGTATGGCTTTCTCAGTTCCAAGAGAAAGCCATTAAAAATTGTAGGTTCTTCATGCTTCCCCACTTGTTTTTCTATTAGCTAGTTGAGTGAAATAACTTGGTGAGAATTTTTTTTCATTTTTTGCTTCAATGATGACATTCATAGGGATTTCAGGATCATCATAATGAAGCATGGCTTTGTCTTGAATACCCCACTAAGCACAGAGGAGAATGACTCCTTGCCTAATCTTATGGTATAGAACTGGCCAAATACATCTTTGAGATAAATCCACTCAAATATTAATGCAGCAGATTACACAAATGTCTCTGCTACACTTGGCATTTCCCCTCAGTCTATCTCATGACACTGATAACAAATGGAACTAACCCTGCTCCCCAAGGAGACTGAATCTGCAACCACGTGTTCTTACCTTACCTCTCCAGGACGTCCTCCCTCCCTGCCCAAGTGCTCAACAAAGGAAAACACAGAAAGAATATAGAGCTACTTATACAGTTTTCAACCCCTCCCTCTTCTCTCTCCCATTATTATTCTTCCTTCAGGTATGTAACAGGGAGATGGAAGGCACAAGGCTAAGCTGGTTGTGTGGGGCTGCAGCAGCAGAAGCACAGGCTGGTCCTTAATTAGAAAGGAGCAACTCCTGTGTATGACTGGGGAGACAAATGACAGAAAGGGGGTGAGACATAAATTGTTCAGGCATATAATCCCAGGGCCTGAGCCAGAGTGGGCAGTCAGACTCTGTATGCTGCAGCAAGAGGAGCTCCCCAGAGAAGCTGACTGTAGGAAGCAGGTCCAGTCACCCTAGCTACTCACAAGAGTCAGAGTGAGCCTACCACCAGAAAGTATACTTTGGGGTAAGGCATTGATCCACAGCAGGGAAGGAATTTGCAGAAGCAGTTTGCTAACATTGCTGTTATGCTAATGTGAATGGGTATTTTTTAGCAGTGGAGGACCAGATTGTGTCCATGGGGGAGGCAAGGAGGCCATAGAAAGGTGTCTGATAGGGCTCTCAGGATCTGGCAGTCTAGTCTGAGTCAGGGACCTGAGGGCTGAAGAAGCAAGCAGCCTGGCCCAAGGTCAAGGATTAGAGGGGTGAGGGTAGAAACAGAGAGGGCAGCCCAGCCTGGACTCAGTGGGTTAGAAGGGAGTTGAATGGAAGGGCAAGTCTTTCCTTGGGGCATGTTAGTGATAATGAATGTTATTGCCCATTATTTCTCAAATGATTCATTTTGTGGACAAAGAACAAGTACCAAGGAAAGGACCTGTAACAGACTGTATGCCACAGGGGCTGCTGCCAAGCTGCAGGTGGCAAGAAAGTGAGTGCAAGTTTGCCTAAGAGGACTGGGCCAATTGATGAGGACAGTTGGTTGTCTCAGAGGAAGTTAAAAGCTGGGAAGTTAAGTTCTCTGGGCGAGAACTTGGGAGAAATGGGGGGAGAAGGCTACTAGGCAGCGGCCTCAGCACCAAGCCAAAGCATTCTCTCTGGGTCCAGGGAAGGACTGAAGGGTGTGAGTTAACCTGTTACTGTTGATGCCTTTGTTTGTTTGTTGATTTAGGATGATTTATGTTGTGCTTTGTGGGGCACATTCACTCCAGAGAAATAAAGACTGTGTTATGCACATGGACAAACACTGCAGAACCTTAATGCTTGTAGCATTAGTCTTTATGTCCCTTCCCTAGATGGTTAAAATGCCCCTCGAGTTATGATCACATGAATAGTCTAAAAAACTTACAGAAGGATTTGTCTTCATTGTAGAGAGAGGTGTTTTTAAAGCTGAGATCCCCATCTTGAGGTAAAGTCTTAGGGAAGATGATACAGGCCAACCTGGACAGGCTCACAAGATAGACAGAACTTAACCTGATGTTGTTTAGTATGGAGAAATGTAAAGTGTTCCATCTGGGGAGAAATAATCCACAACACACTTACAGGCTTGGCAGTGCTATGCTTGCTAGCACCACAACTGAATAAGACCTGAGTGTTGTGATAGACAATAAAATGAACACGAGCCACCAGTGTGATGCCATAGCTGGCAGAGCTAATAAAACACTTGCATGCATCTACTGAGGCATCTTGATCAAGTCTAAAGATGCTATCCTCCCACTACTTGGCCTTGGTAAGACTGCAGCTGGAGTTCTGCATCCAGTTCTGTGCATTGCACTTCAGGAAAGATGTGGAGAAGCTTGAGAGAGTCCAAAGGAAGGCCATGCATATAATTAGAGGCCAAGAGACCAGGTCATGTGAGGAGAGGCTGAAAGACTTGGGACTGCTCAGTTTGGAGAAGAGAAGACTCAGAGGGGACTTGGTTGCAGCCTATAAGTATATCAAGGGCACACATCAGGGCCTGGGCACACATCTGTCCACCAAGGCCAGCCAGAGGAGGACAAGAAATAATGGACACAAGCTGATTGAGGATTGCTTCAAGCTAGACACAGGACTTTTTACAAGTCGAGTACCAAGGGTTTGGAACAGACTCCCCCCAGAGCGGATACATTTATCCACCCTGGTGATCTTCAAAAAGCATCTTGATGCCTATCTTGTTGGCGGTCATCTGATCCCAGCAATTTTTCCTGCCCAAGTGCAAGAGGGTTGGACCTGATGATCTGTAAGGTCCCTTCCAGCCCCTAACAACTATGAAACGATGAGACATATAGGTTGTTTTACCTTCATGTAGTTAGTCAAGGAGAACTTCCATGGTATGGTGAAGATACAGATGGCCTTCGTTTCCAACACCAAAGTGAAAACTACATTGTGGGTTCATCCAACCGAGACATGAGGTTGATGTCATATATCTGGATTTCAAGAAATCCTTTAACTTAGTCTCCCATGATGTCCTCATGCTTAAGCTGGGGAGCTGTGGCCTCGACCATCACATGGTCCAGTGGCTGGGGAATTTGCTCTGGGGTCAGACCCAAAGAGTACTAGTTGATGGGAGAGAATCAACATGGTACAATATGAACAGTGGTGTCCCTCAGGGCTCAGTAGTCAGGCCAGTACTCTTCACCATCTTCATTAATGATCTGGATTCAGGCATCAGATGCAGGCTGGCAAACTTCATGAATGACACTAAACTATGCGATAAAGTGATCAAACTGAAAGACAGGCTGGGGATACAGGCTGACCTGGACACACCCGCAAAGTGGGCAGACCAAAACCTGATGGCCTTCAATGTAGAAAAATGAATGGTGATCCACCTTGGGAGGAAGAACCAGCAGTATATTTATAGGCTTGGCAGTGCTACAGCTCACTAGCACCATGACTGAAAGAGACTTGGGGGTCTTGATTGACCACAAGATGAATATAAACCACCAATGCATTGCCATAGCTGGAAAAGCAAACCAAACTCTGGCATGTATTCACCAATGCATCTTGAACAAAACCAGGGACATCATCCTCCTGCTTTAATTGGCCCCACTGCATCCAGTTTTGGGGCCCCCTGGATAAGCTTGAGAGAGTCCAAAGGAGAGTCACCTGTATGATCAAAGGCCAAAAAGGCAAGCCTTACGAGAAGAGGCTGAGGGAGTTGGGACTCTTCAGCCTGGAGAAGAGAAGGCTCAAGGTGGACTTGGTGGCAGCCTACAAGTATATAGGGGGGGGGCGGTGCATCAGGACCTGGGAGAACAGTGTTTTCACCAGGGCTTCTCAAGGGATAACAAGGTCTAATGGCCTCAAACTCCTGGAAAGCCAATTTAGACTGGACATAAGAAAAACTTCTTTACAGTCTGTGTGCCCAGGGTCTGGAATAGACTCCCCCCAGAGGTGGTACAAGTACTACTCTGGACTCATTCAAAAGGTGTCTGGATTTTTATCTTGCTAGGATCATTTGACCCCAGCAGACTTCTTTCCTATGGCAGTGGGGCTGGACTCGATGATCTTGCGAGGTCCCTTTCAGCCTCTAATGTCTATGAAATCTATGAAATAATCTACACAAGATGTTACAGTGCAATAGCCAGGCACTAACTGTGTGGTGATGATACTGTGCAATAGTATCAGGCAATAGGGTCAGGCAAAAACTGTGTGGCAATGGTACTGCTTGATACTAGGGCTGTGTGAAGCTTCAGGTAGAGATTCAATTCAAAGGAGATTTGGCCTGATTTGCTGGCTGAATCTCTGAATCCAAATCAAATCAGGGGACCAATTTAAAGGTCCAAATTAATTCAAAGCTCTCTGAATCTTCAGAAAAGATTCGGAGAACTTTGATGATTTGGGCAGTCCCCGGTGGCTGCAGCAGGGAGCTGAAGCCACACCCTGCTGGTAAGTACTAGGCTGGGGGAGGAGGGGATGCCTGCCAGCCCTCCTGACTCCCCTGCTCCCCCATTCGCCCCGACTGCTGCCCACTCTCCCAGTCCCCCATGGCTGCCCCCGCCCACCCCAGCTCGGTACTTTAAAAAAAAGCCCTGGTGCTCAACAGGTGCTGCTGGGCGGGGGGAAATTCCCACTGTGCCCCACTCCCCCATGCTGCATGGGGGGGCTCTGTACAAGCCCTCACAAACCCTCAATGCCCTGGTCCCCCCACAGCTGCCCCACGTGCCAGGGCTCTGGCTCTTTAAGAAAAAAAAAAAGCCAAGAAAAGCGCCAGGACTCACCACTCCTGGTGTAGCTTCAGGGCTTCAGGGGCTCATGCAGAGCCCCCTACATGGTGGGGGTCAGCGGGGATCACCCCCTTCCAGCAGGAGCAGGGAGTCCGGGGGTTTCTTCAGATTTGTCTTTTCTTAAAGGGCCAGAGCTGGCCCATGTGGGGCACCTGTGAGGGGGCTGGGGCAGTGGGGGGAAGTTCAGGGGCTCATGTAGAGCCCCCCATTCAGCATGAGGCAGTGCGGGGCAGTGGGGATCACCCCCCCGCACCTGGCAGCACCTGCTGAGCTGAAGCCTTTTTTTCCCCAAGTGCTGGGAGCTGGGGCAGGCGGGGCAGCCATTTCCGGGCTGGGAGAGGGGCGGGTGATGGGTGTGGCCTGGCTGTTTCGGAGATTCAGCTGAATCAAATCAAGACAGTGATTCAAATCACCTAATCGAATTGCTGTCCCCCACATCGGTCAAATCTGAAGTGAATACAAGCCACTTCACACAGGCCTACTTGATACAGTCAGTATGAGTACTTGCTTGATACAGTCTCCCACAACATTCTTAAAGGCAATCTAAGGAAGTATGGACTGAGTGAATGGACTAACTGGCTGGATCATCGGGCTCAGAGAGTAGTAATCAATGGTTTGATGTTTAGTTGGCAGCCACTATCAAGTGGAGTGTCCCACAGGTCAGTCTTGGGGCTGTTTTTGTTCAATGTCTTCATCAATGACCTGGTAGATGGCATAGAGTGCACTGTCAGCAAGTTAACAGATGACACCAAGCTGTGAGGAGTAGTAGATACATTGGAAGATAGGGCTAGGATTCAGAGTGACCCAGACAAATTGGAAGATTGTGTCAAAAGGAATCTCATGAGGTTCAATAAGGACAAGTGCAAAGTCCTGCACTTAGAACGGAACAGTCCCATGCACCAATACAGGCTGGGGGCTGGCTGGCTGGGCAGCAGCTCTGCAGAAATGGACCTGGGGATTATAGTGGACAATAAGTTGCATATGAGCCAACAGTGTGCACCTTGTTGCTAAGAAGGCTAATGGCATACTGGGCTGCATTGGTAGATGTGTTGCCATTAGGACAAGGGAAGTGATTATACCCCT
The DNA here is from genome assembly GCF_000455745.1 of Alligator sinensis. Classification (NCBI taxonomy): domain Eukaryota; kingdom Metazoa; phylum Chordata; order Crocodylia; family Alligatoridae; genus Alligator; species Alligator sinensis. The sequence continues at coordinate 5,595,752 of NW_005841837.1, forward strand.
CTATTCAGCACTGGTGAGGCCACATCTGGAGTCCTGTGTTCAGGGCCCCACACTACAGAAAGGATGTGGACAATTTTGGAGGGAATCCAGTGGAGGACAACAAAAATGGTGAGGGAGCTGGAGGACATGACTTATGAGGAAAGACTAAGGGAATTGGGCTTATTTAGTCTAGAGAAGAGGAGACTGAGAGGGGACTTAATAGCTGGTTTCAACTACCTGAAGTGGGATTCAGAAGAGGATGGAGCTAGACTGTTCTCAGTGGTGGCAGATGACGAAATAAGGAGCAATGGTCTCAGGTTACAGCAAGGGAAGTTTAGGTTAGATATTAGGAATAATGTTCTTACTAGGAGGGTAGTAGAACACTGGAATAGGTTACCCAGAGAAGTGGTAGAAACTCCATACTTGGAGGTTTTCAAAACCCAGCTAGACAAAACCCTGGCTGGAATGATCTAGTTGGGGATGGTCCTGCTTTGAGTAGGGGGTTAGACTACATGACCTCCTCAGGTCCCGTTCCAACCCCCAACATTCTACGATTCTATTTTACATATAAAAAATACAGCTCCAGCAGTGGAATTCCACATCATGCCCATTTGTTTTTATAGCAACCTATAACCTGGGCTAAAAGTTAAATCATTTCATTTTACCCTTAACATTAACTAAAACAAGTCACCTTTTTCCATATTAAAATTTAGTCTTCCCCCAAATATTGTGAATTTTATTCTGTCTTCTGTCTTGCTACTGACCTAGTAAAATATCCATCTTGACTACCTCTCAACACAGATATACATTAAAATCTTTAAACATAACTGGGGCAATAGCCAGTCCACTTCCAAAATATTCAAGAATGCTTGTTTAGCTCATTACCAAAAATTACATTCAAACAACACGAGACATAAAGATCAGAAAAAATGACTAGCTGGAACTATACATCATTAAGTATATATTTTACATTGTCAGACATTATTCATTTTATCCATGATCCAGCAAAGCACGTGCATGTGTCTCTTTCTGTACCCAACAGCATACAAGGCAGTGCAATGTTTGGTCACTTTTGGTTCCAGGACCCTAATAACCAGGTATCCATTTACAGCTGGGTCAGTTGGTATGAATGCAGAGAAAATCTCTCACACATGCCATAGAGATGTCAAGAGTTAAGAGGTGCCTTAACTACTCTTCTAACAGTTTCCTTAAATGTCACTTCATGGCCTTAGGGGAGTGTTTCTCAACATTTTTTGGATTTCAAACACTGCTCACTGGACTCAAGGCACCCCTCCATAACTTTTGTGGATTGAGTGACACCCAATTTAAAAAACTTACTTATATATTACATCGCCTACCTCCTGGCAGAGGGGCTGGGAAGTTAGGGTTGGGGACTAGCCAGGCAAGGGCAAGCTTGAACTTGCACTTACCTGCTTATCTCCTTTCACCTTGCAACACCCTTCAAAGTATCTGGTGAAACACTGGGGTGCTCCAACATCCTCCTTGGGAATCACTGCCTTAGGGAAATATCTTTAGGGTAGGGAACTTCAAAGCAGCCAAGGGCTGATTATTAGTGCCAGCCCCCACACTGGACAAGAGGCAGAGGCAGAACTGGCTTTAGCTATGTTCAGAGAGGGCTGAAATCGTATTAAGCATTCCTCTCTGACTGCTCAGAACAAGTTCTAACTTTTAATACAGTACCATAATGCTGATTGTCATCCCTCCCCACCCCAATGCACTAGAATCTTGAACTCATGTTATCTCTGTGAAGCAGCCCAATAGCAGAATATATGTTATATGATATGATCTAGGGATACTCTTCCCACAAACAGATCTTACCTTTGCTATGACATGATCAAATTTAGCATGTGTTTTACTGCTTGCATGCACAGATGCTCACATTTTAAGTTCAGTTAAGGTTTCCCAAGCATAACATGCAATGTGGCCCTTACTTGCCAGCTTCTCAGCAACTCATTTTATTGGAGAAAAACAATATCCAATTTCATTAAATTCAGAGTAATTTTAAATCACCTTTCAATTTAAAAGTAACAAAATGAAAAAAAGTAAGTAGGGAAAAACAGAGCAGCTTTAGAGAACTTCTGATTCTTTTATAAGATACATGATAGCTGAATGGATTTTTCTTTAATCCCCAAATATACAAAACTGAATAATATTGGAATTTCTTCAGAAAATAAAATATATATTTAAAAGTAGTAATAACTTCAAATCCCCATTAACCTAACAAGAGGGGCATGTGTAGACAAAACGGGGTCCTGAATTAAAATGGTGGGTTTTTAAAAACACCGCTTCAATTCAGGGCTGATTAAACCCCTGTGTCATGCACACATCTTACCATATAAGCCATGTGTAGATGAAATGAGAGGCGTGTGTGCACAACATTTTAAAGCGGGGGCTAAATGCTTTTGCACCGCTTTTATGGTGTCGGTATTTGCACGCCTCAGTGGCATATTGCACATTATCTCCAGCAGCTGTAGGAAATTTGTTGGCATAATGCACTTTAAATGAGTTGGGGCGCAGCAAATGAAAACTCCTTTGAGGAGTGTCTCATGTGACTGAACAGTCCAATCTGAGATTTGCATGATCCGTGGCAGTGGTTGCAGATGTCATGGTTGGATGGTTTGGGAGATGATTGCTTCCTATGGACTCTTCTTTTCAAGCCGCTGAAGTCAATTCCTGTCACGGACTTTAATGCCCTGGTGGAGACGATGGTGCCATTTGTTCCGATCACTTGCCAAGGTTTCCCATTGGCCGGGATCAATTCCAAATACCTTAATATTTCACTTGCATGTGTCTTTATAGCAAAGCTTGGGGCATCCTGTTGTTCTTGTTCCCTCTGATAATTCCCTATATAGCATGTCCTTGGGTATATGTCCACATTCCAATCTACTCAGATGGCCAGAGCAGTCACCTCTGTCTGAGTAGGGCTGTCACACTTGATAAATTTGCCCTTTGAAGAATCCCTGTGTTGGTAACTTTATCTTGCCATTTGATGTTGACTATGCAGTATAAACAGTGCAGGTGGAAATTGTTTAACCATTTCTCTTGATGTGCATAAATTGTCCATGTTTCCCCATTATACATGAGAGTGCTGAGGATGCAAGCTTTGTACACTAGCATTTTGGTCTTGATGGTAAGCTTTAAGTTGTTCCATGTTCTTTTAGTTAGTTGCTGAAGGTGCTGGCAGCCTTCCTAATGCAAACATTAAGTTCTTCATCCAGTGAGAGGTTGGTGCTCACTGTGGAGCCTAGGTTGCTGAACTTTTGGACTACTTCTATCTGGTTCTCATTAATTGATGGATCTTGGTGTTTGATGGGTCTTGTAAAGCTCCCTGTCCTACTACAACTGTTTTCTTTATGCTGATAGTGAGAGCCAATGTCTGACAAGCTCTTGAAAGGTGATCCATGAGTTCTTGTAGTAGGTCTTCGTTGTGGGCTGTAAGGGCAGCATCATCAGTGAACAGAAGCTACCTTTCTAACTTTAGTCTTTTCCTTGACTCATGACAGGTTGAATTGTTTCCCATCCAATCTTGCATGAAAGTACATTCCACCTTCCATATCTTGAAATGCTCTGTTCAGGAGTACTGAGAAGATTCCAGAGAGTGTAGGGGCAAGAACACATCCTTGCTTCACTCCGCTTTTCATCTCAAAGCTCTCCAAAGTGGAGCCATCAAACTGAACATTGGCTTTCATGTTGTCATAGATGGTGTCAAATGCTTTGGCTAGATCCATGAAGGTGATATACAATGGTTGGTTTTGCTTTCTGCACATTTCTTGAAGTTGATACAGGGAAAAGATTATGTCTATGGTTGATCTTCTGGCCTTGAATCAGCACTGAGATTCAGGGTAGACACAATTTGCCAGCTGCTGTAGGCACACAAAGATGATCCTTGTGAAAGCTGTTCCTGCTATACTTAGTAACAAGATACCTCTAGTTGTTGCAGTTGCCCTTATCTCCTTTATTCTTATACAAAGTGATGATATTTGTGTCATGCATGTTTCTTGGTACCTCATCCTCTTTGCAACATTTGAGTAGCAGCTGATGATGATATGGTAGTAAGTTTTCTTTCCCACACTTGAGAATTTCCACTGGGATGCTGTCTTTTCAAGGAGCCTTGCCACTTGATAATGAATCAGTGGCCTTGCTTAGCTCTTCTACAGTGTGCTTCACATCTAACTCTGGCATGACCTGTAGAGTTGGTATTTTGTCCAGTGATTCACTGGTGAAGTTTCTTTCTTGTGAGTATAGCTCTGAGTAGTATCAATCCAATGTAACATTTGCTTACTTCTATCTGTAATGGCTTCACCACTGCACGATATGAGAGGGGCAACCTTGTTGACAGTAGGGCCTAGAGCTTCCTTCAGACCATCATACATGACTTTTAGGTTTCCTGTGTCTGAGGCTATCTGTATGTCTTCACAGAGCTTAGTCCAGTATTGATTTGCACATCATCTGATTACTCTCTATACTTCATTTTTGAACGTCTAAGTCTCGCTTTGGTATTTACTGTTGGCTTGTTGTTGTGCTCCAGATAGGCTGTGTTCTTGATGCTTATGGGAAGTAATAGTTCTTCTGCATTTTCTTTGCACCAGTCCTTATTAGATGGTCTCTTTTCCCCAAATGTAGCTTTATCTGTTTCATAAATTGCAATTCTTAAACCTTCCCAAATTTATTTTGCCTTCTCTGGTAGTGCCTTCCCAAACATGCTAAGCTTGAAAGCCTTTACAAACTCTTGGTACTTCCTCTCATTCTTGGTGTTACTGGTATTGACTTTGGGCTTGCTCCTAGGTTTTGCTCTATGTAGTTTCTTAGCTATAATTTTCACTTTTCTAATGGTCAAGGAACGGTTGGTGTCATAATCGGCACTGTGGAATGTGTAGGTCTTCTGCACTAAAGGTAGGTCTTTCCTCCTAACAATAACAAGGTCTAATAGGTGACAGTGGCCTGACTATGGATGTCACCATGACACTTTGCAGTGATTTTTTCCAGCAAAATATGAATTGGTAATGCACAGTTGGCTTTGGGCCCAGAATTCAAGAAGTTGTTGGCCGTTGACATTTATCTTGCCAATGCCAAAATGTCCTAAGCAATTTGGCCATGAGTTGTTGTTTGCACTTGCATAACGACTTGGTTGATGGGGTTCCTTCAATGATTTGGTGCAAAGTGTCATAAAATTTATTTTTCTTCTCAGGGTTGGAGTTGAGTGTTGGTGCATAAGCACTGATGATGTTCACAGAACCAATGATTGCCTGAAGTCTAAGTGAAATGATGTGCTCTGACTTCCCAATGGGTGTTTCTATACGCTTTACCAGCTTGTTACTCACAGTGAAACTAATGCCACACAGACTATTTTCTTCAGCACTTTTAGTTTGCCAAAAGAAGGTATAATTGGTCTCTTGGATATAACCAGTATCTGTAAGTCCTGTTTCCTGGAGTGTTGCAATGTCAATGTTGATTTGAACAGCTCACCGTCAATCAAAACTGACTTCCATATGCTGCTCGTGTACTGTAGGTTGCCATCATATGTCAAGCCAGAACACACAGTCCTAATGTTCTAGCTTCCAAGTCAGAAAGTTCTTGGTTCGTTGTTTTTGCCAGGTGTTGCTGATAGGTGTTGTAGGGCTTTGGCCCCTTCTTGACTGGTGCCTTGGTCCCCAACGATGTCAGGTTGAGATCCGGATTCAGCACCACTGATGTAGTTTAGTTGCTGCTCCTACTTTCCTGACACATCTTAGATGTTTTATTTTTTCTTTGGAGACAGTTCCCATTAGGTGACCTGTGGGATCTCACACCTGGGTTTCTTTCTGGGGCTCCAACCTCCCCTTTACCCTACCCTTACCACATCCATGGCCAAGGCGGAATCTTTTCTCCACAGGTCCTACTTTCGCCTGATTCAGTCTCATCTGCACCACCCACTTCCAAAGGTTGGTGACCTTCTGGCTGTCAGTCTTTCAGAGGCTGTTCTTTGTCTATGGGCTGTGGCCTTGACAACTAAACATACCCCAGGCTTGGGTTAACTGTAACTTAGGAATACAAATGAACATAAGAGGTCAGCATCTGCTGACGGGTCCCTAGGATCTTGCCTCTTGGGCACTTCATCCTGCTTGGGACTTCTTGTCTCCCTGCCTACTAATAGATGTTCGGGAGGGTGGCAGCCCCCTGCCAGGCTTCTGCCAGCTCTCCTGGGGGAGCTTCCTTTGGGTCCCCGCCCCTTCCCACTTTAGCCCCATCTGACCTGAGGCTGGGTTGTCTGGGTCCCATCAGCTGGTGTTGCCCGTCTCTCCCTCCACGTGCTCCATGGTTTCCCTAGTTTGTCCCACTGTGGAGGCTCCTGGTTGAACTGGAGTTTCTCCGGCACTGTGCTCTGTGGCACTCCGTGACCCCCTACCTGCTGCACCACCCAGGAGTGCTGGCGGTCCCTCAGTGCTGCTCTCTGCCATGTCTCCTGGGTCTCCCCTTGCAGCCCCAGTTGCCCATGCAGATGTCCCGGCAAGCCACTTCTCCCCAGTGGTGCTCCATAGTGTCCCTCTTCACTCGGGGCTTGGTTTCCCCAGTTCTCTCTCCACTCTTGTTCAGCTCTTCCCCTCCATTCCCAGGGCTTGTATTCCCTGGGTTCCTGCCGGTGTCTCCCCACCAGTGCTTAGCTCCTCCCCTCCACTCCCAGGGCTTGGATTCCCTGGGTCTCCTGCTGTCATCTCCCTGCCAATGCTCAGCTCTCTCCCTCTTGGTTCCCCAGCTGAGTCTTCAGCTGCCTTTTGAGTGGAGCTGCTCTCCAGCCACACTCCCTTCCTCTGCTGATTTGCAAACTGCCGCGCCTGCTCTCCCTATCCCAACACCTCTCCCCAGCTGTCACTCTTTGCTGCACTTGCAGTGAGTATCGGAGTGAGTGTGGGGGGGGGGGGGGGGTTTCCCCCCCCCCTCCCCTCTCACACCAGGTGCAAGGTTTCCATCTGCTTTTCAGCTTTTAGCCTATCCCCATGCACCCAATGAGGCAGACACTGTGGCAGGTCAGCGCCTAACTGTCTGGGGGCTGCCTGGCATTATGACAGGTGGTAGCTGACCAGTGGAATGTGATGATTGCTTCCACCATCAAAGGTGACCCATGGTGCCCTCCTCTACACCAATCAAGTGAGAGCTTATAACCCATAACTGCAACCTTCTGTGTTGTGTTCATGCTGCCAGCAAGGATGGAGTATCCTCTCCATGTGGTGCTTTATCCCTATATCAGCTCCTCCCTCTCAGCTTCACTGGTTTGGTCCAAAGGAAGGGCAGAAGTCAATACTTTTGGAACAGCTATGCTTCAGGAGTTGCCAGTGCAAAGGAGGTCTTCCATCTGCCTGCCTTTTGGGGCTTCACTCCTACACTGGTTCCCATCCATGGCTGAAGAGCCCAATCTGCCCTGTGTGGATATCATTGGCAAAATCACTGTATGATTATGCTTGTCCACCTTTTGATGGCATTTCCTCCATCAAGGGTTCCACTGCCCTCCTCAGGCACTCATCCACCCAAAACCATTAGCACTTCCTGAGGTTGCTAGGTTAATTAACTGCTGCACAGCACTTGGCATTAACCAGTACAGGTTGTACCACTTATGGTCATAGTGGTAGCAGGTTGTCAATCCTGACCTGTGATTGTTAATTGGTAAAAGATAATTACATGTCTATCAGTCACCTTTAGATTGCTAAGAAGAAAAACATGGTTGTATTATAATGAGCAATTTGGAAAACTGCAAGGACAATATGGAGTACGTTGCTATGTGGACTAGAACATGATGCTAGTAAAACTTACTATGCAGACAACCTCATGGCTGACAATGGATAAGCAATCACAATGAAATAAGTTCAATAGAGCCCTCTGGCAAAGAGAGAGTCATTGTTTTGTGGTTCTGAGTTTACAAACACTCAGAAAAACAACAATACAAGTTAAAGTTATTTTAAAATCCACATCACTACAGGGGTACACAACCCCCACTAATTAGGATTTATAGCAATCCCAGCTCATAGGATCACTTGCAAACCTGAAAAGTAAACAAAATCTTAGTGAGTGAGCCAAAATACTAAAGCTGCAGTAAACAGGGGAAAATATACCTTCTCTACTTCTCTGGCAATACTAATTTTACACAAGTGTCATGCATTGGAAATTTTGTAAACTATTTATCTGCTCAACTGCATTAACTTCTTTTCATACCACTCTATCCATAAAGATGGGTCACTGTTAAGAGATACAAACTAAAACCTGCCTCTTTTTTCTTATACCCAGGTGTAAATTAAGATTAACTGCATGAAGTGAGGGATATTTCATTGACTTAAATGGATGTGAGAGGAGAATCTTAGAAAAATAAGGCTGGGACCTTAATAAGGCATTTACCCCAACTCCCTGCTCAAGGCAGGATCATTCCAGTCTAAACCACTCCATATAAATGTTTGTCATAGCTCCATACACTCCCCATGATGAAGATTCTACAGGCTATCTAGGTAACCTTTTCTAGGTTCATGCATGAATCATGCTCGCAGTTAGAAAATTCTTCCTAATATCTAACTTAAATTTCTCTTCCTGCAGTTTAAGGCCATGATTTTTTTGTCCTTTCCTCTATGGTCACAGACAATAGCTTATGGTCATCCTCTTTATAACAATCAACTTTATGTTTGAAAACTTGGCAAATACCTTTCAGAACTCAGGGCTATAGACTTAAGCTGTTTCTGACCTGATTTTAATCAGTCTTCTGATCAGCTTCAGTGGATAGGCCATGATGCACAACAGCTAAAGAACTGGCTCTTTCATCTGAAATATGAGTCAAATGTTAAAATATCCTATGCCATCCTATCCTTTATACTTCACAAGATTCACTTTGGTTCAGGCATAGAAACTGAACACAAGCATGCCACCATTAAATCTTCTAGGGCTGGTTTTGCAGTATCCCTTCCATCACAAGAAAATGCCAATGGAAAAAAGCAAATCTAGACAGGCTGGTTTTCATATATATATATAAACAAACTATAGCTGGCTCCTGAGTAGGTGCATAAAAAGAGGTTGGGAAAAATATTTCTCCTTTTCTATGAACTAGCCACAACAATCCTTATGTACAACCCCCTAAGATGTACACTGCCTTCAAAGTGGTAGAAACTGGAAAGGAAGAAATGAACAGACAGCTAAGGCTCAACTCCCCCTATCTGTTAGAACATCCTGGGTGCATTTACTTGTGCACCTTACTGCACATTAGACTAATCTAATGAACAGTAAAGAGTCACAATCTACATATGCATGGCAATTACTGCACATTAGGTTAATCTAATACACCATTTCCTAGTACAGATACTAGATGCAACATTAAACTAATGTGCCTAAGCACACATGTAGATGCTGATGTTGGATGCAGTTTGCAACTGGTCAGCTACACCATCAGGGGACCATCTTCCTGCTTGTTGCCTGAGCCATATAGCAGGCAGTTTCTGAAGCCATGTGGCAGAAGCAGGTCTTTGGCTTCCCAAAGCTGGCTTTTGGACTCCTGGTCTGACCCCTGGGGTCCTTGCCAGTTGCTGTCTGCCCCATGGCTCCATGCATCACCGGTGTGGGCATATGCTGCAGACCCTGGTTTTGCCTCTGGGGCCCCTGCCAGAAGTTGTCTTCCCCATAGGCTCCATGCTCCACCAGTGCCGACACGTGCTGAGTGCTGCAGCCCTTTGGACTCCAGCTCTGCCTCCTGGAACTCCTTCTGGGCAAATCCTGCCTCTCAGACACTGTGCCCTATGCCAGAGGGTATATGCCACCTGGGAATGGCACCTGGAGCCACAGTCTGACCCCCTGAGGCCCCTGCCAGCCTGAGCCTGCCTCTCAAGCAATGTGTCTCATGTCAGTAGGCGCATGCTACCCGACACCAGTACCCAGAGCGCTGGCCTGACCACCTGAGGCCCCTGTCAGTTGGTCCAACAGTGGACACATCAGCCTGGGGGCCAGATTAGACCCAACAGGAGATGATGGACCTCATCACATTTGGGGTGACATAGAGGTCCAGCACCCATTTCCCTGGGCAACAAGGACTAAAACCCATATCTATGTGGCCATGGTGGAGTGCATGCAGAAGTAAAACCACCAGCACTCTGGTCAGTAGTGCCATGTCATGGTGACATGGGGGTCCATGTCAGGGACTACAACTGGTTGTTTGGGGCTGCGCACAGGTCCATGCCATTCTGGCACCAGCTGGACTGCATCCTGGCCCAGATGGACCCTGGCAAGAACCAAAACATATTTTCTAGCACAGGCAGGCTGCCAGAGACTTCACCAGAACACAATAAGCAGGTAGACTCAGCATGGTAGAGCCCATCAGGCATCCAGTGTCAGGTCCCAGTGCACTCCCTGCCCTCAGCCTCATCTAGCAGCTTGGGCAGCCCAGGCTCTGGCTCTGGCTCTGGCTCTGGCTCTGACTATTCTAGCAGTGGGCCAGCAACATGAAGGACAGGTCAGGCAGTGCCACTGACCAGCTCCAGCTCCTCCATGCAGTGAGTCCCGGACATCCAAGTTCTGTGCCTCGGCACCCTGGACACCATCTCTAGTTGGACCATGTCTCCATAGTTGGGCATGGAGTCTGAGTGCCAAGAGCACCTGCCAAGCCCACCTGGTAATCTCTCCCCTCCCCACCCTGCCATGGCAAACCTCCCCTCCTTCCCTTCAGACTCCCCCTACCCCCGACAACATGCAGGGAGGCAGGAAGAAGTTAAGGGCTTTATTGAGGGCCCTGCAGACTCCCAACTAGGCAGCCAGGGGCCCATCACAGGCAGAGAAACTCATTGATAGCAGTGGTGATCTCCTCCTTGGCCTAAAGGGGTCAGGCAATCATAGTATAAGCAGAGATACCCCTCCAGGTGGTAGCGCACATTGCAGGGAAGCATGGGCTTGCCTGGGATGCTATCAAAGGTCAAGGTCCCATGCCAGGTTCTCAGCTGCACCAGGGGAACCATGGTGATCAGTAGCAGCAAGGTATAATGGGTTGGGCACCCCTCGTTGCACTCAAATAGCTTGTCACAGCATGCCCAAGTGACTCTGACCAGGGGCAGGCTTGGGGTTCAGGCCAGATATGGTGGGGACCCTGGCCCAGGGCATCTCTGCAGAAAGGGCCACTGGGGAGAGAAGGGGATGTCACCAGCTCCATAATCTATCTAGACGGGGGGCTTTCACCCCCCAGAACCCAGGTGCTGTGGGCCTGGTGGCACAGGAGCAGACTGCCTGGCTTGTAGGGATGAGAGTGGTGGGAGTTGGTCTGGAGCTGCCATGGCAGTTGCTGGCAGGGGCCAGTCCTGGGCCAGTCTGGGTAGGCAACAGGGAAGGTAGGATGCCTGTGGCAAGTAGCAAGCAACACATCTGCCCCAATTGTGGAACTGGAAAGGGAGGTCAAGGGTTCACTCAGCCAATGTACCATGGTCCCTGGGCACCTGTGCATGCACGACTCCTGAACTGAGAGTGGGCAGTGCACAGCCCCTCAGTACAATTCATGTTATCTTTGAAATGTTGCAAACTCTCACAAAGAGCCTTTCTGTCCTTGCTCTGCAGAACCAGCAACTGCATGTGGGGGAAACCCACCAGTCTCCAGCAAAGATGTCCTCGCAATTTATTCACTACTCTGGAGTCAAGGTTATTGGCATCAGAGGGTAAGCATTTGCTCACAGACTGTGTGATATCTTTTCTCATTTGGAGCCACCACCTTGTGGCTTGTACCAAGGCTAAGGTCTCATTTATCCCTAGGTGGCCTTGGTCATGAGACAAAACAACCAATTCTGTCCTGACAAATCTTGGTACCACCCAGACAGGAAAGTCAACTCCTTCCTTCTGTGTAATCAGTTTGGTCAGGCATGACTTGCCCTTGGTGAATCCATGCTGACTGTTCCTATTCACCTCCTTCTCTTCCAAGTGCTTAGAAATTGATTTCTTGAGGATATGCTCCATAATTTTTTTCCAGAGACTGAGGTGAGTCTGACTGGTCTGTAGTTCCCTGGATCCTCTTTCTTCCCTTTCTTAAATATAGGCACCATTTTTGCCCTTTTCCAATCATCTGGGACCTCCCCTGATCACCATGAGTTTTCAAAGATTATGACTAGTGGCTCTGCAATCACATCAGCTAACTCCCTCTTCACCCTTGGTGCATTCCATCTCGCCCCATGGATTTGCATATGTCCAGTTTTCTAAACAGTCCCTAATGTATTCTTTCACCACAGTCAGTTGCTCTCCTCCTCCCCAAACTGTGCTGCAAGGTGCAGTAGTCTGGGAGCAGGCCTTGCCTGTGAAGACTGAGGTGAAAAAAGGCAGTGAGCACTTTACACTTTTCTGCATCCTCTGTCACAAGTTTGCCTCCCCCATTCAGTAAGGGCCCCACACTTTCACTGATCCTCCTCTTGCTACTGACATATTTCTAGAAACCCTTCTTGTTACCCTTCACATCCTTGTTAGCTGGAACCCCAATTGCTCCATGACTATGCAAGGACTTCCAGTTCTTCCTGCTTGTTCTTGAGGCTCCATACATTCGTGTACAAGCACCTAAGGTAACTAGTCAATTTCCCTGATTTCTCAGGAAGTATGAGAACACCTTCCCTGTTGCCCCCTCCTGCTTGCTCTTCCTACAGGTCACCCACTATCCCACTTACCTCAGAACTTTGGTTTTCATCCCCCAGTGAACCTGGTTTAAATCCCTCCTCACTAAGTTAGCAAGCCTGTCTGTGAAGATGTTCTTTCCTCTCTTCATCAGGTGGCTCCCATCTCTTCCCAGCAATCCTTCTTTTTGGAACAACATCCCATGGTTGAAGAAACCAAAGCCCTGCTGGCAACACCACCTGCACAGCCAGGTATTGATCTGCAGGATGCACCTGATCCTGCCTGGGCCCTTTCCATTAACCAGAACAACTGAAGAGAACACCACCTGAGCCCCATCCCCCTTCACCCTTGCACCCAGAGCCCTGTAGTCACTTTTGATCTGATCAGGTTCTTCCCTAGCAATATCATTAGTGGCCATATGGATGAGCAATGTGGGCACCTGTCATTCTATATGTGGCAGACTTACTGATAACAGCCCAGCACATCCGGACTCAGAGAATCTGATTGGTATAACATGCACACCAATCAGGTAAATGCTTGAAGGGGCTTGCCCCGCCCCTACCCAAGGCAAGGTGAAGAGCCCCATATCTGGTTGAAGTCTGCATTTTGCTTCAATCTGATTGATCCATTTGTAATCTGGGGGTGGAGCCTCAAAGGAATAAAAGAAACAGTGTGCCCAGCATGCAGCAGACATGTTGGGGGATGGAAGAGTGAGCAGGGCACAAGAAGAGTTGGGAAGAGCTGCTAGGTGGGCAGAGCCAGTGTCCAGAAGAGCCCCCAAAGACTCCCCACATCAGTCTGATGCTCAAGCCCCAGCCAGCACACAGTACAGCACATGGGGCACAGGCCCTGGGAGCCATTCAAGGTGGCTTGGGTCCCAACCCCTGGCTTGAGGTTAGGCTTCCGGTACACAAGCGGTGCTCACCATGGACCGGGACATTGGGAGCTACACTGGGCAGCTCAGTTCCTCATCCCCTTGGCAAGCAGCCAGGCTTTTTTGGTGCACGGATGGTGCACAGTGGGTCCAAGGCCCTGGGAGCCTCTTGACATGACCCAGGCCTCCAACACCTGGTAAACAACCAAGGCTTGGTGCAGGCTTCAATGCACAGTGGGTCCCCAATGAGCTAAGACCCTTGGAGCCACTTGCGGAGTCTCGGGTCTGCAGCTGCTGGCAAGGGGCTAGCAACTCAGTGCAAACAATGAGAGGCTCCATATCAGCTATGAACTGACTGCCCAGAGGAGTTTTCCATCTATTGACTCCTCTGTGAAATCATATGAAATATGAACTTTCATTTCTACCCAGGAGAACTTTTACAATCTTTTCTCCAATGCCTGATGAAGGGTGTATGTAGCTGAACACTTGCAATTAAAGATTTTTTTTTTTCAGCTATCTTGTTGGTCTAATAAAAGATATTGTCTCTACTACGAGTCCTGATTGCCTTTTTCTCTAGACCAATACAGCTACAACCTGGATACCTGACATTTTTTTTACTATAATTCCTTTAAAGAGCAATTTAAACAATTGCTAGTATAACAGTTTCACTGATTATATTATTTGTGATATTGTAAAAGAAAATATATCAGGTTTTCATCATCCACATCTTTAGAGAAAGCATGGACATTTTCTGTTAGTTTACAGTGTGATCCAAATCACATGGAAGTCTATGGCATGTTTCCTACTTAAAACAGAGATAGTCTTTGAATCAGGAACTTAACATCCCTGCTCTTTGCTTCTCTCTCAGAATATCTTTTTCAGCTCCAATTAATGTCAATCCAGATTTTTTTTCCACTGACCTTTAAGAGGATGGGAGGGATTCAAACTCTAAAAGAATCACTCTGTTACTTCCAAATGAGGATGCATCCTATGTAAATAAGATACATTCATTATATTGCTGTTATTGTTATTATGAGCATGGCATTACTAACAAAAAGACATACAAAAAACTAGAACTCTTGGTTCCAAAATAATACCTTTTATTAGACCAACTGTAAAATGGCAAGAAAATTGTCCTTTTCTGCAAGCTTTCGGGATCAAAGTCCCTTCATCAGGATCTAGGAAAAGTATAGATGGTACAAGATGGCAAAAAGTCCCCATAGGTAGGAAATAAACTTCATTTTTGCACAGAGGGAGCTGAAGATGGAAAGCTGTCCCTCTGGGTTAATGAGGGTGTCTTTGTGAGCTGTGTTGAGTAGCTCTTTGATGTGTAGATCAGGTAGAATTCCTTCCCTGGAGGTGTCAGATGACAGGCAGGGAGGTAAAAAAAACAACCTTGTTGTTCTGCAATGAATTTTAAATCCAAAATCAGCTAAAATTTGGCATCTTCCATGTTTTAGGAGTGTACTTGGTATCTGTGTTGGGCTACCAAGTACACCCCTTACTAACAAAAAGGTACTTTCCCATGCAAGAGCACTGCAAATATTGTATTTATTGGGATTTCAGTCCTTAGAAAAATATCCATCCATAAGGGTTTTCTTTCAAGATTATTTATGCTTTTGATATGCTTGATTGCAAAATGTACTACGAGAATTGCAAATATAAACCATCCATCTCTAGGGCCAAAAATGCCCTAAAACAGATCTGTTCAACTGGTGATCTGCAGGTTGCATCAGGCTCTTAATGAGTTAATGTGAATCCCATGGGCTTCTACTCAGTTGCCACTCCCCACCATTGCTCCTGCTGCTCAGGGGATTGGGTATGTGTGATGGCGCTGCATGGCAGGGTTGGGGTTTGGCTGACCATAGGCCAGCACCAGTGGGGAGTTTGGAAGGCCTGGGGGGGTGGAGGGTGGGGGTTACAGAGAGCTTATATGATCCATGTGGAAGTGACAGGGGTGGGGCATGTGCTGCTCATAGGAGAAGAGCTCTTACTGTGTGGTTCCCACAGAACCTGTGTGAAAGGCTGCCCATGCACATCAGCTGAATGTTGATCCCTGACCCTGCACTTTACTGCACCACACCTCAGCTGGTTCAAGACTGCCAGCAGCTTACCCACATATTCAGCAACAGGAGAAGAACCCCCTCCTAGGCTTGGCTCCCTGTGCTCACCTCTGCCTGTTGCCAGTGGCAGAATCCCAGTTTGCCTCAGGTTGCCAGGGCTAGGTGCCCCCAAGCTGGGCGGTGCTAGGCATGTGGCAGGAAGGGCGTGGACCTGAGTATAGGGCTTGCATGTCCACACAAGTGAATGTGTGAACTATGGTGCCCAGTTCTGGGCTCAGTATCCGGTGTTGGGCAGGGGGGAGGAGGGAGGGAGAACAGAGCTGGCTCCAGCCCTGTTCATGTTGGGCTGGGAACATAGTAAACATTATCATGCATTAATATAACACATTCTAATTTTTAATACTTTGTACTTTTAGGACAGTGATTCTTACTGTAATCTAAATAAAACACATGCTAAGTGTCCCATGCAACAAGGCCCTAAGACTTCCTAGTTTATTAGCCCAAGGTATAAAGGAGGTGGGAGTAATGACAGAAATAGAAGACTTTGGAACAGGGCATATGTAATAAAGGAAAGTAATTAGTTTGACCCAAAAACGTTGTTTGGTTTTTGCTAGCATGACCCTATTCCAAAATTTTAAATGAAAAATGCCATTTCAAAGTATTGCACTTCATGTCACAACAAAGGTGTTCAGTAATTTCAATATAAAATATGTCATTCCTTTTTAAGTTTGTCAACTTTTTCTAACATTTTCAAAACTTCAACCCCTTTCCCCCTTTTATTATTTTTAGCTGAAACTATTAATTGAATTTGACCTCAACTTAGTCCACCTAGGACTTCAATTTACTAGTGGTCAAGAAAAAATTGTCCAACTCCTGGACCACTTTAAAACACTTCAGTTACTGGAATTCTAACAAAAAAGAATTTTAAAGCATTGGCATAAAAATAGCCTTTACTCTTGACACAATGACAAGTCTGGCCTTTAGGCAATAACACCAGTCTGAAGTACAAGAAGAACAGGACTTTTAAATGAACTCATTAAAAAAATGCTTTCACAATTATGACAAAAGGCAAGTTACCAATGCAAGGGTTAAAAATTAGATGTTTAAACATTGAAGAAGGCAGGGCAAGGCAGCACCTTAGAAAGTAACTCATTCATAAGCTTTCATAGACAAATTATGTTATCAGGTGCTTCCTCAGATGTATGTTAACAAGTATTTAACATGCAACCAGAAATGTTATAATTATATAATATTCATTCACCTCAACATTCATTCACCTCCAGGTAAAATTTTACTTTCATTCCCAAAACTTTATTGTAAAAGAAAGAGAAGCAGTACTTTGCAATTACATTACATAATGTTGGTATACTGATACATGAGAAACCAAGTTTAGCTCCTTCAGGCTCTTACAAATGCTATATTTCTTTTCTTTTCTTTTCTTTTCAACATACGTGACATGGTTATTGGTATGAAAATGTATTTGGGATTGTCACACTGAGCTAACAGATCTAATCCAGCTGGACATTCATGTAGGTTCAACCACAATGGGCTATTGTGCTCTTGAAATTCCCTTATTAAAGGTAGTACAATGTATCTGAACACATTTAACTCCTACAACATGTGTTGACACTCTTGTTCCCAATACTCACCCTCTCAAAACTCCATTTTTGTAGGTGCTCTTGGTTCAGAATTCACTTTTTTGAGGGACCCATGATAGGGAGTCTGTGCACAGCTTCATTCAAGGGTTCCTAAAAGGATTGTCTTTACTTTAGGCATCAGGCAAATTACACAGATCTAGACAGGGGTGTTAGTTGTAGCCATGTTGATCTAAGGACATAAGCAAATAATGTTCTGTCGGTAAATATAATATATTTTATTAGACCTACTAAAATAGTTGAAAATATTCTTTTTTGCAAGCTTTCAGATATGAACACCGTTTTTCAGGCAGAGGGAGTGTCTGCAATTGTTTTGTGCTCTCCTGGATGGGATAGAAGCCAGTATGCAAGAATCTATACAGATCTAGACAAGAACATTAAGGACACAGAAAGAAGTGCAGCTCCCTGCTGTAACTCAGAATGCTTTGCAGAAAACATTCTGAGTTAAAACTGTCCCTGGGACCAAACAGAAGTTCACTGTTGGTTCCAGGAGGAAGGGGAATCGAGCTGCTGCCTGAAGCCAGTTTCCCCTAGCAATGGCTCCTCCTCCATATATTATTATTATAAATATAATAATACTTGTTATATTTTTTTCCTTAGTTCATAATGTCAACTGAGGGGAGTGGGCATCCTTCAGAGGAAACTGCAGGATGACTATCAGCATTTTAGTGATTTGTCACAAAATCTGTTGTCTCTAGCCTGCTTACAGTGGACCCATGCTCTTACCTAACCTTCCTTCCAATCCAGTTAGCTAAGGCTTAATGTAACTCCAAAATCATTTCAGAATTGTTTTTGTTTGGGCAGTATGAAAATTTGAAGAACTGGAAGTCTTTGAAAATAAAGGGATCAAGTCAGTTTTAGGGCTGTTGTAATATTATCAGTCCTGAAACTGACTAGATTTCTTCATTTTTAAGGCCAAGGGGGGGTCAGGCTATCCCCTCTGAGTTAATTCTGGCTGGTGATGTGTTGGAGTCCACGTACTGGTGCTCACCTATGATGTGCTCAAAGCAGATGTCTCTTGACCATCTGATGATGTCAGACACAATGAGACACCTCATCAGTTTGGCATAGTGGTGGAATGCTTTGCAACACATGCAGGACACTCTTGATGCTAGGGTCTCATGCTCCAAGCGCCCTGAAAACCAATGCTTTGACAATCACCTCATATCCCCAGATCCTCAGGGTGTCCACCAGTGACTGGTACTTCATCTCCTTCCACTCATGGGCTTCAATGAAGACTTGCTGCCAGTTCTCAAAGAGGATGGTGTCGATCATCACAATGAACCTGTTCTCCCCATTAGCCACGACGATGTCTGGACACAGCTAGTTCTCACATCCTGGGACAGTGCAGCATTGTGGTGGAGCTCCCATGCTCTGGTCTGAGGTTTGAAGGTACATAGCACATGAGGGAGGGTCTCTGATTCATAGCAGCATCTTCAGCACCTCTTGTCATGGCTCCCATACTGAATGGCATCATTGAGGGGCAGGCAGTTGAGTCAGGCATGGTAGATGAAGCAGCAGTCCACAAAATGCATGAAGATCCTGCTGGGCATGAGGTGCTTGCTTCTGTTCCACTTTGAGGTGAGTTTGAAGACCTTACCCTTGTTGGGTTTTGCCTTCAGGTCACCAGCATACTTGGCTCGGATAGCGTCTTTTAGGAACCTCTCTAGGCAGGTCCTCAGGGAGGTGGTTACAGTAATGTGGCTAGCATTGGGGGCTGGGAACTTCAAGACTCCAAGCTCCTGTTTCTCCTCAGACCAGGTCTAGACACAGCCAATGTGCTTCCCGAGGTAGTGCATGGCATTGCAGGCTTGGCTCCACAGCAAAGCAAAGTCCTCTTCATCTTGGCTGATCTCGCCTTCCAGAGAGCTGCTCAAGAAGGTGGTCAGTTCCGTGCTGGTGATCTGCCTGGTGATCTACATGCAAGCAATCTCCCCCAGGGTGCTGGTGGCAATGTTTCTTACCATCTTGTCTGGGCAATTCGGGAGACAGGTGACCACCGTGACTTCACAGAGGTCACCCATTTGAGGGATATTGACATCTCCCTGCTGGCAGGGAATGTGCAGGATCTCATTGCTGGCCTAGAGTGGCAGATGGAACCACTTTTTCAGCAGCCACTTTGCTCATTGTCCACCTTTTTGAGGGGGGTCTTAGGGACTGCCAAGCCTCTCAGGATGAAAGAAATGTAGGGGATAAAGACAGTGCTCACTATATCGATCTTCTTCCAGGGGGGCACCAAAGATACATCCAGCATGTGAGCAACCTGTACAATTCCATGTATGGTTTCCTCTGGCATCTGCTTTGCTCAGTGAGCAGTGGGCATTCCCAGGTGGAGATAGCTCTTGCCATCCCTCAATTGCCTTATCTGCTTTCCCTGCATGATGCTTTTCTTCCTGCATTTGGAGGCATTGAAGTGGAGCCTCATCCACTTGGCTGTCTCAGAGCTGATGTTGAACATCTTCTGGAATTGCTCAGGGTCACTGGTAAGGAATACAAGATTATTGGCTTAGGCCAGGAGCAGTTCTATGGCCAGGTTGAAAATGATGGAGCTGAGCAGGCAGCCCTGCTTGATTCCAGTCTGGATTGGGATGTTTCATGTCTCACCCTATGTAAACTGGATGATGGTGGTACAGCCATTGTAGAGCTCCCAGATGAGGTCGATGGGCCTGTTTGGTATAACAGGTTCCTGGCAGGGCTGCATAGAGCTGAAGGTACTGGAGATGTTCAGCTATACCAGTGCACACTGTCTTCTTTCCCTCCAGGCATTGTCCAGTGCCATGTGGGGTGTGATGCTGCACTCATAGCACCCTACATTTGAGTTTAGACCAAGCAATCATTTCTTATTCCTTTATGGTTAAGCACTATTAGTAAGGTTTTATATTACTGTATCACAGAAGTCCTGGCTCCATTGAGGGTCATAAGTGTTTTGACAGTAGCATCTCATAGTAGGTTTTTAATTTGGTGTAAAATAAATAGGCATGGCATTTCAGATATTTTACATATGACACCAATAAATTCTGAAAATCATTCTACAAAATGAAAACTGAGAGATCAAAATATGTTTTCAATTAATACTTTGCCAGAGCATATCAGCTCTCTTTTAAAAAACCTGGTGTGCCTGTTTCTTTTAGTCCTCTTGGGGGCAAAGTTTTCAATATGTGTTGATCTTACCAAAATTGATTCACTCATCCCTATTAGAAATTATAAAGATATCATGGAACTGTCAATTAAAAAAATATATTTTCTTAAGAATATGAGGTCGAGCTTTGACAAATTATTCAAAGATACATGGTTAGCAAGAGTAAATTGGAGTACATCCTTTAATTTAGTAAATAGATATTAGCCTACATCAACCTCTTGGTTTTAATATAAAACTAACCCAATTCTAACATTGCACATTTTGATTATGTCCCTGGAACTAAATTCCAATGGTCTCTATAAGGGTGGCTGAGGATGGCGAATGGTTGGGACAGAACACACAGGAATCTATTGCCTGGATCCAGGCTTGGTACAGTGGAGAGTAGGGTGACCATAATGAAATCTTGGATATCTGGGACACTTTCCTGGCACACCATGTTGCTCCACCTCCTCACTGGACTGTGTCCCATGCCCCTGCAATTCTGGGACTCTCATTTTAATTTTCACCAACCAACTAGAACTGGCCTTTGAAATCCAGGACCATCCTGGGCAAAACCAAGATGTATTGTCTCTCTAGTGTAGAGGATTATGATTTTAAGTGGGCAGATGTGCCCAGGAGCATTAATCCACCCAAGGAAAATTTTAGGGGTTGAGGACATGCCCTTGGTCCCATATTGTATGTGTACTTACTACAGTTGTGACTTCTCAGTTCCTCTTGATCAGTTTTGCTTTCATTCATCCTACACAGACAATGTCTGAGGGCATCACTGCTTGGGCACTGTTTTTATCACACTTCCCTTTGTCGTGAATCAGAGCAGCCGCCGGCAGCCGCCTGACTCACACACCGGAGTGTTTAGATTTAGAGCTCGGCAGGCGGGTAATTGATGGATGGAGTGGAATTAACCAGGCACAGACACGTGTAGGTTACAGGAGTTTGTTTACTTACGTCACCTAGATAGTGATGGACGATGCAGGCGAGCCTTTGTTCCGTTACAGCTTCGGTTACAGACTTGAGTATACGCATATAACTTCGGTTACAGAGTCGAGTACACGCACGCAGTCAGGTTACAACGGGATAATGACGGACGTGGCGCCGGGAATGAACGGTTGAGCTTGCAAGACTTTCTACGTCAATATTTTACGCTGACGGGGTGATTGATTGGGAATTGATCAATTTCCCAATTCTCTGGTGACAAGCACAGGTGTTTCCTGTGAGATCCCCAGAGCTCTCCGCCTTGGGCGGAAACCGTTAAACTATTTATAGGCAGAGGTGTTTTACAGGAATATCCAATGGTGAACCGTTATATGGAATCTTTAATTTTTGGCAGGTGGCAGCTCTTTGTCTCCTCAAGTTACAAGGTAGCGGGTTAGGTTTCTCTACCTGTTATATGTGTGCTACCTGTGAGAAGCTTACGCTTATTTTTGGACCAATTATATATAGTTTCCCCTAGCATTTTATTTCAGCTGACCAATTATCTACAGTACTCCGGCCGCGTTTTGTTTCAAGGAATTTTTGGCAGGGATGTCTTTTAACCCTTAGTCGTCAAAATGAGGATGATTTGAATGGTATCTCTTGCTCAGTGGCATGGGCACAATTTAATTGGGTTGTGACACCCTTTCTTAACACATAAAGAAAGGATTTACCTCTTAACTTTTACTGTTTGCATTGATATTTCACTTAAGGCTTATATAGAATCACCAGCATTAAGGATTCTGTATAATATGTCCTGTTTTAGCAAAACAAATTAAAAAGCTTGGGAAACATGAGTCTGCTTCCACTGCCTTACCTCATAGTATCATAGACAATTAGGATTGAAAGGGATCTCAGGAGGTCATCTAGTCCACCCCTCTGCTCACAGCAGGACCATCTCCAACCACAGCATCCCAGCCAAGGCTTTTTCTAGCCATGTCTTAAAAATCTCCAAGGATGGAGATTCCATAACCTCTGTGGGTAACCTGTTCCAGCACTTTAACACCCTCTGGGTGTGTCTACACTGGACAATTTACTGCACATTAGACTAATCCAATGCACAGTAAAGCATAACCATCTATACATGTGCAGGACTTTTATTAGTAAATGTTTAGGATTGTGAATCCAAAAAAAAAGCTGACAAAGCTGGTATGGAAATACATAGCACCCAAGCGAGGGACTAACAATAGAAGGAGGGGGGTGAGGAGGGGAACGCAACTAGGTTACAGGAGATACAATGTTAGCCAACTAAGCCCAGGGGTAGGGTGGGGGGAAGGGGAAAGGGGAGGGAGGGGGTTCGCGACGCTGAGAGAAAAAGAAGATAGATGCACACAAACCGCAGAGGTGGACAAATTGGAAAAAGTACATACATATTAAAAAAATACTACATATTAAATTGACTTAATGTACCATTTGCTAGTACCAACATATACAGGTACTAAATAAATGGTGCATTAGCTAATGTGCTGTAGCACACATTTAGACACTGACTGGGATCAGTTTCCTGCCATTCAGCCCAGGCACCATAGGGCCTGCTGCTGCCTGGCTACCCCAATGTGGGAGGAGCTGTGCTGACTGTAGGAGCAGCTTTGTCCCCACCACGTGGGGATTGGGACCCATCCTGATTCCTACATGTCTGGAAAGACAGCTGCTTCTGCAGCTGACACAGCTCTCCCTGCCTGGCAGAAATTGACATTGGCCTCTGTGCCTTCTGCCAGCCCCCAAGCCTGGCACCCAGGGAAACCTGGAGTTCCCATTGGCTGCTGAAGGGGGGCAGAGCAGGGTAGGGACAGTCCTGGACTTGGCTGCTCCTGGCAGGTAAAATTTACCCGTGATGGGGGCAAGCATGTAGATATGCACCTGGAAGTGCATTAATGAGTCTGCATGGATAGATGTACCCTCTGAGTGAGAGTATCTCTTGATATATAACTTAAACTTCCCTTGCTGCAACTTGAGGCCATTGGTTCTTGTCCTGTTAACTGTCACTACTGAGAACAGTCTAGCTCCATCCTCTTCGGAACCATCCTTCAGGTAGTTCAAGGCTGTTAGTAGTCACCCTCAGTCTTCTTTTCTTCAAACAAATTAAGCCCAGTTCCTTCATCCACTCTCCATAAGTCATGTTGTCCAGCCCTTGGACCATTTCTGTTGGACTTTTTCCAATTTGTCCACATCCTTTATGTGGAGGGGAGCCCAAAACTGGAAGCAGTACTCCAGATGTGGCCTCACCAATGCTAATTAGGGGGGAATCACTTTTCTCAATCTGCTGTGTTTGTGATATCTTTTCCATCTGTGTAAAGTTAATGTAAAATAGCAGCCCATTTTGATATGATAGCATTTTACTCTTTCAGTAAAAATGATGACAGAGGTGAAAGAGAATAGTGAACTCAACACTATGTGTGAAAACCTCATTCCTTTCTTCAAAAGGAAGAAATGGAAAACTTCCTTTTGACTTCAATAAGAACAGGATTTTACATAGTATTTATTAACCAATATTGCCTGGTGTATTTATTTGCTTTTCAGTTCCTCCAAAGTCAAGTTGATTGAACCATGAGAGTCCAAGGCAGTATATCTCACTTCAAGTGCAATTGGGAGGTTGTGTTACTTTTCCTCAAAAACAGCCAAAAGCTTTTCCAAAATGCTGCACTAGACTTATAAGCCACTTGTACATGTGACAGGGGTTTACTTCTCTCTAAATTGAAATGGTGGTTTTTTAATTGGGGGGTGGTGGGGGAAAGGGAGTTAATTGTGTCAATTAAAAACACACTGTTTCAATTTAGGGACTTCCATTGCTGTTACAGAACAGTGTTGGCCTGCCAGCAGCCCCACCCCCACTCCCCACACCTCCAGCAAAAAAATAACAACAACAAAAAATGGGGAGGGGCCACATCGTTTGAGGGGGGTTTTTTCCCCTGGAGTCTGCCCACCTCTACCACAGCTAGGGGCCGAGCTGCCAGTGGGCCCTGAGGTGTGAGGGGGCCTGGTCCTTCAATCCATGGTGGCAGCACCCCCTGGGGTGGCACTCACCTGCTAGCACCCAGCCTGGGCAGTTCCAGGGGCGCTGCCACCACGGAGGCAAGGACCACCTTCACCGCCCCCCCCC
>NW_005841837.1:5620137-5645257 GCF_000455745.1 Alligator sinensis
ACAACCTGGTGGCAGCTCACATGGGAAAGCTCTGCTAAGGGAAAAAGAAAAAAGAAAAAAACAGCAAGGGACCTGATCCTCTTATTTTTTTCTCTCAGAGCCTGCCTGTGTCTCCTGTGGCCAGGGGGTGAGCTGCCAGAGGGCCGAGCAGCCCCTGAGTTGCAGGGGGCCCTGATGCTTCCCTCCATGACAGAAGCACCCCTGGGACTGGTTGGGTGGGGTGCAAATGAGAGGATGCTGCCCAGGGGATGCCACTGCTATTGCGGGAAGTTTCAGGCTCCCCCACAGCTCAGGGTTGCCACCAGATCACACAGCCCCTGAGCTTCAGTGGGGCCTAGTGCTTCCCTCTGCAGTGGCAGTGCCCCCTGGGACTGCCTGGGTGGCATGCTAATGAGTGGGTGCTCCCTCAGGTCAGAGGCAGCACCTAGCTCAATCCAATGGTACATGGGGTTCTGGAAGCCTGGGCTTGACAGGCTTCCAGTGCCTCATGCAACATCCCCACCACCTTCTCACTGCCTGGGACCACCCAGAAATGGGCTGGCCCCTGTGGCAGGAGGGAGGCTGGGTGTGCTGGTGACCTAGAAGTGGCAGGGACAGTGCACAAGGTGCTAGAAACCCACCAAGCCCGAACTTCCCCAAGTATGCCTGGGCTTCCAGTGCCTCTTGCACCATCCCCACTGCCTTCTCTGGATATATTGCTGCAATTTGTTATTTAGCAAACTAAAATACATTGGATGTGTTTTACTTTGCTGCATAACAAAGTCATTTAAAGCAAAATACACCACCGCACATGTACTGTGTGATGAAATTAAAATGTAATATGCTGCCCCAGGTATAAATGGCAATGCCATTAAAACAGTAAAAAAGGGCAATTAAACCACTTAAAAGGCCAATTTTGTCATGTGTACAAGTGGCCATAATGTTAAAAAAAACACCCTGCAAAACCCTTCAACTTGGTCACTAGAGTATACTAGAAAAATCATGCCTGTAAAAAAATAGTCACCCATGGCCAACACACTTAGTATGAGACTGAGATCCTTAGTAATGGATATTGCAGAGATCATCTAGGAGTTATGTCACTTCATTTCCTAATTCATTTCCTAATGTTTGTTTCCTAAAGTCCTAATTCATTGTTTTCTCGGAAAATCTATTTCTCACACCTATAGTATCTTTAAAAGTCATTATTCTCCTTTATTTTAATGTCTGCCTGGGAGACTGAAGAAAACTCATTATCTATAATGAGAAGAATTGAACTTATCAGAGTGAAAAGTATCATTCTGCAGAAATTGAGAGATGAGAAATTGTAAAACCTTTTGGTAAATGGACAAACGCTTTAGCCTTTAAAGTCATCTCTGACCATGTCATATAAAGTGTTGGGCATATAAATGTGTGATGGCATATTACAGATAAATTAGCGTTGATAAGATATAAGGACTTTATCTGTGTGAGTTGCCATAATATGCTCCTTGAAATTGTTAAGATTATTTGCTTTATGGATGTTTTTCCCTACTAGATTTTATATTACTTCTTAAATTGTTAAGTTTCTTTATTATATCCAAAAATGGCCTGCAGTCATCCAGCCCCTGAGATTTCCTACAGGTCCAGAAATTTGGTGGTGGAGGGAGTAAAAGACAGCATTAATTTCTGTGGCTTCCAGAGGGCTGTGGAGGTTTCCAGATTCATGGCAACTAATGCTGTTGTCTCTCCCTGGCCGCCAAATTTCCAGTCCCAGGTACAGCCCTGCAGGCCAGGTAGCATGAGCTTGCACATTGAATCACACCATTGTGCAGGTTGCTCCCCATGATGGATCACCCCCATATTGAATCAGACCCATGGAGTGACCCAGCCCACAGGACTGACCTAAGGACTGGTTCTGTGCCACTCATTCAACCCATGGAGCCAGAATGTTGAGCACCAGTGACCTGAGCAGTTAACTAAAATTTAGGTTGTTCGGCTGCTTGTACACGCCACAGGGGTTTAATTCAGTTTAGAATCATAGAATAATTGCACTGGAAGGTACCCTGAAGGATCACTGGGTCCATCCCCCTGCATGAGCAGGAAAGTCTTCTGGGGTCAGAAGACCCCAGCCAGGTGACCATCCAGTCTTCTCTTGAAGACCTCTAGGGTAGAAGATTGCACCACCTCTGGGTGGAGCTTGTTTCATAGTCTGGACATCCTAGTTGTAAATAAGTTTTTCCTAATGTTCAGCCTAAAATTATCTTCCAGGGGTTTGCAGCTATTGTTTCTATTTTTCCCCGAGGGTGCCCTGGTGAACAGTTGTTCACCGAGCCCCTGGTGTATGCCTTTGATATAGTGGTAAGCCACAATAAGGTCCCCTCTCAGCCTTCTTTTCTTTAGGCTAAAGAGTCTGAGATCCCTTAGCATCTCCTCATGTGGCTTGCCATGCAAGTCCCTGATCATGTGGGTGGCCCTTCTCTGGACCCTCTCGAGCTTTAGCATGCCCTTGTTGAAGTGCAGCATCCAGAACTGGATACAATACTCCAGCTGCAGCCACACCAATGTTGAGTAAAAGTGGGAGAATCACTTCTTTGGATTTACTGGAGATGCATCAATTGATGCATGCCAGAATTTTATTGGCCCTAGCAGCTACTATGTCACATTGCCAGCTTGTATACATGCTGGGGTCTATTGTTACCCCCAGATCCCTTTCATCTGTAGTGCTGGTCAGGTTAGTGATGCCCAGCCTGTAGGTGTGCTGGGGGTTCTTCCTTCCCAGATGCAGCACTTTGCATTTCTCTACGTTGAACCTCATCTGGTCCTGTTCTGCCCAACATGCCAGCCTGTCTAGGTCTTCTTGTATCTGCAGCCTATCTGCGGGTGTGCCCACACAACCCCATATCTTGGTGTCATCCACAAACTTGGCCAATGGGCTTTTCACCCCCTCATCCAGGTCATTGATGAAGTTATTAAACAGCACTGGGCCAAGTATTGACCCCTGGGGTACACCGCTGTCCACATCTCACCAAGACGACACCAATCCATTCATTTGGACTCTCTGTGTCCTACTCTGCAACCAGTTTCACACCCACTTGGTCCCACAGTTGAGCCCGATATCTTCCAGTTTTCTGATCACTACCTCATGGGATACCAGGTCAAAGGCTTTCTGGAAGTCAGGATATATGATATCAACCACGTTTCTCTCATCTAGGTGACAAGTCACCTGATCATAGAAAGAAATGAGGTTGGTCAGACAAGACCTGCCCACAATGAAGCCATGCTGGCTGTTATTCAGTATCATGCCTTCTGCAAGTTTTTCACATATAGCCTCTTTGATTAATGTTTCTAGGATTTTCCCTGGAATAGAAGTTAAGCTAATTGGCCTGCAGTTTCCTAGGTCTTCACGCTTCCCCTTCTTGAAGATGGGAACAACACTGGCCCTCATTCAGTCCTCTGGGATTTCTCCAGAGGCCCATGATTTTTGAAAGACCTTTGCCAGGGGCTCTGTGATTACTTCGGCCAATTCTTGCAGCACTCTTGGGTGGAGTTCATCCGGTCCTGCTGATTTATATATGTCTAATTTCTTTAATTGATCATGCACCAGTTCTATGGCAATGGTGGGAATGGTATCAGTTCCGCCCTGCTCATTCTGTATCCTACCTGGCATGTTCCCCTTGGTCTTGTGAAAAACCGAGGCAAAGTAGTCATTTAGGAGTTCCATTTTTTCCTGAGTGGTAGTGACCAGGTATCCTAATGCATTGAGCAGTGGCCCCACACTCCCATTAGTTTTCCTTTTACTCCCTATGTAGATAAAGAAGGAAGTTCTCCCTAAATTGAAATGGTGGGTTTTTAAAAATACTGCTTCAATTTAGGGAGAATTAAATCAAATTAAACCCCCATGGCATGTGCACAAGTGTGGGGTCCCAGGGGGAGGGGAGAGGTGAGCTTCTGTTGGGCCAAGCAATCCCTGAGCTTCATGGGGGGCCCCCAGGTGGCATCTGCCTGCTGGCACCTGGCCCAGGTAGTCCCTGGGGGTGCTGCAGCTGCAAAGAGAAGCAGCCCCCCTGCAGCTGCAAAGGGAAGCATTGGGCCCCCACACAGCACAGGCAGGCAGGCAGGCAGGCAGGCAGGCTCAGGGAAGGGAAAAAAAAAGATCAGGCTCACCGCTTTTTTTTTATTTCAGCGGAACCTGCCTGCACGGGCTGCCACTGAGTCCCACAGCCCCTGAGCTGAGCGAGACCCGCCAGGCCCCAAACATGTCATCTTCCAGTACCCCGTGCACTGTAGCACTTTGCTAGGTAGCAAACTAAAACACCTCAGAGGTGTTTTATCTTGCTACGTACAAAAGTCATTTAAAGTGGAATACGCCACTGAGCATGCAAACAGCAACGCCATTAGAATGGAATACACTGCCGAACGTGCCAACATCAATGCTATTAAAGCGGTGCAAAAGGGCATTTAAGTCACTTTAAAGGGCAATTTTGTGGCATGTACAAAGGCCCCTCCAAGACTGTATCACTCCAATGAAGCTGATGTCTATGACGAAGGCTTTTTTGTTTGCAAAAAATCTGCAGAAATTCAGTAATCCTTAGTATTTGAAGAATAAAAAAAATAGGTGATTGTTTCTTTCCATGTACTTACAGGCCTCCTTTACCCAATGCTGGTCCCAAATAATTCTCTCTATGATTTTTCTCATGGTCACACTTACCCTGTTTCAGCAGGTTATGCCTTTGGCTTTCTGCTTTTTTTCCTCAGATTTTTTTTTTTTTGGTAGTGTTCCCCACTCCTCCTCCTTTCTCTCGCTCACTCGTATACACACACTTTTATTAACAGTACCTGCAGAGCCTCTCTCCCAACATAGTTCAAATTCCTAAGTGACCTCATACGTGTCTGTCTTTTAGCTAGTATATATGCATATATTTTGTTTGACCACTCATTATTTCCGCTACCTGACTCCATAAAGAAATACATTGGCTTCTTACCACCATTTTAAACTGAGATGTCTAGTTCTACCCCCAATTTCAATGAGGTTCAGTCCAATCCATAGCAGGATGTTATGACCTAAATAATATCATAGGTTGGGATCTGATGTTTTCACCCCCAGTGTATGTAGAATTATTAAACATATTTAAATAAAAGAGTATTCATAAGGATAATGCCATTACACTTTTTTTCCTATGTATGATTTTTATCTGTTAAACTTCAAGTTAGCTGTGTTTAGCATAATACGACTGCCTTTGTGAAAACCGATGGATTCCCTTACCATGGATGATGAACATTTTATCTTGCCAGAATAGAGATGTGGGCTTTGCTTCAGTTTCGTGTTTTAAGTAAACTTGTCCATGATGAAAGGATAATTTAGCTCCAGAGTCCTCTCCTTCCAAGAGAAACAAAGTTCTTGCCAAACAAACAGTTTTTCCCTATGCTGATTATTCTTTCTTCCAGAATTTGCTCTGGTTTCCTTTGTTGATACATAGGAAACATTTGGAGGCCACCCTTCTCTCTCCCACCTTTGTCAAAAGCTTCTGCCCGTGATCCCTAAATAAATAAGTGTTAATGCTAGGCCTCAATCCCACCCCACTACCAGGTTGCCTCAGGCCTTTGTTTCACCCCTCCTTGCTCGTTCAAGTCTGCTCCAGGCCTAATATCCTTAGTATAGGTACAAAGGTGTATTAGGATGGTGTTACAAGTTACCTTTAAATCATTCTAAAATACCTTAAAATGAGAGTGCTCGTGTGTTAAAAGGTGTTAACCCATTTTAAGTACCCACTGGGCACCTCTACATGGATATCCAGGGGTCTAATTTTCTCCCCATTCTGCATACTTGAAGTTACAGAAGACACTACATTTTGAAACATCTTATCTAATACCTCATGCAATATGGGGTTAGATTTTCACCAGATCGGTTATTTTTTAAGTTGTCTACAGCTGTGTTTGGTCATGGCTATAAACTGCTTTCTGTGGTCATATTGGGCAAAAATTGTCACTCCTGTCTGCACCCTAACAACCCTTATCCTCTGTACTTCCAGATGTCAGAAAAAATCTATCAATCACCCATTTCTTAGGCTGGATTAGAACCAGAGATCTTCTAGTGAAAAGTTACAAGCCTCTGAATCAGTCTCCTCCCACTAAGCTTCTGTCTTACAGAACTTGTTAAATATAAGAGTGAGCGAGTGAACGAGCAAGTGAGTGAGAGAGAGAGAAATGAAAGACAAAAATGAAGAATTTCAGAGGAATAAAGTATAGAAATAAAGCAAGGAAAAAATAATCAATATGTATACTTTTCTTCCTTTTGAAAAAAACTTCATTTAAGTCAAATCCATTTGATGATGATGTTTTTTTTTTCCCCTGTTTGGTAGAAATTTTATCTAGAGCCATTCGACTTTCAAATTAGAAAATAGAGAACTAAGAACATAGTCAGCAGGAGATTCTGTCTTCTCACTTTTTTTTCTATTCTATTTAAAATTAGAGCATATTTTATAATTACATGGAGAATATTGCTTATGTAAAGCTGTTTTATGTTTACTACAGGCTTAAAATGTAATTTTGCTGCCAGCTACTTCTTAAGAGCAACAGGACCACAATGATTTCAAAGCAAGCAAGAAAATGCAGAAGTTTTGGTTAGACCAGCGGAAGGACCAAAGTGGGAAATTACTTTTTTTTCTATCTTGATTTGCTGAGTCTTTTACAGGTATCCTGGCAAACTGATATGCTACTCAAAGGTCATTATTTAGTTTTAAAAAATGCTAATTCAGAAAAAGCTGTTAAGGTCTAAGCTGATTCTGAAATATAAAAACTATCAGGGAATTACGTTTTTTTTAAGAAGCTGGAGTTTCCAGAGCACCCTAAAGCCTAGGTTCTTAGATGAATATAGGTGCCCATGTGTGACTCCCATGAAAGTTAGGCATTGGCTACACTTTTTCATGACAGGCCTGGGAGTGCCACCATAAAACATGCCGTTCATCCCTGTTTCATAATTATCAGATCAAGGCAAAGCAGAGTGGTGCTGAGAAAATGCTAGTAAGCATAACTGAAACCATTTAAGAGCAACTCTGGGTACTCAAGACTGTGCTAAGGGGGCTGTTTCCTCATTGGTATATGAGGAGCAGTAGTGAGTGAGTAGTGCACAATTCATGGCAGTGCTCCTGGAAGGAACATGGAAGTAATCTACACAAGTCCTTAAGTACTTAAATACCTTTGAAGATTTGGGCTTTAGGTGCTTGTGAAAAACTCATACATAATGCTAATGCTGTATTTTGAAAACCCAAGACATTCATGTTCCTGAAACTCTATTTTAATTTCTTTTAAGTACCAACATGCCATCTTGGAGCTGAAATCTATCTAATATATTATCCAGAGGATTATACAAAAACAATGTTTTTTTTCCTATAATACTGTGATCCATGATTCTGCAAACACACATGTGCA
The DNA here is from genome assembly GCF_000455745.1 of Alligator sinensis. Classification (NCBI taxonomy): domain Eukaryota; kingdom Metazoa; phylum Chordata; order Crocodylia; family Alligatoridae; genus Alligator; species Alligator sinensis. The sequence continues at coordinate 5,627,524 of NW_005841837.1, forward strand.
TGTTTAGCTTTATTCATGGGAGTGGTGCCATTATGATGCTGTTTTATAGTAAGGAAAATCTTTTCACCGCTTCTTGAAGAACTGGATGTGTCCTGTACAAGACTTCACATGGCTTGTCACTTTTTAATCTAGCGTGTGTAATTGCATGTACTCTTATTTATTTTGTTTCTCCCTTTTTTGAATACTGCTTATTTATTCTAAGAATGTCCTTACATTTCTGCATTCCTCAGAATTATTCTATTCTGTTTAAGTGGAGTTCCTTTTCCCTATGTTAGCCATTATAAATGTGACTGGATGACCAGATGTTTAAATCTGTAATAGGAATCCAGTCAGGGAGGAGACTGGAGAAGTTCCACAACAGCTCTTCTACAGTGAATCAGGAGGAAATAAACCCATGGTACTTGAAGGATACAAATAGACAAGAGGAAATAAAGTAAAATATATATTTTCTTTATTCTAGTGAAGTTCTTCAATCAGTATCAGATAAGAGCAATTGATTCTGGGCTGCTTTTTTTTTCTTCTTCTTTTTCTGAAAGGGAACCTGAAAGAGTTGTCCCTGGAGCTACAGGTGTTTTTTTTTTTAAAACGGTTCAAGCTCATATATAGCAAACTGTGTTTATAACAAATCTATGCTTTTAACACTCCCAACAGCAGGGAAAAGTGTTTTTAGTCATTTTGATGCAGCAAACTGACTCATCCCATTTTAGGGAGTTCCCTCTTCTACATGAACTGTTCTCCTTGTTCTGGTGGGATTTGTTGTAATGGGGTTATACTGTACCTAGTATATTTCAAAGAACACCTGTCCCAAAAATTGTTGAGTCAAAATGGGTGCATCCAGATGAGCCCACATATACCTCTTGCTGTGCCTCAAATCAGTTCGAGATGTGGCAAGAGGCATGCTGGGAACAAAAAAAAAATTCAAAATTTTATACCTGGATATCCAGGTATCAAAATCAAACACGGGGAGGGGGGAAAGCGGGGCAGGGAACAGTCCCTGACCATGCCTTGAGGTAACCTGGGAGCCGGTCCTCCAGAGAGATGCTCTGGTTTCTGGCCAGAGCATCTCTATGGTGCTCCTACTGCCCCAGCACATGGGGCACAAACCCTTAGCATGCTGGGGCAAGCAGAAGCATGTCAAGGATTCTGTCACAGGTAAATAGGGATATCAGGTTGGGGATTTAAGGGTGTGAGTGGCTGTGGGGAGTGGAAAGGGGATGGGGGAGTGTGAGGAGTGGTGGGGGGATATCAGGTGGCATGGTGGGGGACGTGCAGCCTGTGGGTGGGTTTGTGGAGGAACTTGAGTGGGGGCTGCCACATGCACGTCCCCCCACCTGCCCCTGTGGTGCCAGCAGCAGTAGGGACTGGGAAAGCCATGCACTAGTGGGTTGGGTTGGGTCCATTCAACATGTACAGAGCGCCGGCCCAACAACAAACTCTGGTGGGCTGGAGGACACGGAGTGGGTGAGGCAAGGACCACCACCACGCAGGACCAAGTCAACAAAGGCAAGGGTGTCGGGAGGTAGGGCATATTCCACCTCCTGGACCAGATGGCAGGTTGTACATGTTGTGGGTAGACCCATGCACTGGGCCAGTACAGTGGGGTCCACCTACTCCTGCCTATCATAGTCCAGGGGGTCTCTGATACAGGTGACACCAGCCAGGATCAACCTCTGTCACAACCAGGACACCTCTGCTGTCAGCACCTCCAGCTTGGAGTTCCAGAGGAGGTGCTCAATGAGCAGGTCAGTGCCCTAGACAAGTGTCACAGGGGACCTGGAGGTGAAAACCAGCCTTCAGGCCTGGAGGAGCTCCTGGTATAACTCTGACAGATTGAGCAGGTTCTGAAGGGAGAAGCCCTACAGGCCAAGGAGCTGCCAGTCATATTGGAGCCCCAGGAAGTGGTAGAGGAAGGTGCACCACAGGTGGCCCCATGCCATGTGGCTACCGACACCATATAGCAGTCACTACAGGTCCTGAAGGTGGAATGTAAGGACCTAGATGAGCAAGCAAACCAGGCCCTGGCTGCCCTCCCACAAGGGGAGGCTTAGGAACTGTGCAGTGACCCAGTGCCATCCTGGCCAGAAAAACTCCAGTGCCCATATCTGGAGCCCTGTCAAGACCTCAGGGGGAACAGACAGAGTGTGTGAGCAATGCCAGAGCATGGACAGGACCATCTGGTTCAGCACCAGTACTCCCCCATGCAGGGACAGACAACTCAGGAGCCCTGCCCATGCCCAGAAGTTCCACCACCCTTGCTTCCATCTGGTGTCAGTTCTCTGGTGGGAGGGGACTGTGGGGAAGAGGTAGACCTCCAAGTACAGTGGATCCTTCACAGTGCAGGTGGGAGTGTGCCCAAATGCCACCTGTCACCCACCACCAGGCCAAAGCTCCTTGACCCAGGCAGAGGAGGACTCTGAGTACGATGCCTGGCAGGCCCCAACCTGTGCCTGGTGACCTGAGTCCTGGACCATGAGAAGTACATCATCAGCCACACCACCAGCTTCTGGAGCATCAACCCCACCACCCACCTCCACAGGAGGACGAGGAAGGGCTCCAGGGCCAAGGTGTACAGATGGCCCAACAGCAGGCAACTTTGGTGCATCCCTCTCCTGAATGGGGTGGGCTCTGTCATGGTCCAGTTGAGCTTGACCAAACACTCTGCAGAAGCATCCAGCACCTGGAGAGCCTGCACAAAGCAAGGCCTGAAGACAAAGGCCTGCAGCATGCCTGTGATGTACCTGTGATCCACTCCAGCAAAAGCCTTCTCCTGGTCCAGGAATAGAAGAGTGAAAGGCAGGCCTTCCCAGTGCACTAGCTCCAAGAGGTCCCAAACCAGGTACAGGTTGTTGCAGATGGAATGTCCAGGCACCGTGTATGTCTAGTCAGCATTGATCATGTCCATCAGCATGGACGGCAGGAGCAGAGAGAGAAAGCTAAAGTGTAGGGAGTGAAATTTGCCACTACCAGGATTAGGACCAGTGGACTAGAGAGAAGCTAGCTGAGGAACTGAGACTTGGGGTTACTTAAGGTTGATTGGGGCTGGAAACTGAGGCAGATAGCTGAGATATTGGGGGGGGGGGCAGATAAGTGGTGGCAAGGAGGAGACAGCCAGGAAAGAGAAAGAGGCAGAAACCTGGGAGATTAGGGCTAGAAAATGAGGCTGGCAGCTTAGAGATTGGGCTGGGAGGGTGCAGATAAGTGGTGGCAAGGAGGAAACAGTCAGGAAACAGAAAAAAACCCAACTTGGGGTTTCAAAATAACAGGTTTATTAAACAGACAACACACTACACATCCCCATGAAGTTATTGGTTCACACATGCACGCACGCACATGCACACACACACACACACACACACACACACTGGCAGCAGAAGAAAGAGACTCAGTGGAAGGGTTGGAGTCCAGGTAGGGAAAAGAAGCAGAGTCCAAGTCCTGGGTTGAAGAGGGGGTGGGGGTGATAGCTACCTATCCAGGCTGGAAAAGGGGTCTTCGTCCAGTAGGTGTTGTCCAGAGGGGGGTTGCCGGCAGGGCCTCTGGGTGGATAGGTGGTATGGCATGGTGCTGGTCCAGATGGAGAGGGTGTCCCAAGGAGTCAGTCTTCACTACCCCTTTTTATGGGGCAGACTGCCTGGACAGGCCCTCCCCATAGGAGCTCAGAGGTAATGTCAGTCCTGTTCCAGATGGTTCCAGGTGTTCTTACTGAGCATGTGCAGCCTGGCACAATGGTGGGTTGCCTCATCTTTTGTTTCCTGAATGTTGAGGGTGGTTCCAAGGGCTGGGTCATTGGTCCAGGTATAGGTGTTGATGGCTTGGTCATTCAGACGGAGCTATTTTTCAACCTACTGACATTGTCTCTCAAGCAGCCTCATTCATCCCCATTCATTCAGGAACCAAGTTACATAGGAGGGGTAGTATGAGTCATAGGTTACACAACTGGGCATGGGAATAAGATGGAGGCTTGACATTACAAGATGGAAACTTGATATGACTTATGCTAGCTTACATATATAGGCCTAAAATAGTAATCACGCAATATAAAAGGGGTAAACAAAAAAAAAAAAATCAATACAAACGTAATAATTATCACTTATAAAACAGTGGATATCTACATCAAAATAGCAGGGCACTTACTTGCAGAGGGGAGAGAAATAAAACTTACTACCTAAAATAAACTTATCCTACATCTTAGCTTACTTATAATTATCTCTAGGCAATAGAGAGAGAGAGGGAGAGGGAGAAGAAAAGTCAGAAATAGTTGGGGAAGGGGAGGGAATACATTTTAAAAGAAACAGGGTTTTGCTACAGTCAGGTGTCAGGTGGAGGGTGGCCAAAAACTCCACCAGAGTGAGAGGAGCCTCCAGCCAGTGCTGGTAACCCATACTGACTTGCAGGAGTCCATCCTACAGAGTTTGACAGACTTTGGCATCAGTCAGTTCCAGGGAGAAGAGCTCTTCCTAGAAGGCCTGTGCGCGCCAGCACATCTCACCAAATCCATGAGAAGGGTGCCATCACCCACCAGAAGGTGGGTGATGTACTTCTTGGCCCCCTGCCTCCTCACCAGGGCATAGAAGCGGGAGCCGCAGTCCATCTCCTGAAGGAGCTGGACGCACGAGTGGACAAATGCACCACGGGCGTGGTGGTCATCCAGAGCACGAAGCTATTCCCACCTCTCCCGACATTATCTGCAGAGGGGTGGGTTGGTTGGGTTGGTGGCCAGGTGCTTCTCCAGCTGCAGCACTTCCGACTTGAGCAGCTCCCAGGATGCCTCCTTCTGCTAGGTGTGCCCCCAAGTGTAGCTGCAGCAAAACTTGGATGCACACCTTCCCCACATTCCACTATCTCTGAGTCAAGGGGAAAGCTGCCTGTTGCTCCCACCAGGTCAGCCAGAACTCCCAGAAGGCCTCCCTGAAGCCCACATCTTCTAGCAGACTGGCACTGAAATTCCAGTAGGCTGACCCCGGACACCCAGGCCCTAGTGTGGCCTGGGCCCAGGCAAGGTGGTGATTGCTGAAAGGTGTTAGCTGCATGACAGAGTGGGCCTGGGCAAAGTGGCCTGGAGTCTCACCTGCCCCCACAGCAGAGGTTGCAGGCTTCTCTACCCTTGGAGGAAGTTGGTTGGACTCTGCCTCCAGGGTGGGGGCTGCAGGGGGCTTGGCTAGGATCTGGCCCCATAGTGGGGGCTGGAGGAAGTTCTATGGAGGCATCTGCCCTCTAGTATGTTCCTGCCCTTACATGGGCTTACATAAGGGAGAAGAAACTAATGAGGAAAAACAAAAAATACAGCAAGGCTAGTGAAACCAATAGGGGCAGGCTACAGCTGTGGGAGAAGGCGGGGAGGGTAAGGTGGCTGAAGCTCAGTGAGGAAATCTGACAGGCTATGCCTGGGGAAGGTGGGGGAGGGGGAACACACACGCAAGAGCTGGGGAGACTCAAGCTGGCTTACTCAGCCACACAATAAACATCAGGGCAGGGGGAGTGGTCCATAGGACGTACCACACAGAGGAAAAAAACACACAGGGAAGACTGCTGAGGCAGCTTCAAAAGATGGCTGGAGTGGTGGAGGAGCTTTGTTTGTTAAAGCTCAGTCCAGGAGCCCCTCAGGACTCCAGCCAGGCACTCAGCAGCAGGACAGTAGGCAGGAAAACAAAACAGGATCAGATGCAGTGAGGCAGCTGTGGTGGAGTGCAGGAGTAATCAGTCAATTAGGGAGTAATCCAGTGCAGGTGTGTGTTAAGTGGTGCAAGGTAGTACAGCAGGGAATCTCCCTCTCTCCAGAGAGGGGATAACAGCAGAATATACGGCAGCAGCAGCAGCAACAGCAACAGCAGCAGTAGTGGTAGCAGCTGTCCAGTTCAGCCACTCAGGGTGTGCTTCAGGTGAAAGTGCAGGTGAAGGCAGGGGGTCGCCTGCCAAGGCAGCTAGAGCAGGCAAGGCAGCTTTTGGCTGCAGTAGTGATGGTGGGGGAGGGCCCCATAGGCAGCACAGGCTCCCTGCCTGGGCTGTCTTCTGACTGTGTCTTGGCAGTGGGCTTGGCAGCAGACCAGAACAGGAGTGCATAAGCTGGGGCCAGTATAGGTGCCGGCCCCAGACTCTAGATCCCCCTGGCTGCAGATCCAGGAGGAGTTGGGCAGGGTTATTTTGCCCCAAGTGGCACAACTTGCCCCACATCAAAGTGCTTGTCTGGGCATGTGTGTTAGACCCCAACTCTATGCAACACCTAATGACTGGATAGCAGCAGGCCAGTACACTCATTGGATTATCAAAGCTGTGGTTTATTGCACAACAGCACTTGGGACACCCATAACTAGAGTGACCCAGAGTATCTTTTCTAACAGTTTTTTTATTAAGCATAATTTACATAAACCTTACCTTAATCCCTCCCATCTCCCTCCTTTTTCCCACCCATTCTACAATCCTGCCCCTGTTTACTATTTACCTGCTTTGCATACCATGATAACCCCTATATGGCACTTTATTCCATATCTTATCCATTTATCTTATCTTATTCTCCACTACCCTAACCACGTGCACTGAGGCAAAATTTGTGCCGCTCCTATTTGAGCTGCTACAAGCACATGTGCCTTCATGTCTGGACAAGCCCAAGGGGGGCATCTACACATGCATTAAGGCACTTTTCCTAAATATGCATTACATTTAGTATATCCAATATGAGATAGTAAAGATATGCATATTAGGCTGCTTTAATGTACAGTAATGATTACACATAGTTTTTTTGGTGATGTTTAATGTGCAGTTATTTTTTTTACTGCACATTAGTGCAATAGCACATTTTTATGTGATGCTTTAAGGTACAGAAAAGTAGGATACTGTGCATTAAAGTGCATGTGTAGATGCACCCAGGGTTAAGTTGCCTTTTTGGCAGGAATGATCTAGCAGTAGCCAGATATAGAAGTAACTTAATAGATTCATAGAATCATAGATTATAAGGCCAGAAGGGACCTTGGAAGATCATCGGGTCCAGCCCTCTGCACCAAGCAGGAAAGATAACTGGGAGTCAGGTGACCCACAACAAGGTGACTGTCTAGTCTCCTCTTGAAGATTTCCATGAAAAGTGATTACACCACCTCTGGAGGGAGCTTATTCCACAGTCCAGACATCCTGACTGTGAAGAAGTTTTTCCCAGTGTTGAGCCTGAATTGGTCTTCCAGAAGTTTGTGGCCACTGCTCCTGGTTTTCTCCTCAGGTCCCCTAGTGAATAGTTGCTCACCGAGTCATTGACGTACTCCCCTAGTGTTGCGGTAAGCTGCTACCAGGTCCCCTCTCAGCCTTCTTTGCCTCAGGCTGAAAAGTTCCAGATGCCTCAGCCTTTCCTCATATGGCTTGCCTTTTAAGACTCTGATCATACTGGCAGCTCTTCTTTGGACTCTCTCAAGCTTGTCCACATCCTTGTTAAAATGTGGTACCCAGAATTGGACGCAATACTCCAGCTGTGGTCTCACCAGTGCTGAGTACAGCGGAAGACTCGCCTCCTTGGTTTTGCTGGAGATGCATTGATTGATGCATGCCAGAGTATTATTTGCCCTACTGGCTACAGCATCACACTGTTGGCTCATATTCATACTGTGGTCTATTATTATCCCCAGGTCCCTTTCATTCATGGTTCTAGTCAGTTTGGTGCTGCCAAGCCTGTAGGTGTGTTGGGGGTTGCTCGTCCCGAGGTGAAGCACTTTATATTTCTTGACATTGAACTTCATCAGCATCTGATCTGCCCAACTTGCTAGCCTGTCTAGGTCTGCCTGTATCTGTAGCCTATCTTTAAGCATGACCATGCTTCCCCATAATTTGGTGACATAGAAGGAGATGAGATTGGTAAGGCAAGACCTGCCCATGACAAAACCATGCTGGCTGTCATTCAGAATATTAACTTCTGCAAGCTTATCACAGATAGACTCCTTGATGATTTTTTCTATGATTTTCCATAAGGTGGGAGTTAGGTTGATTGGCCTATAGTTACCGGGGCCCTCCCTCCTGCCGATCTTGTGAATGGGCACACATTGGCCCTCTTCTAGTCCTCAGGGACTTCTCCAGAGTGCCATGAGTTGTGGAAGAGTTTTGCAAGGGGTTCTGCAATGACCTCAGCCTGCTCCTTCAGCACTCTTGGATGCAGATCATTCAGTCCCGCTGACTTGTATATGTCTAATTTTTTTAATTAGTCATACACCAATTCTGTGGCAATAGTAGGAAGGTGATTATTCCTGCCATGCTCATCCTTTACTCTACCTGGCATGATTTTCCCCTTGGTCCAGTGAGAGACTGAAAACTTCATCACAACCAGGGAAGCCACCCAAAGCATTTCTCAGAATTCTAGTAAGGATTTCCTTAGAGTCTTCCCTATTCATGGATTTGCCACCTGGTATTGGTTCTCTTAGCAGATAAAGAGAAATACTTATCATGATATGTATTTGACCCTTCCATCATGAGTAAAAATAAAAGTTGTATTTTGTATTTGATGCTTCTGCCAAAAAAAAGCTTTTCCCGTATATTATAATCCTGTGAAAGCTTGATATAAAAATCAGACAGTCAGCAAAAGTAATCCTTGCATGGGCAATGAGAGGTTTGAAAGTGACAAACATCAAGAATGGAAATAATTATTTGATCTATAAAAGGCCTGTAAATGAGAATAGTACTGTTGATCAGCATGCTTTCTTTGTCCAAACATTTTCAAGAAATCAGAACTTAGTCTCAAGGCTATAAGTCTTTGCCTAAGTGATTCATATATTGAAGGATTCAGAAAAAGCACCAATTTAGAAAACACAAGGATTAAATATAAGCAGGATTGCCAATTGTTTGCAAATTTATGAGCAGTCTGTTAAAAAACAAGGCTACAAACACCTGTCTGTAAAGTCTGTAAAAATATGGAGCTGTCTATAAAAAAATGAAGAAGTTGGGAACTTGATGGACAGATGGAAAAGCACAACCTGGGCTTTGAGTTGGAGTGCAGAACTCCGCAGGGAGCATTCTCTGAGAGTTTTGCAGTTCTCTACTCACAGATCCATGTTCTGCTGCTTCTGCTTTGAATCATCACTTGTCTGCAATACTGCTGGGTTGCAAGTAGACAGACAGCAGTCCTTCTTTAGGAGTTTCTGCAGGAACAGGGGCAGAGGGGCTGATGGGAATAAAGCTAGGGGAATAGGCTGGGTGGAGGAAACATGGTGCAGGGGCACCAGGGTATGGACTGAGTTGGGGGCCTCTGGGGGAGGGGAAGTATGGTGTAAAATGATTGCTGCAGTCAAGAAGGGTTGCCAACCAAGAAAATCTTGTTTGTTTATAATCTGCAACCTTTTTACTGACAAGCAAACTTTTTTTCTGTGGTTTGTGTTAAATCCCTAAATTTGAACCCCACCCTTGGTCAAGTCCTGACAGAAGAGTTACATTTACATTATATATAACATGTCAGTAAAAAAGTTTGGTTGCCAGTAAAAGGTTTGCAGATCGCTAGTAAAAAAAAAAAAAAATTATTGGGTTGGCAACCCTGATTATAAAACAAACATATCTCCGTGTATTCTGACATGAGATGAATTAATTGCCTACAAATGGTCTGATCGCATGGAGAGATAATGGAGGGGAAAGTGATGTCCTCCTGGAAATATTTATCAAGAGATTTCAAATGAGAAATGCAATTATCTTTGCCATAGCAGTCCAAAAAAAAATCATATTCTAATATAATGGCCACATGCTGGAGTGTGAGAAATTGTTTTCTTGCTCTATGATACTTTCTGATACTTTGGAAGGTTTCCCTATGCTAAATTCATACAAAAAGTTGAAATATTGATGGTGAGGGAAGGTGAAACCCAGATCTCCCCTAACTTCTGCCATCAATCCAGTTGGAATAGTTCTTCATTTTAAAAGATAAAATATTTTGTTTTAATTGCAATTATTTTTTAAAAAAATCTAATTGCTTACATTTGTAAAATGAAGGTAATTTTGAACTAAAAGTCATTTCCAGACATTTTAACAATCTTAGAAGTTTGTTTAGAAACTGGGGTGCTAAAGAATTCATCAAAACTGATTTCTTCTGTTACTAATGGAATATTTTGTTTAAATGGAACAAAAGTTCATTAAAAATGGCTGTATCTGGAAATTATGATTTACAGTGTTTATTCACATCTTCAGTCATACATATCATGTCATGGATGATCTATACCAAACTATGGGAATGTTAAATAAACTTGTCAGTTTCTTTACAAACTCGTTAGATTAAAAGCAACACTAAGGCTGCTTTAAACCACTGTGACATTGTAAATGGGCTTTACATGGATTTCACTGCACACATTTTACAGCCCCTTTATATAGCCTTAATGAGAAAGGGAGACTAGACACATCTACACATGCAATTAATATGATTGAATATATTTCACCTCAATTTGAGTCAAAGTAATCTAATCCTGACATCACCATCTACACATGTATTTAAGCACAGTAGTTTACTGTGCTGCCAGATACTTCTATTTGATGGGACTATCCAGTAAATAAGTCTACTGGTTCCTAATTGTCATGCCTATGTAGATAGTGATGCTTTACTATGCATCAAATGAGTCTGTGGAGTGGTAAAACATCTCATGAAGATGTGCCCACAAAGTATAAATAACAGTTTGAGGGACAGACTCTAGTACAACCCATGCTATCCCAGAAACAATGTAGATAAAGAAAATGCAATGAACTCCGCTAAGAGATTCTCCATAAGAGTCTTCCTGTAGTCTCTTCACTCTGCAGAAAAAAAGAGAATATTTAAAGTGTGATCTAAGAGTGAAAAGCTTGGGCTATTCCAGGCCAAAGAGAGCTCTAATGGAGAATGCCTATGTAGCAGCACTCTCTTCATTGTGCTAGGCTTCATCTGGACTAAACACAGCTGTGGCAGCATCTCACAGGGAAAAAAGGCATGTCCAAAACAAGTAGCTCCCAGGCCACTTGGGGTTAGTGGTGCCACTCCATAGTTGTGGAGACCACTGCTGCACAATAATACAGTATTTAAAAATAAAGACCCTTGGCAAATCTCTGTTTTTGCTGAAGGTTTAAACACTTCCCCAAACTGCAAAAATACTTGTCCTTGGGACCTCCAATTGGCATAAAGCATAAGAAATATAAGAGGTGTCTTAAAGGGACTTATTAAAATATATGCATATCTCCCAATTATGGTGCCTCCTTGGATGATGAACTTCATTTTGTAAAAGTAATTGGAAGTGACAAGCTGATTGCTACTTATACCACGAACTGTCAACTCCAATGTAGGACGTGCTTTACAGGAAAGCAGATGATTTGTAAAATGCTTATCTGAAGCCTATTTGTAAGATGTACTACAAGATATTCTTAATTAAGAGGCTTAATTGAACACCTGTAAATAATATCAAACTTATCATTTTGCGTTGCTTTTTGTCATTATTTTCTATGCCTATTAACTACTCTAATTCCAAGTAAAGTCAGATGGAAATTTTGCTCAACCAGATCTCATTCCTTAGCTTGGAGAGCAGGGGATGGGGAGTAATCTGTCATATTCTTACAGTAAAGTTCAGCAAAGACACAGTGCACCCCTATCATTGAATGGCAACTGGAATTGAGGTGTATGTAGGGTTTGATACACAATTCCTATACTTCAGTTCACAATGAGTGTAAAGCTGCTATTATAATTGTGTGTATTACAGGAAGGAGATACAGGGGTTGCAGGGTGGTTAAGATAGCTTTCTATAGCTCTAAAATAGGCCTGTGTGAAGTGGCTAGTATTCGCTTCAGATTTGGAGTCAGCCAGTTCGGGGGACAGCGATTCAATTTGGTGATTTGAATCACTGTCCTGAATTGATTCAGCTGAATCTGATTCAGAGATTCGGCTGCTGCTGAATCACCAAATCTCTGAATCGCCCAGGACCCATCCCCCTGCCACTCTCCCAGCCCCAGCAATGACTGCCCTGCCCGCCCCAGGTCCAGGCACTTGGGGAAAAAAAAGCCCCAGCTCATTGGGCGCTGCCGGGTGGAGGGGGAGGGGCGATCCCTGCTGCCCCACACTGCCCCATGCTGCATGGGGGTCTCTGCATGAGCCCCCCGATCCCTTTTACTATCCCAACCCCTTCCATGATTGCCCCACCCACTGAGGCTCCAGCCCATTAAGAAAAAAAAAACTGAGAAAAACCCTGCACTCACCATTTCTGCTGGTGGGGGGTGATCCCCGCTGCCGCCAGCTGCTCTGCACCATGTGGGGGGCTCTTCCATGAGCCCCCCAAAGCCCTGAGGCTACCGCAGGAGTGGTGAGTTCCTGAGGTTTTCTCATTTCTTTTTCTTAAAGGGCCAGAGCAGGCCTGGGTGGGGCACCTGTGAGGGGGCTGGAAGAGTGGGGGGCCAGAGGGCTTGTGACAGAGCCCCCCATGGAGCATGGGGCAGTGGGGGGCAGCAGGGATGCCCCCCCCCCACCTGGCAGCCCCCAGTGAGTCGGGGCTTTTTTTTAAAGTACTAGGAGCTTGGGCAGGCAGGGCAACCATGGGGGTGGGGACTGGGGGAACAGGGGATGGGGCCTGGCAGGGTCCCCCCATGTCCCCTTCCCCCTTTCCCCAGCCCCTCCTCCCCTGCTCCCTACTTACCAGCTCAGAGTCTGGCTGCAGCCTGCTGCAGCCATTGGGAACTGTCCAAATCATCAAAACTCTCTGAATCTTTTTTGAAGATTTGGAGAGCTTTGAATCAATTCAGACCTTTTAATTGGTCCCCTGATTTGATTTGGATTCAGAGATTCGGCCTCTGAATCGGGCTGAATCTCCTCCAATTTGAAACACCACCCAAAGCTTCGCACAGCCCTAATCTAAAGGTGTGAATTGAAACCTTGTGCTAGACTTGTGTCAGAGGCTATCCTACAGCAGACCCAGATGTAAATGGGGATATAGTTGCTGGAGGTGAGCAAGGGAGAATGTTATAGGCATTCCCTGTTTGCAGTCTAAACCAAGCTAGCCCAGCAGGTCTTCTACAGGCAAAAACTTTAAAGGGCCTCATGGGACATCAAGTCCAGTCCCCTGCTTTCGCAAGTGCTCATTAACCACTCACTACTCCAAACCTTACATGCAGCTACAAGGAACAATATCCAAAACAGGAGGAACATGGTGTAACCTGCTACAGGTAAAAAGCCTAGGAGACAAGGGCTCTACCAATGCCCTCCCATAACAACAAGGAAAACAGCTGGTTAATAAATGGTCAGAAGGTCCTGTGTAGAGGGCCATGCCCCACACTGCAAAGAAAGGCAACCTTCCTTCACCAATCTATGAGAATCTGGCCTACGGAAGAAAAATTCCTTTCCAAATATGGCATTAATATAATCATAAATAGAATTGTCTGTTCAGGTAGATAATGCAGACTATTTCAGCAGGTATCAAAAGACAGAAGCCCAGTTGTGTGACCAACTGTCCAAACAAAAATTGCCTATAGGATCTTATGTGTTAAAGAATAGAAAAAAAAAAACAGATACAGTACTTAGAAAGAAAATGTGACATGGTACCGTGGCAAACCACGTGATGGCCAAAATGCAAAATGCAATTACTGGGAGCAAAAGGTAGTTGGAACACCATTGTTCCCTGCTGCCCTGCTTCCCTCCCCCAAGACCTGCCATGGCAGGGAGTGGAGGAGCCATGCAGAAAAGCTCCTTGCCACTGCTCACCCCTCTGCTACCCCAGCAATGTGCCTCCTGCATGCAGGGCTGCAGTGAGGGCAATGGCATGGGGCTGCACCCCTCAAAGCAGCAGCAGGCACTGGAAGTGCATTGCCAGGGCAGTGGAGAAAGCTCGCAGCAGCAAGGACTCCCCACTTAGTCCCACTGTCCCCATCCATGCCAGGTCATGCCAGCTGGGCTGGGGAGGCCCTGGGGGAGGGAAGCAGATTGAGAGCTCGAGCCCGCAGCCTGTGCCTGCCCCAGGTACAGATCTGGGGGTGCGGATCCCCCCTGCCCCTCGGCAGTGCATGCGGCAGTAGACACAGCCCTCCCCCTCCCCCAGATGAGCCACCCACGGCCCATCCTGCTCCCCACTGGGGCCCTACAGCCGCACATTGTGGCCCCAGGCCCCAATCCCCACCCAGCTGGGCAGCAACCCCAGCCCTGCACAGCTCCCTCCCTACAGGGACCTTAATCCCCCTATCCCCCCACACTTACCTGCTGGAGCTACTCTGCAGGCTGCCTGGGGCCACGTGAATGTCTATGCATGTGGTGCCCCCTGTCTTTCTGCCTTCCTCCTGCTCCCTCCCAGCTCCCTGCAGACTGTAACTCTGCCAGCCTGCAGGGAGCTTATTGCAAAATGGCAAAATCTCCAGGTTTCTCTGGTAAAATGAGAAATCCACATTTGCCTCTGGTAAAAGGCAAAATCCACAGTTTACTCTGTTTTTTCCATGGGAAACAGAAAACCTGAAAACCTGGATCCCTGTTTATCACCTTCCATATCACTACTGTTGACAAAGTAGTATGTCTCAGTCTCTATATCTCCAGTCCTTTAGACATTAATCCACACAGCACCATTTCATATGTTAAGTCACAGTTCATATCAATCACCCTCAAAAATCAACACACCTCCTCTCATACCCCTTGCACTAAAGGGCAGTTCTAAAATACATGCAGTACAGATTCTTCAGCCTCACAACCCTCTCTCAGGCATGCCACTAATCTTACCAAACCCAATTTATGCTGAATAGCCCTCACAGGAGGAATATTCTATATCATCATCCATATGATATTCATATGTTCTCCTTTCACTCTATTATCTGTCACTTCTTTTCATACATTTGCCATCTATATTTCTGTGAGATCCACAACTATTGTTATCTTATCTTTTTTTCTAATCATATTAATTACCTTCTAATGGTCTTTCAAGCACTCTAATCTCACTCCCTCAAGTTTATTTACCTTTACAAAGCTCTCCATTTTCACATAGTGGACTCATGGCTGCCAGGCTTATGACTTTTTCCAATCTCCTCTGTAAATGCCCCATCTTCTTAAGGTTCTTCCTGCCAGATAATGGCAGAAACATGAAGTATTCCTCATCCCCTCCATTGTCTCTTTCCAGAACATGCTTCTAAAATAAGTATACACAAATCTTGCCAAATCTGGCATTCCCCTGCCAACTCCCAGGCAGGGGATTGCAGCCCTGCCCCAGCTCCTTGCAGTGGTGAGAGCCTGGTCTGGAGCAGGGAGAGAGCCATAATCCCCTTTCTGCATGCAGCTCTGCCCTGGCTCTGTAGCAAGTTGCCCCCATCACGAGATCCCAGCATCTCTGGAGCAGCCTCTGCCCTACTCTGCTGTGCCTGAGGCTGGTCTCCATGGTCTCCATGGCAACCCCAGCTTTGAGCTTTCACAGCACAGCTGTAGCTGGGGTCTCCATGGAGATTGGCCCCAGCGATGCGGGCAGGGGCTGCTGGGAAATGAAGTCTGGCTTCTGGTCAGATTAGCCACTTTGCCCACCCCTGGAACCTTGTTGGTGGTCAGATGTAGCAGCATGAAAAGGAATATAGAGAAGAGTGTTGGAATGATGAAACAGCCTTGATTGACTCCCATTTAATCTCAAAGGGATCAGTAATACTTCCATTATTGAGATTCCAGGAGGAACTATTGGAAGGAGTGGAAGGAGATGGTTCACGAGGGTTTTAATAATGATAATTCCTGCGGTAGACTGTAATGTGATCCCTCTGTAATTTCCAAAATCAGACCTTGAAGATTGTCATGACCATGGTGTCCCTGAGGTTATCTGGGATTTCCTCATCATTCCAGATCCTTAGGATGAAGTCATGAAGATGTGATGTGAGCTCCACTCCCTCCTGCTTGAAGATTTTGGCAGGGATTCCATATGCTCCACCTGCCTTGTCATTCTTCATCTGTTTGATGGCTTTCCTCACCTCAAGCACTGGAAGACTTCTCAAATCATCATTGTATGGCAAGGTGTTGCAGGATGAAATTGAGAACACTGTCTTCTAGAGAGAAGGTCTCGACTGAGAAGGCCTTCAAAATTCTCCTTCCAATGGGTATTGAAGGCTCCCTTTTCGTTGATCAGGTCTTCTCAATACTTAGATCTCCAGGGGTTTGGTTCCTGAGTGTTTAGACCATAGATGGCTTTGGTGGCATTAAAGAAACCATGCATATCATGGATGTCAGAGAGATGTTGAATCTCCTTCACCTTGTCTTCCCACCATCTGTTCTTCATATCTTGGGTCCTCTTTTGGACCTCTGTGTTGGCTTGTTGGTGATTCAATTTATTTTGTTTGGAGTTGGTGTCATTCTGCTAAACACAAAAGGCAATTCACCTGTGGTCAATCCACTCTTGGATTTCCTGGTCATTCTCATCAAACCAGTTTTGCTGTTTCCTGGTGTGGAATCCAAGTGTCTCTTAACATGCACTGATGACAGTAGATTTGAAGGCACTCCAAGTGCTACCAACATTCTCCCACTGATGTTGATTGGAATTCGCCAGTTTTTCCTTGAGGTACCTGTGGAAGAGGTCTTGCTTGATTAGGTCCTTGCGTTCTTCGTGACCTTCTGTAAGCATTGCTTCTGCTTCAGCTGTTGTTTGGGAGCTAGTTTGAGTGCCCTAACCAAGCAGATGAGCCAGTGATTGGTCTATCAATCATCGGCTCCTAGCATAGTTCAAGTGATGCAGACATCTTTGCAACCCCGGGCATGAATAATGATGTAGTCAATCAAGTGCCAATGCATATCTCACAGGTGTTGCCATGGTGTCTTGTACCTGTTCTTCTGGTGGAACAGGGTGTTGGTGATGGTGGATCATTTGGCCAAGCGGAAGATACCATTGGAGTTAACTTTTTCTATTCCTTCCTTGCCAGTTGTTCTGTTCCAGAGGTTTGAAACCCTTC
This sequence comes from Alligator sinensis, assembly GCF_000455745.1. Taxonomy (NCBI): domain Eukaryota; kingdom Metazoa; phylum Chordata; order Crocodylia; family Alligatoridae; genus Alligator; species Alligator sinensis. The sequence continues at coordinate 5,644,363 of NW_005841837.1, forward strand.
CAACTCTGGCACTGAATCATCAATCAGAAAAAGCCTGCCTCCTGGTCCAGAACATCATAAAGGACATGGTCAAGGTTGGCATAGAATTCCTTTTTGGTTCTGTCAGCGGTGGTGAGTCAAGACATATATGCTGATGACAGTGGCATATTGGCTCCCTGCCAATTGGAGATGAAGAGTCATGAGACACTCATTAATTCTGCTAGGGAACTTGCTGAATTGGTTTCTGAGTTAATTATTAATGGCAAAGTGAACTCCATCAAGTCTGAATCCGCTTTCCTATTTACCCTTCCAGAAGAGGGTAAGCCACCTCCTTGTTCTTTGAGCTTACCATCTACCACTCTCTGTGTCTTGCTCGGTGCAGTGATGTTAGTGTTGTGTCAACTGAATTCTTGAGTCATTGTTGCAGTGTGGTGGTTTGGGTGTTTAATGTTACAATTGTCCATGAGGGTCCTGATGCTCCAGTCCTAAAATTGATTGAGTCTCTTTGTTGATTTTGACAGCAGTAAAGGTGATTCAGTTGAACATGGTTATCCAGTCAGAAGAAAAAAAATATTATTGCAAAACTCCATTGTATCTATATCCTCAGTAAGGAAAACTAGGATTTGGATAAAAGGATTCTATTGCTTGAGAAGAGGTATAGATGACGGACCAGATAGTCACCTAAGCAGAGTATTCACTGAAAAACCGTTTAAATCTCTTGAGTGACACCAAGAAGAAATCCTAGTGGGTATGTAAAATGGTCACCAGAATGGGCAGAATTTGGCCAAAATTCTCTTCTCAGTGCTGTCAACCTCAATCATTCTGATGCAAAAAACATGAAAGTAATTTCAAGCTCCATTAGAAACAAAGGCAAAAATTGATGATCTATAAACAAAAAGGGTAAAAGTAGTAGGGA
>NW_005841837.1:5645288-5658723 GCF_000455745.1 Alligator sinensis
GGAAAGAAATGTTAAGTTCAAGCTTCATAGACAGAATTATATATAATGAATAATAATAACAATGGAACAATCTATTTAAAAAGTACTCAATAAGGAGATTTGGGATTCTACATTACTTGAGTATAGTTCTGTTAAATAAAAAAAAGAGGAGGTAGGAATTTCCTTCCTTTCCTCTGTAAGTAGCCATAGCCAACTTACAAGTCTGTCCTAAGACACCTGACACCTAAAGAAATACATTTAACTTTCTCTTTAACAGGTAATGAGAGAATTGATCAGTTTTATTATCCAAGTTTAAGGATGTTTTCTTAAATTAGAGCAATTCAGAACAGTCACTTAATAGCAAATACCCCTTTAGAGTCCCAATTTCCTTTTGCTGCTAACAAAGGAAATAATATTTAAAGCTGAAGTCTTTCATATCCATTTCACCTTCTTTCTTGGCTAGGGGTTAATTTGATGTCCTTAGAGGCTAAAGTTTCTTGCTAGAGGACAAATTGAGTCTTTATGTGTCTATTCAGTTGGAATTTTGTGTCCACAACTGTTCTTTGTATATACAATGAAGCACAGTTCCTGCTTTGTATCTGGAACTCACACTTCTTTTTTGTCTTCCTTAGTGTGTTTCTATTCATTTTCCTATGTCTTGCCTCCATTTCCATCACCCTCCAGTTCTTAAGAGATACAGAAAATTTATGAGAACATATCTTTACTGACCAGTCTCTTGGCCCCCCCCCCCCCCCCCCCCCCATTTATTCCAAGCCTGTAGAGAAATTTTAGACAGGAACAAGAATTTTCTCTTTTTATTAAAGAGATAACAGTCATAACATGCTGGTGTTTGGGTGAGCATAAGCCCTGTTAGCTCCCAACTTCCACCGCCTATGGTTGGCTGTGTTCTTGCTCCTAGCCTCTCTCTCTCCACTGAGGCAGGCACACCATGCTGTGGAAGCAGCAGCCAGGGACTTCTTTTAAGTCCCCCAGTCAGGTAAGAATCTTCCCTCCCCTTTCCTTTCTCCTCCATGCACAGTAGCATGTCTTTTCTTTTCCCCTACCATCACATTCCCCCACTCTCCTGCCTGTCACTGTCCTTGCTGTCCCCAGCTGACCTAGAGGCAAGTGTGGGGAAGTTCCAGAGCCACTTTTGTCCTGCTCCAGGCAGGTTTCACATGTAGCCAGGCTCAGTCACAGACCACAGCAGCAAGGTGGTGGAAGCAGCAGACTGGTTCCATAGTTTCATAGTTTCATAGTTTCAGGGTCAGAAGGGACCTAATAGATCTTCTAGCCCGACCCCCCGCCAGGGCGGGAGAACAACCCAAAAAAAACCAAACAAACAAACAAACAAACAAAACCACTCACCCTAAAAACAAAAACGGGACTCAAATGAGTCCAGCCAGGTAAGTATCCAGCCTCTTCTTAAAGATCCCCAGGGTAGGGGCCAGCACCACCTCCCTTGGAAGTTGGTTCCAGCTCCTAGCCGCCCTAACTGTGAAGTAGTTTTTTCGGATGTCCAATCTGTACCTCCTCTCCATCAACTTGTGCCCATTACTCCTTGTTATGCCAGCAGGGGCTAGGGGAAACAGCGTCTCCCCCAAACCCTTCTGGTTCCCCCTAGTGAGTTTATAGACGGTCACCAGGTCCCCCCTCAGCCTTCTCTTGTGGAGGCTGAATAGGTTCAAGTCCCGCAGTCTCTCACTGTAGGGTCTGCCCTGTTGTCCCCGGATCATGCGGGTGGCCCTCCTCTGGACCCTCTCCATGTTGTCCACATCCCTCCTGAAATGGGGCGCACAGAACTGGACACAATACTCCAGCTGCGGCCTGACCAGCGTCGCATAGAGGGGGAGGATCACCTCCCTGGCTCTACTCGAGATGCACCTGTGGATGCACGACAAGGTCCGGTTAGCCCTGCCAACCATGACCTCGCATTGTCGGCCCATGTTCATCTTGGAGTCAATAATGACACCAAGATCCCTTTCCGCCTCCGTGCTCTCAAGTAGGGAGCTCCCCATCGTATAAGTGTGCTGCTGGTTCCTACTACCCAAGTGCAGCACCCTGCACTTGTCCGTATTGAAACGCATCCTGTTCCTGTCTGCCCACCCCTGTAACCTATCCAGATCCTTCTGCAATCTCTCTCTCCCTGCTAGCGTGCTCACCTCCCCCCAAATTTTGGTGTCATCAGCGAATTTAAACAGGTTGCTCTCCACCCCAACATCAAGATCGCTGATGAAGAAATTGAACAGCGCAGGCCCCAGGACCGAGCCCTGGGGGACTCCACTACCCACCTCCCCCCAAGGGCATATGATAGGAATAATTTAGGGGTTTTGTCTATTGTAACTGATACAGTGAGACTTGTAATATTGCTTTTTTGGTTTAAAAATTAAGATAGAAATTGGTCAAAATAATTGTTTCCTCTCCCTCCAAAATATCAACTTGTTGTCACTACCCCAATCTAAAATACATTTTGAGTAAAACAAAACACCTGTTTTTGGGCAGGGGGAAGATGGAGGTAATTTTATTGGTTTTTGTGTTTCCAATGCAGCGCAAAATATTGAAGAAAGCCCTTTCCAGGAAGTAGTCAAAATGTTTTACAAAGCATTTATATATTCTATTCCTCCTTTCCTTCATTGAATCTTCCTTAATTCTATGTATTTTATTGATACCCCAACTTCCCCTTTCTCTGTCACTTTTCTGAAATAACAAAGCTAACCCGGTCCTCCCCAACCTGAGGTCTGAAGGCGATCCCCTCGTGTCCGGCTTCTATCACAGCAGGGAAGTCCCGGTCCCTGCACAAGAAAACGGAGGTGAAGAATTGGTTAAAGAGATTCGCTTTATCCTCTGACGCAACCACCAGATTGCCCCGCATATCCTGCAGGGGCCCCACATTACCCGGCGCCTTCTTCATCCTCCCAATATATTTGAAAAAGGACTTTTTGTTATCCTTAATCCTGGACGCTAATCCGAGCTCTATCTCCGCCTTGGCCTTCCTAACAGCCCGCCTGCAGGCCCGAGCAGAGGAGGTATACTCCTCTTTGGAGATTACACCCCACTTCCACCGGGCGTACGCCACCCTTTTGGCAGTGTACACATAACAGACAGGTTCTGCTTGACAGAGTACTAAAAAGTTTAATCACAGCCAGTTCAAGATCCCATCCAGAAACCTGGGAAATGAAATTCCATTGGCTGAGTGTTTCTAAAGAGAAATATTTTCCCAGCTGCAAGTACTGAGTCCCACAGGTTTAATGAAGAGAACTTCATTAAGGAGTGAATGGAATCACAGAGAAATCACATCTTGGCAAATCTGAATAAAAAGGTTAACTGTAAAGTTCCAGCCCCAGGCTACCTTGGCAAGAGTTTTGAAAGAAATCTTCCTCCCAAAGGCAGATGAGCTAGCTGGCCACTCCCTTCCTCTTTTAACATACTCTACTCAATTTGTTGAGAACTCCAGAATTTGAGGCCAGCTGCTCTCTGACTCCTAAAGGTGTTGAGCAGGCAAGTTTTTACAGGAGTCCCTTGTCTAAGCTGCTGCTATACATGCCTAAGCAGCACCAGCTTCTCTTCCCTGCTCTAGCAGCATTGTCATGACTGTAACTGCAGCTCAATTGTTGTTGGCACCTTCTATATCTCAGCTTGGCTTGCTCCCCAAAGCAGCCTTCATTGAGTTTCAGCTGATCAGAAAGAAAACACTGATATTTTAACCTCCACATGATTCTTTGTAGCAACAAAGGTCACTTTTTTTTTTTATTTGTATCTGAGGCCAAATTAGCCAAAACTAAATCCATATTCAAGAGTCCAGAACCATAAGTTGCTCTACTACCAGCAAACATCATCCACCCACACCAGATGTTTCCAAAACCTTTGGTGGGCATCCTACTTGCAGGCACAAGCCCAGAGGTTCAGGGTTTAGATGCCCCCAAGTTTTGCTTGCCCTTACCCATAAGGTCTTTGGAGCAAGCAAGGGAGGAGACTCCTATTTCCATAAACTGAGTTTAAAGCCGCTGCACCTCAGCAGGTACTGAACCACGCCAGAAGAGCAGTTCTCCTGCGATGCAGTTCAGGGAAACTGCCTTCTTGGACACAGATACATGGTATTTCCCCTAGAAGGTTAAGATACCACTATACTTGTCCTGAGCCATCAAGAGGCTGAGAAGCAATCACATAAGGAAGAAGAAATCTGTCCATCTTTCTCTTGCTTGGGTCTTACTCAAGGCCTCATCTCTGCATGACTGCAGGCTACTCTTTGCTTAGGGTGACCCCTCTCTACAGACTCTGGGTGCATCTACATGTATGCTTTACTGTAGAGTAAACTAATTAGCTCAGCAGTAAAGCATCACAGTCTACATGTGCACTGGTATTATGGTGCAGTAAACTAATTAAATTTGCTGTAGGATAGTACCACTGGGGACAGTACTATCTTACAGTGGAGTATTTGACTACACAGAAATGCATATGTAGATGCTGACCGTAGGCAAACATTTCACCCAGTCTGCCCAGCAAGACAGGGGCCTGCTTCACCTTAGCTCAAATTGCTGCTGTCCTGGGTGCATGTGTAGATGTTGCACCTGGGAGAAGTTGACTCCAGTTCAAAATGCTCTGGAGTTTATTGTGTAGCATAAATTGAATACATAGATGCACCCATTTTGGGCACAGTTCTCCAATCCATTCACCAAACATGAATAATAATGTTTTATTTACCCCAACTTCATAGCACAATGAGATTTCTAAAAATGTTCCAAACTAACACACAGCAGAAATTCAAATAAGGCATGGGCCCCATCAATTCCCCTCTCTTGTGAAGAGATGGCAGCACCAAGGTCCCTTCCCAGCGGGACTTCTGGAGTTCTCAAGTAGCTTTTGGCTGTTCTTCTCCATTTGCAAATATCAAACTCAGCAGCCCATTCATTTAAGGCTTCAAACTCAGCAGCCCATTCATTTAAGGCTTCAGACTACAGGAATCACATAGTATGCACTGTAAATACAAAAATAAATCAATAAGAGGTAAGCCACCATAAACATGCAATTGAAAAATCTTACCTTGATATTCTTTCTAAAATCTAGAAGTTTGGTCTGGCAATCTGGACAGAGGCAATTCATTCTTTTCAGGCTTAGCCCACAAATATAACAAATACTCTGAGGCATGTCCTTTGAGGAGGCAAACAAGTGTAACTGTAATCATTTAAATGACGCTAGGACGATGGGCATAATCCATTCCCTATGCTTCAAATTCACTTGTAGTCTCTGGTGAAACTAACAAGAAAGGTACCTTTTTTTGCTTGTGGTGATGGGAACACTATTCATTAAAAAAAGTGATAATATCTTGTAGATTATGGCACAACAAATAAAGGATAAGGATTGCGTTACCCTTTCTTTCAGCCTGATTCACATCTAAACAAAATGGAGTCTTGATGTCTCTTCATCTTATTGCCTGTCTTCTGAGGTTTCTAGTTTCTTGCTTTCATTTGGGCAAACATGTGTTCCCTTTACCTACCTCCTTTTTAGAGTATGCTACAAGTAAAAGGACAAAAATATGTTTGACCTCCAGAATTAGCTTAAAATTTTGAATTATCAGCAATAGTATGTAACAGGATGATGCTAATGATTGCAAACTAGAGGTGTCAGTGACAGAACCTGCTTACTAAGCAAAATCAAGGTAATTGACATGATATACAGGACATGAAAAGTAGTCTTAAGAAACTCCTAGAGGGATCTATGAGCACCTGAATGTGATATCACTATGCCTTTATCATACGTGCATCCAATTTCAAGACCTATTATTCCAAAGTAAAATTCTGACTAAAGAACTGAGTTAAACTGGATGCCTTTTGATGACTTGGAGTGGTATGTACATCTGACGGTCAAGCTGCTTGAAATACTTCTTTGCATATACTAGAATAAATTAATGGGATTTTTTTCATGCAATATTTGTCTTTAATGCTTAGTCTCTAGCACACACATTTTTTATGCTATCTGGGATGAGTGGCTATGTGGTATTTTAACATTATTTGAACCATCTATACTAGCAGTGCTTTAAAAGGTCAGAGTGTAACAAACAAGCTTGAACTCCATTAGTGCCAATGGCATCTCATACTGTGACTGACATGCAACATCTCTCAAACAAATCCCTAGCAGTCATATTTTAAGGTTTGTTTGTTTTTAACTGCCATGCTGCTAGAAAATGACTTAGGGGAACTAATGCCCTATAGAAAGCATATTAATCATACATAAATGCATGATGCACTTAAGACCTAATGGATGAATAAGCCATAGTTTTGGTTATGAAAAATGACATGTATAGTGTATCCCATTATTGTGCAGGAAATTAAGATTCATTGTAAAGATTATTTTTATTAGAGGAGGTAGAAAATATATTTTTTTTAATTTTGCAGAAAAATGGAGCAGGGTGAAATTTTAAAATACAAAACAGTAGAGTGACTACAAATCACCACTACCAATAACAACTTTCCCTTGCAGCTTCTGCTGCCTCCAAAAGTATGGGGAACTAATGACTCTTCTTTGTCTTCTGGTAGCATTACTGCTATTGCTGTAGCAGATATCAAGATGAATATGAGAAAGCTATTCATATTAGGTCAAGAAAATTAGAAATGTTGTATTAGCAGAGGCAAAAAGATGGTTACATGTGCCAGAGCACAAAGTTTAAGAGCTAAACATTTATTTTCAAACTTCTAAAAGGGATCAGAACTATGCAATTGAGTGTGACATCTTAATTTCAGTGCTAGAGCTGACAGCATGTTTGCATTTTATTGATGACTGTCTTAATCCTAGAAAAATCATATTATTCTGGTGCAAGCAATGCAAGTTATCATAATTTCTAACCTAGACTGTAATACATAGCTTCAGGACTGGAAAAAGCTTCAGGACTACAGTGAGGCTAAAAGATACTATGCCTTTAAGTATTTTATGCACTTAACCAATGTAATGTAAACCTTGATTGATCCTTAAATCCTTGAGATGACAGGACTCCTCTGAGATCCAAACTTGGAAACATAGTGCGTGCTCTTATACAAATCTTCACATAACGACTTCCTAACATTCTTGTTATTTGACTAATGAGATAGCTTGGATGCAATATAGCATGGTCTTTGGATATTAGGTTGGTTGCTATTACAAGAAGCCATTTGAATACAGAAAATTGTTATTAATCAATGCATTTTATATCAATTGGGAAATTAATTTGTTCTCTAAATTGTTTAACCTCAAAAAGACAAGAGTTCTCCAGAAATTGCTAGAAAGATTATGGTATTTTCTTAAATAGCTATTTAAAATTAAAAGCACTGTAAAGAATTTATATTTAAATATCTTATTTGGACAGTTGGAAGGCTTTTATATAGAAAAGTAAGGCCGCTTTGACTTATTTCAACTAGAACTTCAACACCTCTTAAGCGCTGATGAAACTAAAGGGCTATCTCAGAAAAGAAGAACAGAAAATTTTAAAATTGAAACTTGAAAGACATGAGTAGAACTTTTGGCAACAAAGGCAAAAAAAGGAAAAAAAATATCACAACCTTAATACATATTCAATAATGGATTTCCTATTCATATACTGAAACTGATAAAAAAAAAAAAACAACCCAAGAATGTGGTGCACTAATAAACGGCTGACAACAACTAATATTTAACTGAGCCAAGGCTGAAAGAGATGGGGGGGGGGGGGGGGGGGTCTTCTTTTCCATGGAAAGGGAGGCTTATAAAAACTGCCTGGATTGAACAAGGCATTATCATTCTGCCCTGATTCTCAGGTTCATCAAATTCTTCTTGGTCTGTCTACAAGCAAAGAAGCTTTCAGAAAGACCAAACGTGAAACAACCTCCAACCTCCAGGTACACTACTTATATGATACAATGATGTCATCAAAACAGTCATCATAGGGGAGACAAAGTTGTGGCATAATGGCAAAGGAATTACAGGATATAAAAATACTATTGTAATTCAAGATGTTAACTGCTTTTCCTATTCAACTCCAAAATGATTACCTCATATATTCTTATTTGGAGAGATGGATTAGAGGGCAGAACCATGAAGCAGGAAGGTGTGGGGGTAATGGAATGAGTAACAAAATGGAAGGTGGAAAGGAAATGGAAATGGAAATGGGGAATGCCTGGTAAAATGGAGGAAATCACTCACTGAAGGATAAAATAAAAAGAAGCAGGGAAAATAATTTTACAAGAAATAAAGAGGTAGGAAATTCAAGAAGGTCTCATGTTTTAATACATTGCAATTGGGAGTAAGATTGGGATTGAGATCGGTTCTGGGACTCGGGTTGTGACATGGGGGGTGTTGGTCATGCTTCCCAGCATGGGTGGGAGCTGGAGTGGTGAGGGAAGGCACTTTCAGGGGAGCTATTGCCCATGCCACAGCAAGGAACCCCCAGCTCATGGGAACCCAATATTGTCCCTACCTTACTCCTGCCCCACTACAGTTTTACTTGTGCCCAGCCACCTGCCAAGTTATCCCATGCTCTGTAGGCTGTTGCACTCCTGGAAGTAAGAAAGTGACACCCTCAGGGGCAGAAGCTGGAGTTGGCTTGGTGCTGACACTGCCCCCCCGCCCCCATCCCTCCACCCCAGGGCAGTTCAAGAGATTGAAAATCTGTCCAGACAGAACAAGGAAGTAGTAAAGGAACACTGTGTCCTGGGATGCTGGAGGACTGCAATTTGCTGACTCATCTGTGAGGAATGGTCACATATTACTGAAACATGAGCTAGGTACCATGGATCAGAAATAAAGCTGCTCTGTACTGGCATAACTTTAAGATGCCTACAGTATTCTTAAAACTAGTTTACATATCTTAGGGCCTTGTCAGACTTTATGCTGTAATTCTCAAATGTTACTCAGCTTAGTGCTATTCAATTTAGTGCACCAGTCACAGGTTAAGGCAAAAACCCTTCTCTGATTACCCCTAACCTGCACAGCTGTGACTTGCCACTAGAAGCTTAGTGAGCAGGGCAGGACAAGGAGTTAAGGGAAGGACAGGGCAGAGTGAGTGCTGCAGCCTCAGCTCCTGGAAGCCATGGTGCCTCTGGCCACAGCTCTGACTAGCTATGCTCCTGCTGGAAGCAGAGCCAGCTAGGTCCAAGCAGGGGTGGGAAACACATCCCTTGGACCCAGCTCCACTCCCCACTGGGAGCAGAGCCAGTCAGGTCAGAAGGGGTGGGAGGGGGAGGGGAACTGTGTCATTTGGACTTGGTTGGCTCTGTTCCTGCTGGAAGAAGAGCCAGTCAGAGCAAGTGGTGGCAGGAGGCATAGCAGGCCCACTGCCTCCAGGGATGCTGAAGGATTTCAACTTGGGTGGAAAAATTGCAGAGATTGGCCACAAGTTAATAAAACAGGAGCAAAATTAGCTGGATTTGAGATAATCCTGCCCTGGAGCTAGATAATGGTAAGCCAAATAAAGAGGTCTTTAAAACACTTAAAAGGCATTAACATGCAGCCAGCCCAGGGTTTAAGAGCTCCAGAAGCCACCTAAAGTTACCATGTAACAAGGCAGCTACTATGTGGCAGTCCAGGGGTAAGAGCTCCCTGAATCACTTAAAATTAACTTGTAACGAAGACCTATGACAGCATTTGGTCAGATTCTCAGTCAGGCAAAAGGTATCAACAGCCACCTAGGATGTAGAGCTGCTTCTTCACAGGGGTAGATTGTGACTGCTGTAACCTGCCTCTGGGGCTGAACCAGCCCCTTTGTGGGAAGAAGGTTGGGAATTTGGCTGCAAGGCACCTATGCTCCTCTTGCCAATTTCTTAGATGTACCAAGTACACTGAGCATGTAGAGCTGGACCATTATGCCTATGAAATGAAAAGATAAATCAAGAGACTGTCTTGTAGGTTGTAGAGAAACTGGGGAGCCACTTAAATGTTACATCTTTAAGCTTCCTAAAGTGTCCTTAAAACCAGTTTCAGGCATGAATGTATGGACAATCAAGGGGTTAAAAGCTCCAAGAGCCACCTAAAATTAATGTGTAAGAAGATCCTTAGTTAAAATCTCTTAAGGCATTGATTCCCAGGGACTAAAATAGAGGGGATCATATCTTCAAATGGGCATTACAGGAGGCAACTATATGGCCTACCCTTTCCTGTCTCTCTAGACTAAACATTTTTAGTAATTTTCAGATAAAATTATTTGATTTTCAAAAACTTGAACAATCTTTTTTTTATCCCACAATTTCCATTGACATCCATAGGGTCAGGAATTCGCTTGTGTTCTCAGTCTGCATGCAGGTCAGAGTTCTTGTTGACTTTAATCGACTTATTCAGCCAACAAAGACCATTTGTATCACAAATTGGGGTTAAGCAATTCTCTTACTTTTGACCCCACCCCTTTCAATAGTTAATGCATAAAGATAGGTGGTGGAGGGTGGGGGCAGGGGACTAATGGGGATCAGCCCCGCCCCCAAACACAGGGCAGCAGCAGGCATGGCCTTAGGTCATCCCAGCTGCAGGATGCTGCAGGAGGGTAGGTTGGGGAGGAAAGGGAGGGTGGGGAGGGGAGGGGAGGGGAGGGAACACTCAGCTACCCTGTGCACTCACAGCCAGGATCACAGCCAGCCCAGCCATAGACAGTTAAGTTTCTTTTAATCTGTTTGGTTTTTTTTTTTAATCACTGCCTGGACTTGGGGGTAGAGGAGGGCAGATAGAGACCCTCATAATGCATGTGAGAGTGGGGCAGGGGAAAAGCGAATCATTCACCCCTGCCCCTGCCCTGATCCCTGCTGCACTGTGGGGATTATCCCATGACCTGGCCTGGCTGGGGCCCCATTCACCGTGAATGGGGCCCTGGCTGGGCTGGGTCATGGGATAATCTGAGCCTGGCGGCTCATCCAGGGGCATTGTGTGGGGGATCGCGTGCCCCACCTTGGTTCTCCCACAGTGCGCACAGCAGTGACAGCCACCCACCCATGTCCCTGGATGAGCCACTGGACTCCGATTGCCCTGCAACCCAGCCCTGAGCCCGACCCTGGCTGCCTCCCCACCCTGGCCCCAGCTGCACACCGCCTGGGGGGGGCAGAGTCCCTGGGACCCCTGCACCTGCCCCACCCTACATCATCCACAGGAAGAGCCTGGTGGCTCCTCCAGAGGCACAGCACTGGGCAGCCAAGCAGGGGCAGCCAAGCAGTGGCCCCCTGATCTTTCCCCAAGGGCAGGCTGCAGCTGCAAGCTGGATTCAGGATCTGCTCCCTGCCTCTCTGCCTCAGGGGATGATAAGGCTGGAATGGGAACATCCAGATCAGGATGTGAAATGAACCCCTGGTACAGGATGGTTTGGGACATTCAAGATACAGATATGGAATGCAATATGTAATTTGTTTTGATTGATGTATAAAAGGAGAATTCAAAAGCAAGGAAACTTTGTAGCGGCCTGAGAGAGCCTGCATGGTATTGTGCTGACTACCTTGTCACAGGTACAAGTGCCTTAACTCCTGGTCTGATGTACTTGTTAGACCAAAATGTGTTAGAGCTGTGCTTGTAGACCATAAACCTGGCCAAATCTTTGCCAATTAACTGAGCCTGTGGTGATTCTTTAAGACAAGATTGGTCTTGGGATGTCCTGGCTGTGACTTTTGCCAGCACCGTGGTTCCTGAGAATCTGAGATTTCAGCACTGACAACACATCAATAATACCTGATAAGGCTAACAGCAACAATGACAGTGATAACCCCAGACGACAGAATGCTCTGACCAGCTATGGAATTCATGTGAACTACCTGAAAGAATGAATATATATCATCACTATTCTACATTTTCTATATTTCCAAAAAGAGATTTGCTTTTTCACTTTGGTGTCTTGCATCTCTTCTATAGGGTGTAAGTTGGACAAAATTTTAACACAGAACCCTGACAATCTATCTATCTATCTATCTAGATGAAATTTAAGCAGTTCCTGCCTGAAACTGGCTTAAATTTCAAAAGAACAAGTTATTCATAGCAGACTTCTGGAATAAGTGATGCATAACTATTTTCTCAGATATAAAGCCAACAGGCAGATGGCTGGTTATATGCGTTTCCAAACACATATAACATCAACTTCTGAGCACAAAATTAACACTCCATTAGGGGGATTGAGGTTTTTCTTTGGAGACTTTTATTCCTGGGGGAAAAAATGGCAATTCTGGAGAGAAATAATCCTACTTCAATAGTTTTCATGCAGTTTAAATAAACATTCAGTTTGTCTTAATTTAGCCATTAACACTTCAAATATTTAGAGTATCTTTGTAAAAAAAAATAGCGAAGAACATCAAAGAATATGGAAATTAGCATATTTTGTCAGAGTTGCTAAATATTTTTAAACATCAATAATAAAATCCTTGTTAAAATTTGCCACTGAGATATTTTAGTAACAGACATAACAGAACTGCATACAATTTGAGAGATTTTAAACTTTCAAATTGGATTTAATGACAATATCCATGTGTCTTTAATGCTTTGTTTTCTTTTCTGAAAGCAATGTACTGAGTTCAGAGGTCAAGCTCACTGAACCTTATTCAGTGCATACTTTATCTCAGTTTGTATAACTGGCACCCTTTTATTGCTTCCATATCAAATATAAAATACTGGAATCAGACTTTATACCCATTTAGAACATTGTGTAGAATCATAGAAAATTAAGATTGGAAGGGACCTCAGAAAGTCATCTAATCCAACCCCCTGATCAAAGCAGGACCATCACCATCTAGATCATCCCAGCCAAGGCTTTGTCTGGACAGGTCTTAAAAACCTCCAATGACAGAGATTCCACAACCTTTCTGGGAGTTGTCTACACAAGCTGCTTTACTGCTCAGTGAATTAATCTACGCAGTAAAGTATCACTGGGTGTATCTACACATATGCATTTACAGTGCAGTAATTTCAATTACTGCACAGTAGGGGCATGCATCTCCATGTGCACGCATGTACCAAAAAGTAAATATGGTGACTTACACTGACTTGAGCATAAATTTGATACCTGCATCATGCAAATATCAAAGTTATGTTCAATTAGTTACTACACAGTAACACATGTGTAGACACCTTACTGTACAGTAACACTATGTGTGTGGACTGACTTGGGACTAACCTATTCCCTGCATGTATAGATGCCAGCCTATTCCTGCTGACTGTGCACTAACTTACTGCACAGTAAATTTAAGCCAGTGTAAATGCACATGTAGAAACTTCCACTATGTAACCCTGTGCTGAGCTACTGCACAGTAAGCATAAATAGGTGCTGACCAGCAGAAATACTCTCTAGGTCAGCCCAGGCATCAAGGTACCCACTGCTGCCTGGCTAAGCACTGATGTGGTGGGGAGCTGTGCCAGCTGCAAGGGCAGCTGTCTGTCCACCACATGGGCATTGGGAACATCCTGATCCCAATATGGGCAAGAGAGCTGTCCAGCAGCTAGGACTGCTGCATCTCAGCCAGGTGGAGATTAGGTTGGAACCCAATCCTTACATAGC
>NW_005841837.1:5658754-5684804 GCF_000455745.1 Alligator sinensis
GTGGGGAAAGGCCTCCCTGCCTGGGAAGAAGGAGGGGCAGCCCTCAGTTTAGCCCTCCTGAACCCCATGTGGCTGTCAGGCACCATCCCCCCGAGCATGAAAACCTACTGGCCGCATGGGAATATGGTCTGATCCCCACATGGCTGAGATGCAGAAGTGCTGGCTGTTGGGACAGCTTTCCCCCCCACACATGGGGATTGGGATCAGCCCCATGCCTTCTGCCAGTCTGAGCTGGCACTCAGGGGAGTCTGGAGCTCCCCTTCGCCACTGGAGTGGGGCCGAACAGTGCGGGGGGGGGCAGGAACATCCCTGGTCTTAACTGCTCTGGTTGGGAGCAAATTTGCTTCTAAGCCAGTGCACATGTAGATCCTTTCTGGGGAACAGCTTACTGCACATATTTTAATGCATAGTAACCCTTCTGTGCATTAATAGCTCATGTAAACGCACCCAGGGTAACCTGTTCCAGTGCTTTACTACCCTCCTCATGAAAAAGTTTTTCCTACTATCATAAACGTCCCTTCCTGCAACTTGATGAATATCTGGTGTAATTCCAATGAAGACACATTTTACTTTAGATTTGCACCAGTAGCTAAAATCAGAATACAGTCACTGTAGACTCAGGAAGATTTTGAGCTTGTTTACACACAAGTTTTAACATAGTGAGTTATTTATAATTTATTTAATTAAATAGATGAAAGAGGCTATAGGGCCCTTTCAAATCAATATAAACTTAGCTTATGCTACTTTTACTTAAGATATTTAGGAGGACACTTAGGCTAAAAAGACATAAATGAGGCATTCTTAACCAAAAATGTAAAATTCTTTCTAGAGTTTTACACCAACAAAATTCATTAAAAGGGAGTTCAGTTAAGCCAGTCTGCCCTCTCTATGGAACAAGGCCATACTTATTAAGGGCAAGATACTACTACCCTTCTCCATAGTTAGTTCCAGCATAGCTTCCTTGTTGCAGTATCCAAATGCAAAACATTTTGATTGGACTTGGGCTCTGTCCTACTGGGCTGATGTCAAGCCACAAGCTTCTATAAGATTTTTAGCTCAGTACTTTTATCACATCAAGGAACAGGTCTGTTTGAGTTTAACAGCTTAATACCTGTAACTTGTTGGACTGATGTGGATCCCCAAATCTCTTTGAGTACTGGCTGGGCTTTTTGCTCACCCCTACATACAAACAACAAAGTCCTACATTGGGCAAATTCAAGAGGAGGTTGGATAATCACCTGTCTGGGGTCTTGTGAACCCAGCACTCATTCCTGCCTGTGGCAGGGGGGCAGGCTAGATGATCTGCCAGGCTAGATGATCTGTTCAGGTCTCTCCTGACCCTAGCTACTATGAAACTATGAAACTATAATAAAGTCAATATTCAGCTGGTATTAATAAGCATATTGCAGCCAAAGGGGGGTTGAGTTCTGCCTTTAACACCAGCCTCAAGACTAAATATTGTGCTTAGATTGCATTCAGTTTCCTCTCCTTTAAATCCCATATTACAGTTGTCAAGCCTAACATGATCTCCTTCACTCAGACTTTGCAGTGGTTGAGACAGAAGCACATAAAGTTTATAGTTGTCTCTTTCCAAGATGTTTTAGGGAATTAGAAACTTATCTCCCTTTGACTTCCAGTGGAAGCTGGGTACCTTAGTCCAACTAAGAACTGCAGACCCTTTTACCAATCTTATCAAAGTAATTTAATCATAAACCATTTCATTTTTACTAGAGATGGGGTCCTGTTGATGTTCTATAAGACTAGATAATGTTTTTGTTTTTTAACAGAACAGTTTTTGTCCTATACATCCATATAGAGTAATTTCCAAGCAACAGGCCATTAGGCTATTGGCAATGGACAAAAACCTTGATGTAATTTGAAAAAACATATTTATGAATTCAACAGCTATGACTCAATCCAACATTAAATATTGCTTAATATTCAGCATTACTTTCTCAGCCAACAGTTGAACGTACAGCATTTAAGTTGTGGCAGAACACATCTGCTGTCTTAGGAAATCAAATACAAATCGTACATCCTTCTATTCCACTGATTTGAATACAGTGCCAAGGAAAATATTGGCAGAGCACAGGATTTAGAATGGAGAATCAGCAGCTAAAAGACTCTTTTTTGAATGCAGTACTAATTGTCTTTTTTTGTTTGTTTGTTTTAGATTTTAATTAAAAGGAAATTTGGTGACTGTTGATTTATAAAGACAGACATTAAATGATGTAACTCAGTGCTATTCATATATAATAATTACCCACATATAGGTGGGATGGAATGTTTGCAAAGACTTCCCAAGAGACACAGGGTTCAACCACAGGATATGTATGTGATACAGGACTCACTGGGTTCAATTCTCTGGCTGGGGCATTATACAGGAAATCAGTCTAGATCAGGTATGGGCAATTATTTGGGGTGGAGGGCCACTTAGGGAGTTTTGGTGAATTGTTGCAGGCTGAGTCAGCACTCACCACACCAGGCCAGGTCAGCACCCTCCTCCCTTCCCACCCCACAACACCTCAGCAAAACTCTTTAAGTGGCCCTGAAGCCCAAATAATTGTACACATCTAATCCAGACTAATCTTCCATATAATGCCCCAGCCAAAGAATTTTACCCAGTGGGTGTGTCTACATGTGCAAATGCTGTTGGGTGCATTTACAGTAAACCTCAGCCAGCCCTGGGCTGCACAGGGAAGTCTGCATGTGTGACCTAGAGCTGAGTAGGGACTGCCCAAAATGGGACAGTTCCCAGCCACCTCCAGGCTGCACAGCAGTCTGCCTGTGCAGCCCAGGGCTGGCCTTGAACTGTCCCAGTCAGGGGCAGGTCTGAGCCAGTTCCAGGCTGGGTGGGTGAAATCAAATTTGCTCCTGGTCGGCCATGTACATATGCCATACTGCACAATAATTACTCAGCAGTTAATTTGCTCCTTGTATTTGCAGGTAGAAAATTAACTGCAGAGTAAAGGAAATTACTGCATAATAAGTGTCAGCACATGTAGATGGTGATGCTTACTATGCAGTAATTAGCTCTACTGCACAGTAAGTGTCTCATGTAGGTGTGCTCTGTGAGTCCTGTATCATATACATACCCTGCGGTGAACCCCATGTCTCTTGGGAAGTCATCCAGCGTTGAAGACATTCCATCCAACCTATAGGTTTATTTATATATTTATTTATTAAACGTATGTGTTGCTTTCCCTAGTAATTCAGGGTGCTTGGGGTGGCTTGCAATAAAAAACAGATAAATTATAAAAATACCTACAAATATTCAAATAAAAATATATGTATTAGAACAAACTACCCAGAGAATGCTCCAAAATTTAAGATCTGGGTAGGTCAAATAAAAAAAGTTGACGAAACTTTCACCACATATTCCCCTGCTCTGCCAAGAGAAGGCTCCAATCTAGTTTATCATGATTCCCGTTAAATTCACCAAAGTGCTTAAAATTACTTAGGGCCTATAACAGAATAAGTGCTAGTGCCTGAACATGTTTCAGCAGCAACAAAGCCTTACTTACAAGTCCCAAAAGGGGAAAGAGAAAGAGATTTATGTTTAAAAATATGCCTTTAATAGTTATTTTACCTTCCTTCCCCCCTCCCCTATTTAGAGATAATTTGCTTAAGCTTTCACAAGGGGCACTAGGGAAATCCTGCAGTCAGACAGTCAGCTATGGGACACCTCATAGTACACCCCACTCCCCTCTAACTTTGCTTTAATAGGATATGCTCCTAAGACCACACCAAAGCTCCAGCAAATTAAATCCTTTTGTCATGGAACTTGCTTGCTGAGGCATATGCCCTCTGGATTTTCTGAGCTATCTTAACCTCAGTAGGAGAAGCATCACATTTCCCCTGAGGGACGGATGGATGGGGTTTGCTTGGAACACTGAAATCTCTAGTATTCAAATGGAAATCTATCAGGAAATAAGGCCTGGCAAATCATTAACATTTAGTGCTCTATGTAAGAGGAGGTGAGAGGAGTACAGAATCTCTTGCGGCTGCTAAAAGAAGGGGAGAAGTAAAGAACAGTATATGTTTGCACTCATGGGCCTACTAACTCACAGAAGGAAACTAAGCACATAGACCATGGATTCTGATCTGGCTACACGTATCACCCAGATTAGTAAAGATCACTTTGTGATGGGTAAGGATTCATGCTGACATTATTTGACACAATGCTTTCTGAGGTGTTGAAGTTTTGAGGCTCTTGTTCTTCCCTTCCCCAAGAAAATCAAATTTCAGCAATGGTACCAGTAGTCTCCCACACCCAATCTGCGTCCTGCTGTGTGAAAGTGATTATTCCTCTAATTCTTTGTACATAGAAGGTTAGTAGAAGAAAGGCAATATGGACTTAAGTTTTCCTATGCGCTGCTGATTTTCAGGCTTATATCTCCACTCATTCAATGCAGAGAGTACAACTGAGTGTCTGAAAGAGACTGGGCACATCTACACAAGATGTTGACTGTGCAATAGCTGAATAACACTGCGCAGTAGCACATAACAGTGTCAACAGTGCTAATACACTACTGTGGAGTATTAATAGGCTACTGCACAGTAACATCACTTAAAAACTGGTGCTACTTCACAGTAACACCAGTTACAGCAAATTTATTTAGTACTTGATTATACAAGTACTAAATAAATGCACGATAACCACTGTGAAGTAGTGCCTCATGTAGATGTGCCCACTGATCTGTAAATTAGAGTGAACTGTCCAAGACAAAACTGAAATAATAGTGAAGTGATTATAGCACGCTGAAAAAAATAGGACTGTGAACATAAAGCCTCCCATTCCTTTTTAAATTCTTGATCCATTGTATGTTGCTAAAGTTTATAATCCCAGGTTATGATTATGATCCCAATTGCTATATATCAATTAGGCTAGAGGCTGCTCTAATTTACAACAACTGCTTAGGAGCCTGCAGAGACAAGAAGTCACCTGAGAATTGGTAAAGTAAGACTGAAATCCTACCATACCTCTTGCAAAGAGCTGGGTCAGAGAAGAGAAATTGGACCTTCATATCACTGGATTCTATTTTTAGTTGGCAATGAAGATCCCAAGTTATCTTTAATTTCTGTTAAAAATGCTTAAATATATTTAGCAGAGCAGCCCTTTGGTGACTCATCTGTGGGTTTTCAGCTGCCTTTTTCTCAACAAAGTCATTTTCCTGTAAAACGTGGGAGTACAATGCTACCATTCTGGTTTGTCAGCATTTTATCTCCATGTGGTAGAACTGTAGATTGCATGAGATGCTAAGCAATAGGAATTAGGCCCTAGAAACATCAGGCAACTATAGGATCCTGGATGTCTCTTTGCACAAGCAGCTGTCATTGTGGGGCAGGGTTGCTGTAGCCCATTGAGGAGGAGATATACAAGAAGACATTGTCTTTGTTCTTTCTTCTCTAATTATTTTTAGTAGTCTAAATAGTTCATCAATAAACTCCAGTTAACTCCTTGGTCAAACAGGTTTATAGCTGCTATTGGCTACCATACTGTTACAGAGTAACTGAAATCCTGTGCACATTTCACTATTTGTCAAGTTGCAGCAAAATGACAGCAAAATGATGAAAGTCACCCAAAGGTCAGTTCACTTTTCAAGCAAACTGTGTGGGAAGCTTCCATACTGCTCCATTTTATAGTTAGCTTTTTCCAAGTCAAATCAGCATTGCTGGCTACAGTACAATGCTGGCTGCATTCTCAGTCTGGGCCAATTTCCCTATTCATCCTGTTGCTGGAACAGCAACAAGTAGACTTTACAAACTTGTTATTATTCATTAAATGTTCCAGTTTTCCTTTTCTCTTGTCTTTTCCTTGCAGAATAATTCTTCTCTTAAATCATGCTCAACCCAATCATGCAGTAGGAAAACTGGGAGTGGACAAGCTCCTTCACCATGAGAATAGACGGGCTCTGAAAAGGACAGCTGGGGACACACTATACTACTTTTCTGACCAACTTAGGGCAGAATTGAAAAGTTCCAGGAAGGAAACTACATCAGAGGTGAGGAGCTCATATTGGCCATCACAGAAGAATGCAGGAAATCCTGGCAGACTCTGATGGAGTCAACTGATATGACACATAATAGCAAAAAGGCATGGCAACCTAAATTAAGCAACAACCCAGAAAAGGTAGATCCAACATCCTAATGTCACCACTAACCAAATTGCTCACCAGATGCTCCTCAATGGAAAAAAGTCCAAAAGCCCAAAAAAACTCAGACTAGAAAGGGACAAGTACCCCAAAGACCTGGGTTTTACAGGCCCCTTTTTAATGACAGAGCTGAATGCTAATATGAACCACTGAAGACTGGGAAAGCAGCCAGTCTTGACAACCTACTTAGCAAACAAATCAAGCAATTTGGACCCCAGACTCAAGAATGGCTCATCTGTCTGTACAACTCATGCACAGCCAGTCAAAAAATTCCAAAGATATGGCAACATGTTCAGCTAATGGCACTTCTAAAGCCAGGGAAAGATCCAACTTCTGCTTTATCTCTCTGATATGCAATGCATACAAATTATGTGAATGACTGATACTGAATCGACTTGCCCCATGGGTGTTTAAAAACTAATCCCTGAACAAGGCAGTTGTTGCTCTGGAAAATCAACTGCTTAATCTAACTCAACTTATTGAGGACAGTTATGAAAGAGGCCAGATCACCTTAGCTGTGTTCATTGATGTAACAGCCACCTACAATACAGTTCAGCAGCAATGACTCTTCCACAAGACCTTTGAAATGATAAAAGGTCTACACCTTACAGAGCTGATATGAACCCTGCTTGAAAACAGACTTGTTTTGTCAAACTGGATGGGAAGCAAAGCAGATGGAGATGACAGATAGTTTCATAGTTGTTAGGGGCTGGAAGGGACCTTACAGATCATTGGGAGATTAATGGCCTCCCCCATGGAAACATACTTTCACTGCTTTTATATAACATCTAAATGAGGGATCGACCAATTAATTTTGAAACAAAACATTTAATCTATGCATATCACCTGTGCATAACATCTCAAAAAACTGGCTTTGACCATGCTGAAAAATCCTTAAGTGAGGCACTAATTGGCCTAACCTCATACTACATTGAAAACCAATTACATGCCAACCCAGCGAAAACACAGATATGTACCCTCCATCTGAAAAAAACATGAAGCCAACCGCCAGCTCAACATTACGGAGTCTGGGATCCCACTATCCCACAGTGCAAATCCAGTTTACCTTGTAGTCACCCTCAATCAAACCCTCTCATAGAAAACATGACATGAAGACAAAAGCAAATGTGAGCACATGGAAAACATTCTATATAAGTTCACCAACTCAAAATAGGGAGCTAGCCTCTCAACCATCTGAACCACTGTTCCAGCTCTCAGCTTCTCCTCTACCGAATATGCATGCCCTGTATGGGAGAGATCTGTATGTGATAAGTGCCTTGACCCCATTCTGAACAATAGCTGCTGATACATCACAGGATGTCTGAAGCCTACCAGCCTAAACAGTACTAGCCTGACATCAGAAGAGCAGCGGCCAGCAGGATAGAATGATTGAGATAAACTGAAGATGTGAGACACCCAGTCTACAACCATCCCACATTGCATAAACCTCTGAAATCACACAGGAGCTTCCTCACCAGCACCCAGTGTCTAAATGCCACACCCAAGGAGACACAACTACAGATGTGGAAAAAGAAGCTGAAGAAAATACCTAACAGTGGAAAAATGGACATTCCAGCAGCCGAGTCCTTACCATAAGGGGCTGATGAGCTATGGCAAATGTGGCAATGTCCCAACTGCCTATGTACCAGAATCAGACACTCCAAGAAACTAATGAAGAAGTGGGGCTATACTATTGATTCAACCACCTGTGACTGTGGCACAGAGCCTCAGACTATGCAACACCTGCTGCAATGCCCACTGCTTGAAGACCCATGTACAATGAAAGACCTCCCAAAATACAATAAACAAACAGGAGCACAGATAACAAAATGGTCAAATGTGGTGTATAGACATGAGAAGAACAAGGAAGAGCAATCACCAAGCATTTAGCCAGGACTTGTTGGCTTGGAATTACAAGTTGATCTCCCATCCAAATTCTAACCAGGCTGAGGATTACATCATTTGCAAAACTGGACACCATCTGTCCAGTGTGGCTTCTCATAAACATGAGTCACTGGCAAGCCTAAAGGTATGGAAGTTCAATTTAGTTTCAAGAAGGAAGCATATAACCATCTGCTCCCCAAAAGTTGTCCTACTCACCTTGGTCAGTTAAACTGGGTGGACAGTACAAAAACACTGTCCCTCTCAGTTATGTTCTTAGATCCAGATAAATGCTAGAAGCACAGAAGGGAGCAAATAAGGTGGGGGAAAAATCAGACAGTTATGTTGACTTTCATCATCAAAAATTTGACTTAGGATCTGGAAAAGAATCTTAGATTAGATTTGCACACACAGATTTTGTGGTAATTTGGTTGGGTGAATGATTTGTTTTACTGAACTATTTGTAGTGGGACAATTTCTTATGCAGAGGGAGTTCTCTTAATACAGTTACACTATTTATGCCACTGTAGTTATTAATCTTCCCACATGGGGATAAACTGTACTGGTAAAACTGCATCTATATGAGGGGAGCTGTACCATGGACCATCTTTTGAGTCCAAATAAGTCCAAAAAGGTTTTATGTTATGTAACCTAGTTCACTGAACCCTATTACAATAAGCATTTGGGCACGCAGTCTCATTGACCTCTGACATTCCTTTACACCATTTTGGCAAAGTAAAACAACCTGAAATGGGGGGTACATTACAGTTAGCAAAAGTGGATAAAAATTAGACTCTTTATTTGAGAAACAACACACTAATCAACAGTTTCCCCAAAGCTCAAGAGGAGCTTTTAGCAGAGAAATCTCCTCAGTCTGTCAGTATTTCCAAAAACATAACACCATGCTATCACTTGGCAGCTGATGTGCGTACAATGATAATGAAGAACATCACATTAAAGTGATGCATCAAACACTCCAGGCGAACAGGGCAAAGGGATTAACAGCACACTTCTAATGCTTCTTTACTTTTTAAATTCCTTCTGCAGGGTGTGTATCTGTCCCCTTACCCAACACTCCTTCTGCAACATATTGTGTCCTGGAGACATACCTCCTGTCATTGACTACAAGCATTCTTATATGCTTAAGTAAAACTTCCATTTTAATCTCATTTTATGATATATAGCAAACATCTCCAGATGACTCTACTTTCTGCCTCTCTATTCCAGATTGCCAGACACTCTGGTAATGAGACTATCCTTTGAAATTATATCCACTGCCAAATCCAATCCTGTAGTTCTATCCGTCACACTCCTGTTGATACCTCTTCTGTGCTGCACTATGGTAAAGCTCCATCAAGAGTCTCAATACTTTTTATTCAGCTGCCTGTTTGAAAGAGCAGCATCAATAAGCTATTTAGGTGCTATGGAGTGATGAATAGGAGAAATAGGACTGAACAGCAAGCTGGCAACCACACTGACAATTTTAAATGCTAACTTCATGGGTTCTCAGGGTAGTGAGAAATACAGCAAAAAAGAAATGAAAATAAAAGACTAAAGCAGTTTTTGGATAATATCCATGCACAGGTCAGAATGGCAAAACTCTAATTTACATAGAATGTAATAAGGGAATATATCTGCCAGAGAAAGACACTCATCCTTGTGTGCCTTTTATAAGCTGAACAATTCTTGTTATTAGCACGGTCTGAAAGTTTCACATGGAAGACAAGGAAGGGTGAGAAGTGAACAATGGTAAGTCTGACATTTTTAGAAGAGCCTGGAAGGAGTTGGGAACCTTAAAAAATTCAAGCTATAACTTGCTTGGCAGGGGGAATGATATTGAGGTGTTAGTGGTAAGGACATCGTATAATACACTACAACAGCTATTGTCCTTTTCTGACCACATGTAGGGGGCTGGCCCACACTTGAGAGTGGTCAGACTTCACACTGTAGCTCCTTTAACTTCAATGGGCCTAAGGCTGATTTCCTACTATTAAAGATCTGACTTGCAAACTACCGGTACTATGTAGACAAATTTAAGCAAGTTTATGGAAGAGTAAAGTGGGTCAGAAGTCTTATTGGCAGTTCAAATAGCAGTAATCACAGTAGGAGAAATAGGATGATATTAGGAAAATTTGAGGGAAGTGGAAGAAGTTCCACTGGTGAACCCTCAGTTGCAATTACAGAGCACAGTGTAGTATACAATAAATGACACAATCTTGTACTGGACTAAACTCAGTGCATCAGCCTGTTACATGGTAATAGTGATACTAATTTACATGGGTGAAGCATTATTCTTTCATCCATAACTGATTGCTTAGTAGAATTTCCGATATACTAGAAGTCAGACAAAATCATACCTCTAACCTCTTTAATATTTTAAAGAAACTTCTTTAAAATTATTTACTGATTAGTAACCTTAGTAGAGGTTAGGCTGTTTTTGAAAGCACTTTAATGCCCATGCATGAAAGCCACAGAAGGTCAAACGATTATACGGTATCCTTAACAAGCTTAACTGTGCCATGACTTTTTCCCACACGCTTGATTTTGAGTTACTTCTCCTCTGAGCCATTTGGTTTCGTGACAATTTAAACATATACATGAGCACATACAGCAAAAGGGTGTCTTACAGCTGAATTTAGATCAACTGATCACTGGTAAGATTTGATATGTGCTGTGACTTGTTTAATTATTCTATTCAGCCTCTTTGAAATGAGAAGTGGCAGGAGCTATACAGAATGCTTTGGGAGGCTGTAAATATTTTTTATATGTTCTACAGTGAAGAAGGTATATTAAAGATGTTTCAGTTACTCATTCTCCAATTTTATTGGTCTTGTTTAAGACCAATTTTATTATGTAGAGTCCCCCAAAATGAGCATGTTCAACTGTTATGTCCTACAGAGAAAAACAAAAACAAACAGACAAAAAAACTCCACAGGCAACAACTTCCTATCAATTCTTATTTAGGATATCAGTTGGAGTCTTCCTGTGAGTGAAGATCAAGGAAAATGATTTGGGGAAAAAAACAAAAATTTGTACTTTCTAAGATATAAGCAAAACTGATTCTTCAATTGGTTTACTGTCAAGTGTATCTTCACAATGACTTAAACGGCTATTAAATCTGTCGAACCCCAATAGGCCAAAAGTGCATCCATTGAAATACACAATGTCCATTATGAATTATGTCCTTTGCCTGGAATTGTTATTATTGATCAGTCTGGAAAAGTTGCTGTTTGATGAGCTGGAAATGTTGGTACAGGTAACCTATGCTTTGTTATTATTCTGAAAAGACACCAATAGACTACTAGTCTGCTTTTATCAACCTTCTCCTATAAAGTTGTCAAACATGTTAAAGCAGTGCTTGAATTACACAGATTAAATACTTACAAGACGACAGGTCCAGATGGGCATGATATTGAACTGATTGAAACACCAGAAAATGTAATTGCTTCTCCAATTGTTGATTTATTTCATGTTCTTTGACTTCTGATATTTCTACTGTCAAGGCCCTTGCCTAAATTCTATCACATAGTAAGGGTGATATTTCAAGAGCAAGGAAATCTCATTTACTTTCCCTTCTAAATGTAAATTTTAATATAGTTGATTATCAAATACACAAGGCTCAAAGTATTGAGTAGATTTAACTTTTAAAAAATCTTGCTTAGCACTTGCAATTAAGGCCAGGAGTTATGTGAAAAATATTTCAGCATGTTTGCTAAGCACAGGCTATATTTTGTTATTTTGGGGGCCTGATCCTGCATCCTATTCTATGCGACTAGACCCCTGAGGTCAATGTAGCTCACAGAAGTCATAAGGGTGAGATGTAATGCTCCTATTGTAGGATGCAGATCTCACACAGTAAAGTCTTTGGGAAAGTGTTCATGATCTGGCTGCACTTGTACAGCACCAAGACAAATGGGGTTTTAACCTGTATAGCTGCTTCCATGATATGAGTAGTAATTCTTAAAAGAATTACACTTTTAAAGTGCACTCAGATGCGTCCATATGAAATTTCCCTAGTTGTTGTTAACCTTCAGGTATTTCTAATTCTGGTTCCATTCTTGTAACATTGTCATCAATGCCTACAAAGGAACCTAGGCCATATTGTGCTGGAGGCAGAATGCAGATATCCTTGTTAATCAACCCTAAGAAAACCTCCTGAATTTGATGAACCTTGTTGACACTGAAACATGTAAGAACATTGCAGGGCGGATGCAACCATCTCTGTTACCTATAAGGTTATCATAAATGCCCAAGGTATTAAGGTCATGAATCAAGGACCATAGACATTGGTGAGGTGTATGCTACTGATAGCTTTGCCAGCAAGTGCCTATGGATCTATAAAGCTACTGTCATAGCCTTCACACTGCTATCTTAGTTACTGGCCACCTACCATTCCAAATAAAAAAGATTAGGAAAACAAAGATGAAGCTCAACATGATTTAGCAAATATTGTAAGATTGCTATACAATATCAAGGACCCCATACTAGATTGAACGCTTAATTGATCCCAACATTTCTTAAAGAGTTAAAAATGAAATCAAAGGAAAAGTGATGAAAACAAGCTTAAATATACCATTCACAAAGACTATACTATCCACGTCAATGACACTAGTGACACTAGTGACCTGCTAAACAACTCACCTGCAGATTCGAAACTGTGGTGTACCAGATTTTACTTCTAATTTCCTAGGCTAGAGACAGACATTAAAAAAGCCGAAGACTGAATTGATTCAATATTTGCAGGTTAGTCAGTCCTGTCTAGATTGAACCAATTTACAAGTGAATAGATATTCATGAAATGTAGGCACATGCCTGCAGTGGCACAGGCCAGGAGTAGGGGAGTGCTAGATCAGCCCTCAGCTGCAGGGAAGCTGTGCTGGGGGGCATGGCCAGCCTGTGCAGTAGCTTGAAGTGAACTGGCCAGGGAGGGGGTTGAATTTCTCCCTCCCTGTCCCACCGGCATGGACCTGAGTTGGGGTCTGCCAGGTGCTCCCTCACTGCTGCAGCAGTGGGGCCGGGGCATGGCCAGTTGCTGGCTGGCATGGCCCCTTGAGTCAGAGGGGGCAGGGAGGGAGGTATTCCCTCCTCTACCACCACTGCCTCCAGGGGACTGCAGCCAGGGTCTGCCCATCTCAACTGCCACAGCTGCCACTCGTTCCCTGCTCAGAGTGAGCAGCAGAATAAGCCCCCATCCTGCCTCCTCCACTAGATACCAGACGGTGGGGGAAATTACCCTCCTCCCTGCTCCCTTGCCTAGGGGGCCCTGCCAGCCAGCCTGTGGCTGGGACCCTTGCCTGCTGCTGAAGTAGTGAGTGTGCAGGGCCCTGATACAGCAACAACCCCTGTCCTGGTGATCAGGGAGCATGAGCCTCTTCCTCGCAGGGGGGCCATGAGCAGGTGTCAGAGCTGCCATGGACTGCGTGGGGCAGGTGGAGCACTGGGGCTCAGAAGGAGCCATAGCCCCTAAAGCTCCCCTAGCACCAAGGCCACTTGCCCTGTGCAGTCTGCAGTAGCTCTGCCCACCCCACAGTGAGCCCCCACACTGGAAAGAGGCTCAGGCTCCGGGACATCATAACATGAGGTACAGCCCCTATCAGGGTCACCTCCCACTTATCACTCCAGAGGCAGGGGTGGGGCAAGAGGCTGACCAGCTGGGCCCCCTGGGGAAGGGCATGGAGGGGGGTTATTCCCCCCTCCCTCCAGCATCTGGGGGAGCTGCAGTCTCCTGGGAGTAGAGGAGAGGTAACCCTGCTCCATGCCCCACGCCTAAGTGGGCACTGCCAGCCAGCCTCTGGCCCCAGCCTTGCCCCTGGAGTGGTAAGGGGAGAAGTAACCCTGATTGGGGCTGCAGCCTCTGTCATGGTGTCCTGGAGCCTCTTCCCAGCACAGGGGCTACACTGTGGGTGAGGGGGGCACACTGCAGGGTGGGAAGCGTTGCTACAGACTGGGTGGGGCAAGAGGCAGTGGTGTTGGAGGGGTGGGGGGCTATGGGCCCCTCCAAGCTCCAGTGCTGCTGCCCACCCCACACTCATGGCCACCCTGATGGGAAGAGGCTCATGTTCCTGGACACCAAGACAGGGGCTGCTGCACCATCAGGGCCCTGCCCCCTCGCTGCTCCAGTGGCAGGGGCAGGGCCCCTTAGATGAGGAGGTAGAGTGGTGGGTTATTCCCTCCTCCATCCGACGTGTGGTGGAGGGGCAAGGAGGAGGCTTATCTTGCTGCTTGCCCCATGCAGGGAGGAAGTAGCAGCTGCAGTGGTTGGGAGAAGTGGGGATAGAGGGGATAATAACCCCCACCTCTGCCCCCCCTGCCTCAGGGGGCCATGCCCCAGCCCCGCTGGTGAAGCAGCAAGGGGGGAGTGCCCAGGGGATCCCAGCTTGGGTCCATGCCAGTGGGACAAAGAGTGGGGGAATTAAACCCCCTCCCTGGCTAGTTCACTCCAAGCTACTGCTGGAGCAGCCAGCAGAGACATGCAGGTCTCTGCTGGTGGGATGTGGGGTGGGGAATAAACTTTTTACCTGCTCCCTTCTGGGGCCAGCCTCTGGCCAGGCCCCCAACACTGCCTGTCCCTTCTCCAGCTAGGGAGCAGAGGGGTGGGGCCATTCCTCCTCCACTGGAGCAGAGAGTACAGCCCAACCTAGAGAGCATGCTGGGATGCTGGGGAACTCTGGATTGACCTAAACCTGGAAGGGGTCTGAGACAGAAGTTACAGGTTTTAGCTCAATCAGTTAAGTCTAATACTACATTCAACCAAGTTTATCTCAAACTGGTTTTGGCTATTTTGAAACTGTTTTATATGCATTGACCTTATGTTTTGTTCCAGGTTTAAACCAGTTTCTGATCACTTTAACTGGTTTATGTGTAACTTCTGTCCCTAGCTCTAAAGTCAATGGCTGAAACCAGTTTGGGTGGCTGAATACTGGCCTAGGCAGCATGCTTCCTGCTTAAGAAAGTGTCAAAATTCTAAAGCATCTGGCGTGTAGAACCTGAATACATCTGACAGTTCTTTTTCTGGGTTAGCATGTATTTGAACTTATTTATTCAATTTATATGTTTTTGTTCTTAGCAAGGCTACAGGAAGCTTACAATAAGAGTAGGTACAAACATTCAAGAAGCCTGAGGCAGAATTGATCAAAATTCAGGTTTTTCTAAACTGTGTAGGTTCGGTCAGGAGTGAACAGAACACATTTGCCCTTTTGTGGGGTAGGCACACAAATACCAGCATTGGCCGAGACCGGCAGGCTGGGGGCACTCTTGCTCATCTCCCAGCCTGCTGGAGACTGCTGTGAGCAGCCAAATGCAGCCAAGTGGGGGCCACCACTGGTTGGATGTTAGGGACATGTAACCTGCATGGTACTCAGATAGGTACCCCTTCTTCAAATGAAGGGATATTAGTGGGTGCAGGCACACCGTGGGAGGTGTAGCTGCTTGGCTGTGTGCAGCTCCCCTCCTCTCCCTACTGACACTTGGTGAGCCTTAACTATGTACAGTTTAATATGATTCAAGAGTTTACAGAATCAACTTATATACACTTATGCAATAAAAATATTTACAGTATATATATATTTGAACACACTCTACTAGTCCCTGACCCCACACTTAGGCCGGTCCCCCTGGGGCCCTCTTTGATTGGACTGCAGGTCCTGCCTTCCTACTCAGTGCCCTCCAGACCTGAGGGGAGGGGCCCTCAAGTATAACACAGGGATTGGTTTAGAGACTGATAACGATAGGGCTGGCAGTGGTAAGATGGTGATTAAATATTCATAACAGGGGGTTCATCAAACACAGTGCATTCAAATGTAATGATATGGTGCAGGGTTTACAAATGATAAGGCTCAGAGTTTACAAATGATAAGGTGCAGGGTTTACAACATGAAATCAGAGAGGAAGGAAAGGAACAGCATACAACAGTGGCACAACCGCTGCACCCCAGGAAGAAATGACTCCCTGGGGGCAGGGGGAATAAAAAAATACCACAAAGGGCACCCTTTAACCTTGCTTAAATTACACAGCTGGCCAGGCCTCAACCCAGGGAGCCCCTTTCCATCAGGGGCTTCCCCTCCACCACCCGCCACAGAGGGGAGGGCCCTCTCCCCTGTGGGAATCCCCTTCCAGGGCAACTCCCAACTCCGTAGGACTCACCGAGACTGCACTTGTCTCCAGGGGTGAGGTGTCTCCTTCTGCGGGAGGCCCTCAGGTGCCTCGGGGGGCTCTCTTGGCCTGTTAGCCCACTCTCAGCCCAATGCACTCTCCTGTGAACTGAAGACCCTATCCAGCCTTGTGCAGAATTGGAGACCCATGCTGCTCATGCAGCCACTGGGTCCCTGCAACTCTATGGTCCTGTGCACTATCCTGTGTGCCACTGGCCCCATTCTTGTGTCATGCAGGATTGGAGACCCACACTGCTTGTGCAGCCGCCAAGGTCCTGTCTGCTCTTGGACTCTCCATGCACCAGCCTATCCACCATCATCCCTGCCTCATGCAGGGGGTTGGAGACCTAAGCTGCCCAGTGCAGTGCCCAAGGTCCGGTCTGCTCCTGGACCTATGCACCATTGCTACACTCCCTTCAAAGCAGGGCTGGGGATGTAGCCACTTGCCGCTCTCTGTTTGGTGAGGCATCTTCAAGATACTTCTGGGGCAACTGCTCCAACCTGCTGGTCAGCTCAACCAGCTCTTCAAAGCCCTCTTCACCATCCCTCATCAAAGCGGCCTGTGTGCTGGGCACGATGACTTTTTATCTTCTCTGGAGGCTCTGCCCCCAGATTGAGAATGGGACAATTAGAAAGAGGCAGGGTTACTTCCCCCCCGGTCTGCCTTTTTGCCTCACCCCTGGGTAGGGGTAGGGCAAGCCTCTCTCCTTCCCTTAATGATTGGTGGGGAAGGGGAAATGCCCCACCAATCACTCTGGGCTCCTTTTAGCCAGCAAGCTGGGCTGCTGCCAGCAAGCCTGCCACATACATGCCCCCAACCCTCTGCTGTCAGCCACAAGGAGGTGGGGAGCAACACAGAGTCCCTCCCCAACCCCATCCCCTACTAGGGGCTGATTGCCAGTGGCAGTGGGGGGGAGAGATAGAGGAAAGTGGAGGTTCCCAATGCATGAACCCAGCCCTCCCAGACCCAGCCAGAGCAGCTGCCCAGTGCTGCTTCTTTCCCCAGCCCCAGCCCCACAACAGCTGTCAGTAGTGGGAGGAGGAAGGAAAAGTGGAGGCATCTGCTGTACAATGCCCCCCAGCTGTTCTGGCTGGGTTGGGGGAGGGGGGAAGGGTCTGTACAATGTAGACCTCCACTTTCTTCCCCCCTCCCCCACCACTGACTGCTTGTGTGGTGCAGACCTGGGGAAAGGAGCCACACTGAGCCAGGCAGCTAGGGATGGGAAAAGCTCCCATTACGCAGCTCCCCCTAGCTGTGCTGACTCCCCCACTTCCCAACCCAGCTGGCAAGTACAGGTATGAAGCAGAGCTGAGGAGCAGAGTGCCAACAAGGTTCATTTGTAACAGCCCAGTGCTTGGCCAGAGCATGCAACCATGAGCTCAGGCTAGCCTGTTGCTGTGCAAAAAAAAAAGGGGGGGGGGGGGGTTTGTCAGCGTGCCCCAGCAAAGCATCCTGGGATTCTAACTGCGACCTAACTTAAGTCAAGAGGATATCTGATGTAGAAATTTGGTGGACTAGTTTAACCTAAACTGATTACATCCAATACTACAACCATCCAGGTCTATATTACACCAGGTTCCAACCATTTCAACCAGTTTATTTCCACTGAATTTCTGTTCTGTTACAGGTTTAGACCAGTTTCTGATCACTAATGCCATCACTTATACTAGTTTAAGTATAATGTCTGTACCTTAGAGAAACAGAATACTTATAAAACAAGAATGACAGAACTACTTAAATGGAAACTAGAATATCAGCATAAGACAGAGACCCTTTAAACATCATCTCTGCATACTTTTGTTTACCTAATGCCTGCCTGCATAGGAAGGCCTTACAGCACTTCAGAAAGATGCCCAAGCGCTGGCAGTTGGTGGGCCTCAGGCAAGAAGGGGATGCAGAGCTGAGGCATGCCTGCTGAAAACAAGCCCACTATTTTCACCATTAGGCATAGCACATTAATAGTACTTGCAGAGGGTTGCTCTCAAGGACTTTAGGACTGAGGTGGGACATAAGGGAGAAGGTAGTTCTATAGGTACGTAGGGCCAGGACAGTTTAAGGCCTTATAGGTCAACACCAGGATCTTGAATTGCTCCTGGAAAGCTATTGGGAGATAAGTGTAGATTCTGGGACACTTAAGTTATATACGCCTAGAGACCCAACCCTGCCAGAGAGCAGGCCCCCACATTATACAACAGTTGCATCTTTCTATCTTTAAGGGCAGCCTTAACATAGAGCACATGTCAGTAGCTTAGCTTCAAGGTTGAGAATGCATGGGTGATAGTAGCGAGATCCACATTTGATGGGAAGTGAATATGTAGTTGAATATGTATGAAAACAGGGTTTTATAAAGGAAAGTGTAATGTACCCCTGATTAAATGCATCACTGACTGCTCCTTTCATAAAGTGGAAGGACTAAGCAGATTGTATCCCTTTGAGTTTGGGATTAATTCAAGTTCCTTCTTGTTACATGGAGGTTTTTTGAGTAGGGGGAAGGCTTGTTTTAAAGATTCTTGTTAAAATAATATTCAAGGCCAGGTGAACAGTTTGAATTAAATTAAAATTGCAGCCACAAGACCTTAGGGAGATACAAACTTCAAAGACTATACAAGCAGTGTTCATCCAAAACCTATTTGCTATGCAAACTATTAACAAGTTTCCCTAGCAACAAGCACTTTCTTGTCAAAGACCTACTCTCCCAAAACATATCTATAATAGATTCTATATCCCATAATCTCTAGGTGTTATAATGCTAACTAAAGCATGTATTGTTGTTTTGTCCCTTCATTTGCATACTGTTTCTTAGCTCTTGAATATGGTAACAATAATAATAATAATGGAGGCTAGTGTAAGTTTTTATTACTGAAGTTAAGCTAGCATATCTAAACATAAATTAAAAAATTAAAAAGTCCTTTACAGCATAATGAATCTTTTTTCTCATACCTTCCCCAGAAACTATTATTTTTGCTAGTGACCTAATAAGAAAATTAATTCTACTACTATTCAACAAATGCTTCATTGCCATCTAAACAAGTTCCACTTCATTAAGTGAAAAAATGTTTATTTTACAATAAGGATAAACACTGCTAATAATAGTTAATACATGTTTCAGCTAAAACATTTAGCTGAATTGTTCTTTATACCGTTTTATGAACGATATTAATTCCCGTGTATGAAATAAAAAAAACCAAAAAAAAAACATTCTGAGGATTTTTATTTGTTTGTTTTTCAGGCAAAATTCTGTTAAAATTCACAGACATTAGCTAAGTTAAGACAATCGAAAAAGCTATACTTTATTTACATATTTCAAACTTCATATTTAGAAAATTCAATGAGAAATGTTTTATTTTGAGACATTATTTTTTGAATGATCACTTTCCCTTCCTGTCTTCCTTATACGAAGAACAAATAACCTGTTACAGAACTATAATGATGTCTGTTTCCTTATCCTTACCTTATTTTAGAATGTCCCTCTGAATATAGTTCTAACTGGATTTTGTTGGCAAATTAAATATTTTAAGTTACCTAGTTAGTTATCTAATATATGACATCCCAGTATATGTACATGCTTCTATGGCTGTTATTTGTACAATTTAATTTGCAAAAAACTCACAGTTAACACTGTGCAATGTTGCAATTTAATCTTCCGGCCTTGAATACTTCAGCTTCTTTTTAGGATGTACTAAAGACAAGGGATGTTTTAGAAACCTACTCTTGAATCTTAGTTTTTTTTCTAGAGGGGAAGAGATGGAGGTTGTTTGGATACTGATATTTTTAAGTGGAGAGGGTTCGTTTTAGTTTTAAATCTCCAACTTAAAAAAAATGAATTCTACTCTAGGTAGATTGATGTGTGACATGGATGTTGGATGCTCATGGATCTCCTTGTTAAAATTCCATCACCAAAAAAAGCAACAATATTGGGGGATTTGTCTGCCTCTGCTTAGTTATTGTAGGAGCCCTTAGTCAGCAAAACCCCTATGGAGAGATTTCCATCTTCAATAAATACTGACTGGGAACTGGAAACACTGTCCCTGACCACTTCTTTAAACATGGACAAACGGATTTAAGACTTGATCTTATTTCTAGTGGGATGGATTCATTCATACTGTATTTGTGGGCACTTACACCTGTGCAAAGTCAGTGTAAAACACTGCCAGATCAAAACAGCAGCATTTCACATCTTTTGGTGTCCTAGTTTCCACTGATATAAATTAAAACTGAAAGAACATCTAATATAGGACAATTGACTAGATAAGGAAATAAGAATAAGGCATTTCTCATAAGCCTCCATCCTCCAACTACACTTTTTATATGCCAAGAGTTAACTTCCCAAACTGACCTGTGTGTCATGTTATTATTCCCAAAACAAAACAAAAATCTGTTTTCCTAGCACAAAAAACCCTCAAAAGTGGCTGAAAGGTTTTTGTAAAAATTCTCAACAGCAGCAAAATGTCTCTTTTGGCAAGGAACAAGCGAGGGAAATTTCTGGACCAAAAGATAATTTTTCAGGAGTAACTCCTGAAAAGTATACATGAAATTATTTTGCACCCAAAACTATAGCAACTTTTGAAATGCAGCCTCTTCTAGGCACAGAATGACAACCAGATTCCATGCAGCATATTTACTTTGCAAATTTGAAAGATCCCCATCTTCTGCCTCTCTCTTTCTTCCCTTTCAGAATTCCATTTACTGATGAGAAGAATCAACCATTTTGATAGACATAGCAAACTATGTAATGCCTGAAGAGGAAAAGAGGGAGAATGAGAAACAGCACCAGGCAACACAACAAAAAGGCTAGCTGTGCAGCTCCTACCTGCATGGCTATTATTTCATTACAGGATTCTGTGATAACTCGCTGCCAAACTATCTGACATTTGATTCTATTGACAACATAAACAAAGACCATCCAGAGGGACCATACCTGCAATCCCTACTATGATCCAAAGCTCTTGAAAATCAATGAAAAGCCTTGCATTTATTTCAGAGGATTTGGATCATGTTCGTAGTGTTTACTACAGCTGGCAGTAAGTCTTTGTATAATATTGGCTCCCTCGATCATAACAAAAGTTAGATAAAAAAGAGCTGGATGGTAATTGCTATACAAGAATCCGTTGTTTTTTTTTTCCACTTTGTTTTATTTTTAAGAGCTATGAATGCATGAAGTGTTTTATCATCCATTCTGTGGATGCACTGACTTCCCTCAATAGACAAATTCTGGCATAGACACAACTTTGCCTCAAAAGGATGATCCTTTTGCATTGAAGAGGAATCTCATCAAGTGTAGAGTCAGATTAGCAGCTCCTATGCTACTTCCTCTGAATGCAGGTAGTTGCACAGCTCATGGGAAGGGGCATGCATGGTTAGGAAAACAGTAGGCCTTACTGGGCATGTCCACACAAGATGCCTTGATGTGCAGTGGACTGCTGTACTGCTCATTAGTGCATCACGGCAAAAAACATGCTAATGTGCAATAAAATTAGTCCACTGTCCATTAAGCATCACAAAAAAAATTGTTTGCCTTTTTGCTACTTCACATTAGCCCAGCTACTGTGCCTTTATCTAGTACCTCATATTAGAGGTACTAAACTTAATGCGCAGCAGCAAAGGCACGTTAATGAATGTGTAGATGCCCATTAATCCCTAGCTGCCAAAGTGACCCTTTTGATTTACTGGTGGGCAGTGCAAATTAAAGCAGCCTACAATCTGCTCTAAACTATACTGGGGAGTAGCACAGAACATAGAAAGTGAAGAAAGATGTGAAGAGACACATTTTGTGCTATTTTCTCAGTCTTTGCCACGTGAAATCTGTATTTAACTGCCCACATGCTATTGAAAAACCCATCCAAACAGATTATGGGCCATATTCTCCTCTTCTACTGCTGCAAATGACAAGTAGCTCCGTAGTAGGGTATGATTCACATCTGGTAAGGTCGGCTTATATTTGGGGGAGGGGGTTAGAATTCATGTGAAAGAAGAATCCCACACGTACACCAGTCTCTTCTCCCAGAAATATAGGCAAAATGCTGCATTGCAGAGAAAAGGAAAGGAGGACTTGCTAACATAAAATGTTTAATGTAGCTGTAACTTCTGGTTTGAGGCTACAAAGTTGGATAAAACCTTCGAGTCAAAAAGGTGTAATTCACTTTATTGATGTGGTTGGGTTTTTTTCAGCAAATAAATTAAGAACTCTGAACAGGAGAAATACTAATATTCTGACAAGTGAGCAGCAGAAAGCAAAGAGAATCTTTACATCAGCATCACCCTCGTTAGTCATGCTAAAGATGGAAAAATAATTAAAAATCGGATGGTACGTGGAAAGGAGCAGGATTAATTTAAGGGGCTTGTAACAACAAACTTCTCAACCCAAGAGCTTGTATGTAATATAAAGACTCCCTTATGTTCTTAGTTTACAAATGATGTAATTGGGAATTGAACTCATATGAGACAGAAATAAGAGTACCCTTTATCAACATCTTCAGCTGACATCAGTAGGACTGTACGGAAGAGCTAGACTGATTAACACCAGTTGAGAAACAGCCCACTGATTTTCAAAAGCAGCTCCACTGATGTAAAAACTTGGGGAACATGAGGCTTAATCTATAAGAGGACCTGCATCCTCCTAAATAGTCCTGTCAAAACCAGTCTCAAAAACGTTGGGTTTAGCTATATAGCACCACATCAGCAGTTCAGATCCTGGCTGGGTTAGTGCGCCAGGCTGCATTGTGAGAATGCCTTCTAGGGCACGTCTGGAACAGTGTTTCTCAATCAGGAGGCTACAAAATTCAGAAAATTATGGGGCAGTTTCTTAAGTCTAAAAAGACTGAAAACCACTGCTCTAGGTGTCCTTCAAGATTATAAAAAAAAAGTAGTAGGCAAGTGTGAAGGTCTTGTTGGTACAGTGAAGTTTTACCAGCTCTCCTGAACCAGGTATTCTACCAGAGCCCTACTTCACCCCAGCTCAGAGGTGCTCCTGTTCTGGTTGAAGAATGTCATTTTTCTTTGGTTTAGATTTCCTAAGAAAGTTGCTCTGGCCATTGGTAACCACAGAAACAGGGAGTGCTGTATAACTGTAGCAAAACCCAATACATATACATATATACATATACAAGTATATATAC
Source organism: Alligator sinensis (assembly GCF_000455745.1). NCBI lineage: Eukaryota > Metazoa > Chordata > Crocodylia > Alligatoridae > Alligator > Alligator sinensis. The sequence continues at coordinate 5,682,057 of NW_005841837.1, forward strand.
ATATATATACACACACACACACACACATATTTGTGTACATATATGTGTGTGTATATGTATGTATATACATGTATACATTTATATGTGTATGCATATATGCATATATATATACATATATATGTATATATGTGTGTACATATATATGTATATATGTATATGTGCAAATATATGTGTATATATGTATACACATACATATACATACATGCATATGTATACACATACGTGTGTGTGTGCACGTGTGTGTGAGCGTATGTGTGTATTTATATATATGATAGATCTGCATTTCCTTACCTTCCACAATTATTTCTGGCTTTTCTTTCTCTCCCTCTCTATTCATTAAAGACAAGCCTAAGCAAGCTCAGACTTAAGATAAGCTTTAACATTTTTATTTTGGTAGCAAGTTTTTGGTTTTGGATATCCACTGTTTTATATTGTATAATTATTATTAGGTTTGTACTGATTCTTACTGTTGTATATTGTATTATTATCATTTTTGTATTGATTTTTATTGTTTCATATGGATATTGTATGGTTTAGGCCTGTGTTTGTAAGTGAACCAAAGTCATGTCAAGTTTCCATTTTATATGTCAAGCCTCCATTTTGTGTCATCTGCCTGGGCATCCCCTGTGTTGCAACTGTATGAGTCACGTACCCCTCCCATGTAAATTGGTTTCCAGATGAATGAGAGTAATTGGCAATGATTGAAATACAATGGTAGCAGGCCTCTACTGAATGGCCTGTAATGACGGGGCCATCACCTCACAGTGATTCATCCAGGAACCATGGACCTCACCCAGGAACAGAGACAAGAACCCAGCATTTGAAAGACAAAAGACCCTGCAGAACCAGCAACTCTCACCATCACAGACACCCGAAACTGCACATCCCTGCAGAGAGCACACATGCTCAGTACACCAGGGGCTGACCCTTGCCTGGGCATGCCTCCTGTCACTAGGGTCACACAAGGTCTGCCCCTATAAAAAGGGGCAGTGAAGACGGACCTAGTGGGATGCCCTCTCCATCTGGACCAGCACCATGCCACACCTCCTATCCACCCAGATTCCCCGCCGGCGACCCTCCTCTGGATAACACCTACTGGACAAGGACCCCTTTCCAGCCTTGATAGGTAGGTATCACCCCCTACCCCCTCTTCAACCAAGGACTTGGACTCTGCTTCTCTTCCTTACCTGGACTCCAGCTCTTCCACTGAGTCTCTTTCTCCTGCTGCCATTGTGTGTGTGCGTGTATGTGTGGGAGGGAGGGGGTGTGAATCAATAATTTCATGGGGCTGTGTAGTAAAACTGTTATTTGGACCCCTAAGTTGGGTTTTGCTTTACTATGGTTTGGCCCTGCTCCAATCTCTGCTCCTCGCCCCTCTAACTTCTGTCTCATTTCTCCTTCTCCTGCTTCTGGCTCAGTGCCACCTTTCAGTCTCTCCTGCCACTTTTCCTGTGATTTTCTTCTCTCCCCCTGCTCCTACTGCCTTTTCCCTGTGACTTTCTGCTGCCTTTCTCTGCTTTCCTGCTGCCTTTCAGTCTCTCCTGCCACTTCTCCTGTGATTTTCTGCTGTCCATCTCTCTGTTTTCAGGCTTCCCCCGCACCTTCTGTAGTCATCCCGCTCCCCAGCTTCCCAGCTTGTCGTGGCTGTCCTGCAGTTTTCTCCAGCAGCTGGAGCCTTTCTCCAACTCCCAGCACCTACAGCCACTCCCTGCAACTTCTCTAGGTGCCCCAGAGTTATCCTCTGGCTCCCCACACCCAGAGCCCCTCTTTAACCCCCACACTTTCCCTTAATCCCATTTCCCCTCTCCCAACCTACCTTTTTAGCTCCCCTGTAGCTCTGGCTCCAGTCCCAGCCTCTGTGCCGGCATCACTCGGCTGTTCTGTAGGCTTTGGGCATTGTCTTTTAATGAATTAAGATCAATTAAGCTACAGGTACCCCCAGCCTCAGCTCTTCAGCCCGTGCCCCTCTAGTCTACCGGTTCTAATCCCGGTCCCGGTGAGTTTCCTTCCCAGCAACCTTCACTCCCTATACTCCTACTTTCTTACCTTAACCTTAGCCCAGGTACCCCAAGCACACATATACACATTGTACCATCCAAGTTAGGAACTTATTTGTGTGTATGTGTAGGTGGGTTGTGTGTGTGTGTATATGGCATTGTGTGCATGATATATGAATTGGTGATCTGTGTCTATCTTTTGGGGTGTATAGTGTATGTGCTTTAATTGGTGATATGTATGCATGTGCCTAGGCTGGTTTGGATGTGTATGTGCCTGAGCTGGTAGTGTGCGTGTGTATGCACCTAATTGATTTGTGTGTTTGTATATGTACAATTGTGTCACACCCTCCTGTCTAACAGCACAATATTGAGATCCTGAGAGTTGGCCTAACCCCACAGGGCAACATAACAAATGGAATATTTGATAGAAAGGACACTTTAGACTGTTTCATGCACAGAGCTCTGAACATAAAAGGGACTCCATTTGGACTACAAGAACCTGGATCTTTATTTAAAATGCCACATGCTCTGTGCTTGCACCAAGGACAGCAGTGTGTGCTTGGAGCTTTTGAGTAATTCTCCAAACACATAGAGCTTCCTGGCATCACCCTCAAAATCATCCCCACTACAACTAGTAAAACAACCTGCTGATTCCTGCAGGTTGTTACAAGCTTCAGGCCCTTGCTGGAACTCTGCCCTGATGTCAGTTCATAGTTGTCCCATGCCCTTCCCATAACTGCAGTGCTCCTGC
>NW_005841837.1:5684835-5703603 GCF_000455745.1 Alligator sinensis
AAGTGTCATGCAGTACACCACTGCACAATAGCTTTGCATTGGATTAGTGAAAATGAGTCCTTTCCTAATGGGTTATGGTTCTATTTTGTACAGTTAGTAGTGAATACGGATGTTGTCTTTTATTGTATATTCCCTTGCACTGTCCCTTTTAGGCTAAAACCCTCATTTTAAGCACTGCAGGGTTCAGGGTTTTTTGCAGCAGTTTTGCAGCACTGGGAACTCCATTTTCCCTGCCTGGAGGAGCCAGGGGACATAGTCTTGGTTCCTTTCAGTCACTGGGACTGGGCTGGGTCAAGGCCAGGGACAGAGCAAGTATACGTTTTGCATACATACTAGAGCAATTGATAAGATTGACCCTGGATAGGATTTCAGAAAGTTATGTTAATAAATACGTGTTAGTTCAACATAGGAGTGTCCAGGGTGTTGTTGCTGAACTCACAACAAAGCATCTGGCAATGAGGATGAGATTGCTTGCTAAAGACACCCTTAGATTGTGAGGACAACATTCTGAGGCTACGTTGTGTTTTGTCATTGGAGGGAAGTTTTTGTTTGTTTGTTTGTTTTTCTCTACTATGGCTGATGTTAGTTAAGATGGCTATATTGGGTCATATAGAAGAATTAGATGTGCGCCAGCAGGCCTCTTGGGACTCTTATGCTGAAAGGCTTTCCTATTACTTGGAAGCCAACACAGTGGAAAACCCAGAACAAAAGCATGTGATCCTCTTGACAGTCTGTGCTGCCAAAACATTTGCCATTGTTTGTTCCCTCACAGCATTTGCTTTACCAAACACTAAGACTTATGCTGAACTAATTGCTCTGCTAAAGTCACATTTTTGACCAAGGCCATCTGTTACCCTGCAGAAATTTCATTTTTCAATGGGACCAAAAGGCCAATGAAGGCATAGCAGATTACCTGGCTGAGCTCCCTCGTGTTGCCAAATTTTGTGACTTCGGTAATCTCCTGGATGGCCCACTTCACAGCCATCTTATCTGTGAGGTTCAAGATGAAGCAATACAACTTTGCCTGCTCTCTGAATGAAATTTGACCTTGGCTACTGCACAAGAAAAAGCCTTGGCATCTGAAGTAAACATCCCATAACATGAGAGATATTCACTAGGTAATCTCCAGCAATTGTCACATACTCCAAAAAGGTCAAGAATCAGATCATCACCAGCAAATTCAGCAGATTATACTCTCACCAACAGCACCACATAAGCCAGTTAATCCAGAGACATGTTTGAGTTGTGGCGGCCAACATACACAAAGGGAGTTTAGGTTTAGGAATGCAGTGTCATGCCTGTAAGAAGAAGGGCCATATAGAGAGGGTTTGCTGCTCGAAGGCCAGTTCGAGACATGTTTGAGTTGTGGCGGCCAACATACACAAAGGGAGTTTAGGTTTAGGAATGCAGTGTCATGCCTGTAAGAAGAAGGGCCATATAGAGAGGGTTTGCTGCTCGAAGGCCAGTTCTGAGAGACAAAAAGACTGTGGCAAATGTATTCACTCCCAAACCACTCACGGGTTAAAGTCCTCCCCAGAACATGAGATACGAAAACTATATTTGATTCAAAGTGTTGGTGTTGTTGGAATAAAGGTTCTGAGATGATTGCAACTGTAGTAATAAATGGATAGAAGTGCAAAATGGAAGTGGACTTGGGTTCAGGAGTATCCTTCATAGATGAAAGCACATTCTTTTAGTTGTTTTGGCACCCTTGCCCCAAGTTATTGAAACCTGAGTGTCGCCTGCATGATTACAATGGACAGATTGTGGAAACTCTGGGTAACTGCAGTGTAGATGTCCAGTATGGATCTGTTAGACAGTGTCTACCCCTCATTGACATGAAGGGTTTCCGCAAAAGCCTTCTGGGAAGAAATTGATTCTCACCATTGGGAATCAATATTCAAGGTATAAATAGTCTCTGCACAGAAGGTCTGAGAAACCTTACAAGGAAGTTTCTCCAGGTATTCTCCAAGGAATTAGGAACTTACTCGGGTCCACCTGTGATGTTTCAAATGGATCCTGTGATAGCCCCTATCTTTATGAAGGCTCGGCATATACCTTTCGCACTGCAGCCAAAAATTGATGCAGAATTAGATCGGCTTATTGCTCAAGGGGTCCTCGAGCCAATCGTACATACAAGCTGAGCCACAGAAATCATTCTTGTTTTAAAACCTAATGGCAGTGTTTGCATCTGTGGGGATTACAAGTGCACTGTTAATAAAGCACTTAAGCAGGACCCACACCTAGTGCCTGCCATTGACCAGTTACTGTCTGTTCTTGCAGGAGGGAAGGTTTTTGCCAAACCTGGCCTCGCTCAAGCCTATCAGCAATTGATAGTGGATGACAAGGCTGCTGAGGCCCAAACAATAATTACACACCAGGGAGCATTCCATGTCAAGCACCTCCAGTTTGGAATTTTCATGGAGAAAATGCTAGCAGGAATTCCCTGGGTTGTTCCATACTTCAGTGATGTGCTAGTCATGGGGCCATCTCAAGAGATATTCACTGAGAGATTCAGAGACGTTTTACAGAGATTCAATAAAGCAGGTATCAGGGTAAAATGAGAGAAATGTCAATTGAGAGATTCCAGTATAAACTTTCTGGGGATATCAAATTGATGCAAACTGATGTCTTCAGTTGAAGACAAGGTAAAAGCAATACATGATGCCCCTATACCAAAATGGAGACAGGATCTTCAAACATTCCTAGGACTTCTCAATTTTTATCACATCTTCTTGAAAGACAAAGCCATCATAGTAGAGCCCCTTCATCATTTATTGGATAAAGGAGCTCAGTGAAAGTAGACTTACCAGCACAAAGAAGCTTTCCAGGGCATCAAGAAGGTGCTGACATCAGACTCTGTCCTTGTTCACTATGATGAACAAAAATCACTGTCCATTACTTGTGATGCCTCACCGTTTGGTGTTGGCGCTGTTTAATGACTTCAATGAGTTTCTGAGTACCATTAGATTAACCTAAATCTCCTAAATCCCAGCTCATTGGGGTATCCACAATATGATCCTTAATATTTTTACTACACTATACAGGAATCAACATAAACTACTAACACATTTTCTTGCAGTAGTGTAGAAGTTTTCTATTTAATTGAATGCCTTCTGTTTTGAAAGTTTTGGAGTCATAGCATAGCCAGGGTGATCCAAGAATTATGTGAGGGGCAAGTTTTTTTTTGGAGTGATACCTTTTATTGGACCAACTGCTTGTGTTAATAAATGGTTGGGATAAAGCTAGGGTAAAACATGCAAGGCATTCTTCATCAGATGAAGCCATGTCTCATAACTTCTTTGTGTTCCACAGTTGGCAGCCTCCTTAAGTGACATTTTTTCATTTAATTTTACACATGGAGTGTGTAAAAACAAGTCATTGGTTATTTGGTATTTAGCACAGGCTGTTTTCCCAAACCTGAGGAAGAGCAGTTTGTAGAAAATCTCTTGCAAGTATCCAGTACATTCAATAGAAGACATTTCAGAATAAAACTTGCTCCTAACACATTTTCCTTAAAGTTAACCAGTTCATTATTATCCTTACTTATGTCCTTAATGGCCAAAACTTCAACAACAAAAAAAGAGACAGAAAGAGAATAAGATGTAAAGTGCAGAAAGTTATCAGCTAATGGGTAGTGGGGAAAGTCTTCTCCTATGTTTTTTTCTGACTAAAACAGTCCTCAATAAAATTTTGTTTGTGTCTATGTACTCATTACTTCTTTGTACTGGATAGTATGCTAGACCAGGATTCATGAAGTTTGTACTGTACAGAGTAGTGCTAGATTGTAGGATTATTGGATAGTAACTTATATCTACTCACACATGCCCTGTCTAATCTTTTAGTAGTGCCCCCATTTTTTGAGAAGGCCCCCCCCCCCCCGGTATAAAATATGCTATAATCCAGTGAATATAGTATTTAGCTGACAATTCAGATTTTCTACATTGCCAGAGCCTCACGACAGAAGTATTATGATTTTCCTAATGTCTTTCCTGCTCTGGCCGGTGCTTCTCTCTCATTACTTACATGTCACTAATGTTCTGGACATCGTACTACCATTTTACATCATCTCAAAAAGTTATGTTAGATCTGCTTAAAGACTTGGGATATGAGGCAGACATTCTTCTAAAAGCTCTGCTGTTCATTGCATTTTATATTGCCCCTACATTTAGAACAATTGATTACTAACAAAAAGGAACATCATTTTTTAAATCAATTAAAGTCCTGATAGAAATGACAAAGGGGTACATCTATAAGAGATGTTTAGTGCAAAGTAGGCTAATTAGCTCCACAGTAAATGTCTTGTGTCTACACGTGTGGCCCTGTTAGGCCACAGGAAACTAATTATCTCCACAGCAGGGTAGTATTAACAAATACAAATGCTACCCTGTTGCGGGGGGGGGTTGTGTGCAGCAGCATATATGTAGACACCGACCATGGCTGCCTGCTGGCTAGCCCTGCACTGGAGCACCCTTATGCCCCAGCCAGCCCCTCTGGCATCTTGAGCCAGATCAGAGCAGCCCCAGGCTGGCAGGCTGACCCTCCAGGTCTCCTGAAAGCCAGGGCTGCTCCAACCCACCTCAATATGCTGCAGTCCCCGGTGCACATTCAAATAGTGCACCAAGAAGCAATAAACTCTGGTGCAATATCCATCAGAGTTTACTGCTGAGTGCTAATAGCATGTGTAGATGCGCCCAAGTAGTAGAATACAATAATTATTTTGGTACTTTACTGATTCTATTAATTCTCATTAGAGATTAAACCTATTTCCAAGTACCTGAGGCTGAATATGAGATTTCTTTTTTCGTTGCTAGTATGAAAGATTTATGTATCTTAGAGAGAACTTTGAACTGAACAGTCCAAATACGGGTAGGAAAAAAACACATGTTTGTGTACATGACCCCTCTTGTCTGTACATGACCCAATATCTCTGGGGGAGAATTAAAAAGTTATCTAACATTAAATTTTACTTCTGAACATCACACTTAGTCCTTTTCCAGTTTCTTAATTATTCTGAAGTTCCAGCATTTGTTATGCACAAGTGTTCAACAAGGGTCAACATTCCTTCTGAAGCACTGAGCACCTAAAAACTTCCAAAAAAACCCACTGAGACTTTAGGGATATTCTGCATATCTGAACACCAGTTTCTAAGTAATTTATTTCAGTTCTCAGTCTACAAGATGTTTATGAACTGAACACTTCTACCACATTGTGATCTGGGTTTGTTCTTTCCACCACTTTCTAATTAAAATTCAAGCCACTCTCTGAGGGCACTGCCTTCTTTAATATAAACACAGAGAGGCATCTGAAGATTTAAAAGAAAGATTTAAAATGCACAAAAAACACATATCAAAACAAAAATACTGTGAATTCTTCCTTGAATGGAGGATGAGAGGATCATCAATTGTTACAATAAAGAAGGTATATATTATAACACCAACATGTGACAAATGTTAGTCATATCACTTAGTGCTCTACTGGAAGACATTCAAATGTAGAAAAGAACAGACTAGGACAATAATTGGAAAGAAAGAGTTGAGCATCTCCTACTAAAGGATATAACTGTGTACTACTTACACTTTCCCACAGAAATAGAGTATGATCTGAGCACATCCCAGAAGTAGGAGTACCTGTGCCCCTGATCCCAGCATCCAGCTGATGTGCCAGGCAGGCACCACAGCCTGGAATCAAAGGCTCCATCTGCGTGGAGGCCAGGACCATAGGGTCTGTCTGGATGGAGACTTCTGAGGCACCAGGGAGGGATGGGGGGGAATGGGGGCATCCAGTCCAGGAAGCCTAGGGGTATGGCATGTACCCATCACCATAATGCAAGATGACCCTGGTCATATAGCCGCCTAAGTGTTTATATGAGTAGGAGACCAGGTGGGCGTTATTGCTCCCATGTGGTCCTCACCAGCTGCTGCTGCTACTGCTGTGGTTAGACAGGCATACTCAAGCAGTTGCCTGTAGGGAGATCCCCTAGCTTCCTGGCTTCCTGAGCAGCCAAAAGATTCCCAGGGTCCCAGGTCCCTCCCTGGAGTGGGGGGAGGGTTGAGCCCTTGTCCTGTTTACCTTGTGTGCAGCACTGGAGTGCTGGAGGACTTACCTTAGCATGTGTGGGGGGCTTCAGTTGCCTGGGGTGTGATGTGCAGTCGGGGGGAACTCAGTACTGAGAATGCCCTTTCACATGCCCTCCTGTGCGAACTCCCACACACACTAATGCACTGAGCCCAAAGCACTTCTCTTTGCGCTCATCATACCTTTAATCTTAGACTGGTAGTAACAATATCATTGCCTATATTAAAATGGCAGTCTCATTTTTCTATTTCAGGCCTTTATACAATTATATTGTATGGGATGGCAATGGTCAGAAAACTTCCAACTGACACAATATAGTGTGACACAGACTCACATACAAGTGACATGTATGATGTGTTCCAAGAAAAAAAAAATACCAGGAGAGTACTTACCAACCTGCAAGTGAGTAAACCTGAGGGTGCTAGGGAACAGGTGAAGGGAAAACAGCCCAAAACCAACAGACTTCAATCCTACATTACCAAAGTCAACAGGAACTTTGTTCTTGACTTCAAGGGCTTCAGGATCAGGCTTATAGGGAAGAGTTAGGTGATAGATCAGGTCACCTGATGAGAAGGAAAGAAGAATAAATGCACTGTGGGTGGGGGTGGAAGGTAAATATAAGGTAAACTGGGACAGAGTGGATTGGTGCTGGTATACCAAGATGACAGGCATAATGTATTCAATCAGAAATGGACAACAAATACAGATAGAAGTGAGGGAAGAGGAGGGAAAGGTATTGGTATGGCGAGTCTAATTCAACACTAATTAATTCAACGGGAATGTTGCTCTTGATTTGGATTGTTATAAGATGTAGTAGGGTTGGAGTGCTATCTTGTGATGGTCCAGCAAGTGGTTTTTTTGTAATATCTTTTACTGGACTAACTGTATAGTTTGTAGAAATGCTGGACATAGAACAGAGAGGTACCAAGGAGAAGGGAGAAGGAGACTTGGTGGCAGGAAACCTAGAAAGGAAGATAGAATAGAAAGAAAGAAGTGAAGCATCAGAGTAGTTGTGTGAACAGCAGCTACTTTTAATAGCCTGATTTCCCTCTAGCTGGGCATGTCTACACATACACATGCAATTAATTCAAAGCAATAAACTCCAGTACGGTTTGCACATATGCCCAGGATCACAGAATGTTGAGCCAGTTGCATCTAGAACCACAGCATGTTGAGCCAGGTTGGAGAAGCCTCAGCTGGCAGGGGGCCCAGAGGTCCGCCTGCAAACCCAGAGTTGCTCTGACTCAGCTCAACATACTGCAGAGGGGCTGGCTAGGGTACGAGGCTGCTCCCATGTGTAGTTAGCCAGCAGGCAGCCCCCATACTGAAGCACCCTCGTGCCTCAGCCAGTCCCGTCAGCATCTACATGTGCATTTCTGTTCACTTAAAAACTCCCCCACAAGATAGTACTTGTACTTACAAGTACTAACCTGCAGTAGAGTTTTAAATTTACTGAGACCTAATAGGGCTTCACATGTAGATACTGAGATGTTAGGCAGCTCTTCAGTAAAGAAAATTATGCAGCTTTTCAGTAAAGGTCTTGTGTAGACAGTGGTGATGCATAGCGGTGCACAGGGGTGCACATGCACCCCCTAAGAACACTGGTGCACCCTGTGACAGGCAGCATTACCTGCTTAGGTGGCGGGGGGGGTAGGCGGAAGCACTGGTGCCCCCCCGAGAGTGCTGGCTGGGGAATGGGGTGCCAGGAAAAGTGGAGAAGTTGCACCAGGAGAAGTGCTGCTGGCACTTCCGGGTGTGCCCCTGGCCCTTCTGGGTGTGCTGGTGGCACTTGGCAACCCCCACCGCCCCCCGGTACCTGACTGGCTTCTGGTGGGGGGCAAGTGCCCCCCCCCCCGACTCAAGAGGCACCAGTCATTCATGCGTGTAGACATGCCTGCCTGTATTTATATGAAATTTATTTTCCTTACATGCCTTTATAAAGTATTCATTTGTGTTCCAAGATAACACAATCTTTGCAACTTGCAGTTTATTAAAAATCATACCACTGCAAGATGGAAATAATAATAAATCTTTAACAACTGCTGTCTTTCTAATAAAAGATCAAATTACACAATTTACCAGGCTGAGAAATATTAGATGGAACTAAAACAACAACAACAACAAAAAGACCCAAGAAAGCAAACAAATCTAAGTCAAGCATCTTAATCTTTTTCCTCAGTAAAAGCACTGATCAATGTGCCAAGGCCATGCTGTTAAATGGCAATATTGTTTGGGTGTTTTTGTTTCCCTTCCTCATACTTTTTCAGTAACCTATCAGTTGGTTGGCTTCTAAGTAGCAGGGGAGGAAAAACCATTTTCACAGATAGACTATCTCTGTACCTATTTCAGCAAGAAAAAACATTTTAAATTGTTTAAAAATTAAAATTATCTGTCCAAATCTCTCTTTTTCTCCAAGCAAACTCAAAATGAAGCTGGAGATTATGAAAAGCTCTGAAATGTTTACCACAATTTTCATGGGTTCTGTGGTCCTTTTATTTGCAGTGCTTGAATAAAGTGATTTTAGAGTTGGTATTTGTTAGCCAAAGAAGGATTGTAATGTGAATTCATTGGGTTTTATAATGGTGCTCCCTCTTTTAGGATTTGTGGGGGCACTTTATCATGGAGCTGAATGGTGTCTTCCTAATATCCCAGAAATAGCAATATTCCTCAGAGCCATTGGCACCTGGTGTAATTTAGAGCAGCCTTCAGGTGACTCTACGTAACACTGGTGGATCATCCGAGAACAGAGTTAGCCCAGGACCAGGAGATCATGTAGTTTTAAAGCCATCTTGGCATACCCTGCTTCTCCACTTATGCCAAAGATGTATTTTGCACTTCTCAGCTCTGGCAAGGATTGAAGCTATTGTTGATACTTCCAGTCACTGGTTATAACTTGAAGAGACACTTTGGAAATACTGAAAGAAAGATTACTCACTCTGGTATCATTTCTAGTTATGATCAAAAACAGGAGGTCTGGAAATCTCTTTTTTTTTTTTTAATTGCACATAGCTTTGACTGGGTTCAACTTCCGAACAACCCAAGCTCTGAAGCTTTTATCTTCACCAGTGCCACACTCCACTGGGGAGAGAATAACAGTGCAGTACCACAATTCAGGACATTGACAAGTGCAGGGAAATTCATCAGCCTTAAGCTGTCCTCTAGGACTTCCACAGTTTGTTACTGGAAGAGTACAGTTTGAGTTATTTTATACCACTAGCTCACTAAGGGGGTGTTACAGAGTTGAACAGTCCAATAAGTGCACTAAGAAACAGAGGGCACATTTGGTACTGCACAGTCATTTAGTACTTGCTTTTGGTACTGTGCAGTTCCAGTGGTACATGGTTCTTTTTAGATGCTACATCATCATGGCAACAAGCTATGTCACTGTAGCTCATCACTACAGCGATGTAGCATCTCATGTAGATGCACTCAATGTGTTCTTGCAAAGGTACAACATGGACTACCCTATTCATGAAAATTCAAAATAAGGCATTCTTCACTGTTTAATAGGTATACCAAGGGCCTTGTTACACATTACATTTAGCACATGTTAGTTTTAATTGGTGCTAACAGTAAAGATTTTTTTCTGGATATCCAATATAAATCCAATTGTGAATGAGACTCTGAGGGACAACATCTTCTCAAGTGCTTAAATCCTATTTTCAATATTGATTTAGGCACCTTGAAGCCCAAGTCTTAATGAAAGTCAATGAGAAGTAGACACATAAGTCACTTAAGGACAGAGGATAATTTTATCCTTGTCCTTTTCTCCATTAAGTCACAATCTACCAATGATTATAACACTCCTTCCTGTGAAGGATGTTCTGAGGTTAAGTACACTAAGGGATGTGAGATGCTCAGTTACCATAAAATGGAGGCCATATAAAAATGTTACATCTCAGGGATGCTTAAGATTTTGGTACTCAGTTGCTTACCTTTCACATGAGAACATTATTATTTCTGTTTTCCACATCTTCCAAATGGAAAGGCTGGTACATTCAAAGTAATTAATTAATCCAAGTAATAATCTTCATTGATAGAAGAACTGAACCTTACTTTGATATATTTGGTGTTTCCTAATAGTTTTAATGTTCCTGCTACATGGTGGGTCCTTTTATTTCACATTTTTAACGTTAGAAAATCTGATTACTTATTTTTGTATTATTAATCCCAGTTTTAAAAGTATTTAAATGCATTTAAAAATCTGATCCATACAACTAGAATTCTTATTCTGACTATGTCTGGAAGAGGAGCATGTTCTACAATGCTCATAGGTTAGAATTCAAGAACTGAATAAAGTAGAACTTCAGTCAGACCCATTGGCCCCATCTGATTTCTGAATAACACAGGTTTGAACAGAACCCCAAATCTGCTTGTATCCTGTATCTAACGGTACCTTGAATGATGGAATAGAAGCACTGAGTTCTTTTGCTGATACTGGCCACATCTATACATGCACATAACTGAGGAGAAGACTAATTTTCTGTGGAGTAAAGCATCACTAACTACATGTGCAACTCTGTTAAGCTGCAGTAAACTAACACTGCCATAAGACAGTCCTGTCAAGGGCAGTGCTATCTTATGGAAGGGTAATTAACTGCAATTAAATGCATGTGTAGACACTGAACATGAACATAAACTGTGCCTGGTCAGCCCAGCCAGCAGGGGGGCAGATCCCTGCCTGCTGCTTAGCCCATGGCTCTGCACTTTCAGCACCTTTGTGCCCCATCCAACACTTCTGTTGCCCAACACCACCACCTGGAGCCTGGGGCTAACTGGCCCTGGTGTAAACTGCCCCAGCTCAATATGCTGCTGTCCCAGGCACACATGTAGTCACTGTGCCCAGGAGTAGTTAACTCCAGCTCAAACTACTCTAAAGTTTATTGCTTCAAATTAATTGCACAAAGCACTTCGATTTTATATAACACACTTCAGGAGAGCTCAGTAACAAAGAGCATGTCTATACATGCTTTTACATCCACCTAAACTTAATGTACATTACCCTAATGTGCATTAAGGTGATTTAGGTGTGCATCTACATGTGTATGTGCTAAAGTGCATTAACACAGGTGTGTGGACCAACTTGGGACTAAACTTAGCCCCAAGTCAATGAACACATACCATGTTAATGTGCATTAGCATATCTATATATTCGCTAATGTGACTTAGCTATTCACTATTTAAGGCACATTAGGGGCACACATACAGACACACATCCTTAATGTTTCTTAAATTGAGCTAATGTATATTAAATGTGCATGTGTAGACATGCCCAAAGATATGTGGTCCCTCAGTGTCAAGTCTCTGGGTATCAAAGATCACCTTGTAACCAAAACTTCTGGTACTAAAAAGCATTATGACATCCTTACATATTGGTGCCAAAGTGCTTCCTAGAAGCCTCAGGTAAATCCATGCTAGGATGCAGTCTCACTAGACCTTCCTCTTAGAAGAGGCTTTAGGGGACAATATTTCCTTTTTTTTTTTTTTTAGGGGGTATTCACCTTTTCTAACACTATTTCTCTTCTGTGGAATCCTGTGATGAAGTCTTAAGGAAAAAAGACCTGGAATTGATCTAGGCTGTGTGTGCAGGAGAAGTCCTTTTTCCTGGACTGGATGATCTGAGGTGCCTGAATCTGATTCCTTTTTCAGGAACCAGTTTATCAAAAAACAATTTTCAGGCATGTTTCCATATATTTTCCCATATGTTGGGAAAAAAACTTATAATATATGGCTTTGGAGGGACCTACGGTTTCTCTAAAAAAATAAATAATCGCCTTGGCCCTCATTTACAGGGAAGAGGAGTATGCCATCTTTAAAGACTGGAGACTCAAGTATAATATAGTCTCTATATTTAAAATAAGGACATTTTTTTTTGTGAGAGAGAGAGAAAAAAAGGGTAACAGAGTCAAACTCTGTATTGTTATTCAAGCCACTCTCTTAAAACATTCTGAACATTTCTGAACAACCATATAAATACCAACAAGGATGTAAACCAGCTGAGGTAATGCTAGGGACCCAAGCCTGCTATTTCAGACCAACAGCAGTGCAAAGGAACTGGAATGGCAACTGGTCTCACACCAGTCTTTATAACCTCAGTACAGAGGACAAGAATAGATAGGACACATGTATAAACTTAAAAGGGCACAAAGAGGAAAGATTCTCCAGTCACAGGTACAAGGAACACCTACAATCTACACACAGGCACAAGCACTCAGAAGAACCTTGTTTTGTCAGTAGGAGAACAAGAAAAGATGACAAATCACTTTCTCCTGAAGCAGTTTGCTGCACAAATAATCATTAATACTAGAATTCATAAAACTTAACACTTTCAACGTTCTAGCAGAAAAAATAGCCCCACAAATCAAGCTCAATAACTGTATATATGAAAATATTTTCAAATAACACATTTTCCTATTTGACCAGCTCTAATAAAATTTCACACCTTTATAACTCCTATCACTCTGATGGATCCCAACGAGCTTTAGAAACCTTAAGGGAAACTGTTCGTGCTGTTTCTGCTAGGGCTTGATTAACTGTTATTCTTGTTTTGTATTTTAATCTCTGTAATTAATGCACCTAGCTGCTCTAGCAATGTGTGCTATAGAAGTCAGTAAAATAATAATAATGTCATTTTTAATTAAAACTTTCCCTGTAATGTTTTTTTGCCGCTTATTCTTACTCAACAGAATTGAAAATGAAGGCTTCAGGCCAAAGAAGAGCTGAATGGAAATGTTCAGTGACCTATCAGATTTTAATACAGTAAGGCAAGCAGATACACCTGCAGACCAACAGCATGGATATTGTGGGGTTTAGTCTTCTGTCCAAGCGACTTCAAGACAAGTTAGAGTCAGTAGAACTGTGCTTAAATCAATTCTATAACTGGGTCATGTTTCTAACATGTACTCCATCCCATATCGCCTTATTTCTCTCACCCCCGGGGTCAGTGGGAGACAGTAGGAAAAGTAGCAGTGGCAGCAGGGAGTGGGGGAATGGGGCAGGAAGATATATACTATTGAGCACAGAGGGGAAGGGATGTTGCGGGAGAAAATCATTCTTAACTGCTTTCAGGACTTAAAAAGAGTCCCCAGGTGCTGCTCCCATGGAATGGCCTAAAAGGGAGAGTCTGACTGTACCACCACACCACCCATTGGGTCCAGTCCTAGGTAGAGCTATAATCCGGTTTTGCTGCTTTATGGTTTGAGTTGTCTTTCAGGGAATAGCTACATGAGACGTTTACTGCAGACTAGGCTAATTAGTTCCACAATAAATGTCTGTCTACACACATGGCCCTATTAGGCAGGAGTAAACTAATTAACCCTGCAGCAGGATAGTACTTGCATAGCTACTCCTCACTTAATATCATAGTTACATTCTTGAAAAATGTGGCTTTAAGCGAAATGATGTTAAGCAAATCCAATTACATCACAGTAGTTACCTACTAGCAGGCAGTGGCCAAACAACGGTATAACCGAACATTGCATGACATTAAATGAGTATGTTCTCTATTAGATCAGTGACATAATAATGAAACAACATTAACTGGGACAACATTATGTGAGGAGTACCTGTAAATGTAAGTGCAATATTTACAAGTACTAGCCTGCTGCGGGGTTTTAACTTTGCATCAGCACATGTGTAGATGCTGCCCTGGCTGACTGAGGCATGAGGGTGCTTTAGTGCAGGGGCTGCCTGCCGTCTAGCTCCACACTAGAGCACCCTTATGCCCTAGGCAGGACGTCCACGACTGACTTGCCAGCTGGGGATGCTCCAACCCAGCTCAATGTGCTGCGGTTCCTGGAGCACATTCAAATGACATCCGTGGATGGCAAGAAGTTCTGCGGTTTATTGGTTTGCGTTAATTGCACATGTAGACATGCTCTCAGACACTGTGAGTAAGGACAAAGTAAAATCTGGTCTTTTCAGTCTTCAGACTAAGTCCATTATATTAGCTGAATTATTGATTATTATTTCCATACTTTGCTTCCTTTGTTTACAAAGTACTTCACTAGAGCTAGTAAGAAAATAGCTCTGCCCAACTTCCTTCTAAATTTCAACTTTTAGCCAGAAAAAAAAATCCTAAAATTAAAATAGCTCAACTATAAACTTGAATTTATTATTTTTGAAGTGCTGTTGCACAGAGGAAGAGCTAGCAGAGCCTTGGGAGGAGATGCTGTCAAGCACCGGAGGGTGTTGGGACAGGGGGTTGCTAAGTGCCAGAGAGAGGGGTAAGGAGTGCTGTGGGATATTCTGGTGCCTCCCCACCCCCCACCCCCCCAAGTCAGCACCCAGGACCCTAGGTATGTTACTTCTGTTGCAGTACCTTTTGGCACTGTAACTGGGACAGTTTACTGCTGCTATCTCCTCTATGAGCTAGATTCCCCACCCTATTGGCAAGGCATGGCATCAGGGGATTCTCATCACAATGCTTTACAAGAAATTAACTCCAGCTAGGAACCCAGCCTGTAGGAAAGAATAGACATGAGATACCAAATGTCCATCTCTCAAGAAACACCACAAAGGCATATCTGAATTGAAGCCCTTTAGCTGCTTTATTATTATTTTTAAATGAAAACTTGAATAGTTCAAAGGAAAACCAATATCTGGAGAAAAAAATTCTTGGCTGCTCCAATTCTCTGTTGAAAAACATCTTTGATTTTTTTTTTTTTTTTAACTAGGCCTGTATTTCAACTTCTTATTTAGTTTCTTTGTGAATCTTCTGAGATGAGATACCTCAGGCTCAGAGTTTGTCAATTATCTTACAATACAAACACGACAGATGCAACCCAACATGAAGTATCAGCCAGGGTGAACGGATAAGCACTGCTCTTTCTTTCAGTATGAACCAGCATTAAAATTGAATCTGTCGTGAAGTCCAGATGTTTTCTTGTTTTGGATTTAAAGTGAATTTAATGTTCCCAGATGCTGCCTGAATGGTTGCACTTCAAAATAAAATGCCCCACTAGCCACCCAGCAGGTGCAGCATTGTCAGCGGAAGGACAAATTTATTTTTCACCTATCTCATTGGCAAACCGTGACCATGTTGCAAAATGACACTTTTGCATCTCAGGGTCTGGAAGACTGAAAAGCAGATGATGTCCAATGTAATGATTTGTTTTCCAAAGTTAAAGCCACAGAGTCTGAGCATCTTCGATTACAAATGATTTTTTCCTATTAATTTATCTGAATGATGTGCATTTAATCCTTTTGTGTGATGGATACAGGTGTAGTCATGTGATAGTTGCTCTCTGTTCAATTCAAGAATTGTCTTCTGAATGACTGAGAGTACAAATCCCTTATATACTTAGTATTTATCCTTAAAATAGTTGCTAAATCTACCTTAGTTATATGAGTCATTTCAGTACCTGTAGTACTTGCTTACATTTTCCTTCATAAATAAAGCAGTTTAGATGCTGCAAATACTGATGCACAAAATCATATAGCATTTAAGCTGTGTATAAAAATTGGTTATTTCTTATGGATGCTGGTTGGAGCATAACTTCAGAAGTGCAGTGGATCCCTGTAACAAATGTTAAAGGTTTTCAGTGTTTTCCAAGATGCTCTATACATGGCTCATTCTCTTGTGAGATTACATTCAGTGGGTTAGATCCTATGCTGATGTACATTGGCACAGCACTTTTGAAGTTAATGGAACTACACTGATTTGCATCAGCCATGACACTGCTCTGTGCATGCTAATTCATGAAAAGACCATTATGTTGAAAAAATCATTATTTGGGTTGCAGAAAGTCAAGCACTTAATGCCAAATTCACAGCTGATTGTTTAGCTATAATTATGATTCCATACACTATGTATTCTTATACAATCTTATATTACATGATTACATAATATTTTCCCCAGAGGATCATTGCTGCCACCAGCATTCAGGCCTTAGCTATTTAAAATAGAAATAAATTATATAGAATTGCTAAATTATTTACCCAAATCTGTTATTTGCATTCAGCTTGCATTTGGATGCTTGAAGCCACCCATTATTACTGTTATAATATATATTTTGAGCATTAAGTAACTTTCATGTGTAACAATCCAACCGATATGTGGGTGGGCACCAGGATGTGCTGACAGACAGGCATGAGAGTAATTTGCTTGAGAAGGGATGAAAGGCTATTCTTCAACTAGGGGCTAGATTATCTCTTTTAAATTAAAATAATAGCGTGCTACTTTGGCTTTATAAGATGTTGTTTTGGCTGGTTTAAGTTTGGCAGAATAGTAGATGAAAGCTGAGAGAGGGTCATATTTTTGCCATCACTAAAGTCAGCATGAACTGAATAAACAACTGAAGTAAAATAATGAGTAATGGCATTTACAGAGCTCTTGTAATGACCATTTTTTTTTCTAGGACCCAGATGTTAGCAAGTAGTATAGTTAACTCTGCACTCTTTCAACTGATATACAAGAAAACAGTAAACTTTGTGGGAAGGATGGATTTCAAAGGGATTTGTCTGTGACCTTTACCTCCTGTTTTGGTGTTCTACAAAGGCTTCATAATTGATTTTATAGAATTTTGAACTTTCAGAAATACCCTGTTATTATCCCTTGGCATTTTCATGATTGTTTCTAGCTAAGATGAAGCCTGTAGAGCAATGTTAGCCAAATTTTGAACAAGAATACCTGAATAGGTCATTAAAATATCATAGCTTGACACTTGCATGAGTGTATGCTTAAGTGTCAAGTTCTGTGTTCAGATGCAGAGTTTGGCCACCTTATGAAGTACCTCTTTTTAAAAACTGGAGTCCTACATATGCAAAATTTGACTTAGTAACAGCCACATCATATAGTCTCAGCCCATACTGAGAATAATTCTTATGATGACATGAGTGTCACCAGATCCTACTATTAAAAAGAGGTATATGTTCTTAAAACTACAGTAAAGAGAAATCATCATTGAACTAAATTCTGTAAGAATATGAAATTCATTGAAATCGAAGTG
The DNA here is from genome assembly GCF_000455745.1 of Alligator sinensis. Classification (NCBI taxonomy): domain Eukaryota; kingdom Metazoa; phylum Chordata; order Crocodylia; family Alligatoridae; genus Alligator; species Alligator sinensis. The sequence goes on from NW_005841837.1 coordinate 5,701,863, forward strand.
CCTTGTGAAAGCCAGGTCAATTTTGCTGGACTTGCATTTCAGAAGAACACCAGACAAGTAAAGTTCTTTGAAGGTAAAAGATCTTGGAATGAAACTTTTTAGGGTTTTGTTTGGCTATAACTCATCATTTTTATTTATTTTTTAAATAAATTGCAGCACATAATAAATGATAATGGAAAACACAAAGCGACTGACAGTTTTGCTTGTCAGCACCTTGAGGTGCAGTTTCCCAGACACCTCTGTACCTATCTCCTTGAAATTTGGCAGGGGGCTACCATCCTTGCAAGTTTCATGGAAATCAGGCAAGAAATGACAAAGTTATAGGCAGTTTCATGCTTCCCCATTATGTTTATGTTGCCTATGGGCAAAACATTGAAACAGAAATAAAATAGCAAAACAGTTTGGATGAAATGAAATGGAACAGTGCTTTCAAAACAAAATGAAACTCAAAATGAAACTGTTCCATTGAAACATTTGCAGAGGTTCATGCTATGGTCACTCAGGCACGGACTTTTGAGGCCTTCTGCTTTAGCTACACTCCTAGGCTAGGAAAAGACATTACATATAAACCAGTTTAAGTGACCAGAATCTGGTTAAAACCTGTAGCAGAACAGATGTTCAGTGCACGTAAACCAGCTTGAAAATGACTGAAACTGATTTGAGATAAACCTGGTTGAATGTAGTATCACACTTACCTGACTTGGGTTAAACCACTTTATGCAATGTCTGCCCCAGACCCCTTGCTGGTTTAAGCTAAACCAGACATCCCCAGCATCTTGGCATCCTCTCTGGGCTGTGCAGGGCTCTCTGCTCCACTGCGGAGCTGGCCCTTCCCCTCTGCTCTTCCCTGTGTCCCCCTCCCCAACCCTCACCACTCGCTGCTTAAGCAGAAATCCCTTCCTCCTCTCTCCGACAGCACAGACTGTAGGCAGCATGTGGTATGCAAGCTAATGCTGTGTAAGGCAGATAGGGCAGTGTCTGCTTAGGGATTTTTGGAGATAATTAACAGCTCAGATGGTAATGTCCCTGCAATCCTTCCTTTGGAAAAGGCTGTTTAAGAAGAGCTTGTAATGAGCAAGGCTGTGTTTTCTGATGGGATGCTAAATGCTTATAAGAGCTGATAAATGCTCTGTTATGGAGGGGGGAGACCCCTTCCTAATCAGAGTGCCCTGCCAGGGCCTGGCCACACCCCCTCAGCTCTGTAGAAGGGAAGGAAGGGCCTCTAGTGCCCCCCCGGGCTTCTAGACTGAGCCACTGCAGGCATGTGCATGCTTTTCTGGGATGTCTGTCTGGGTTACAAACTGATTTAACTTAGCCAGGTTCGACTAACCTGCAAAGATTGAATAAATTCAGGCTCAGGCTTTTGAATGTCTATCCCTAGCCCTACAGCTCTGGCCTAGGCCTCTTAAAAATGGACACACCTGGCAACAACATGTAATATTGCCTTACACAGCCCAAAAGGAGTTAACGTGTGGCGCTTCCCACATTGCTCCTGCTGCTCTGTCAGCAGGGGTCTTGGAGCTCCCCTTCGCTCTTACAGCTTCTACTTCCTGGCCTTGCCCCTGACTTCGTGGAGTGGAGGGAGGCAGGATGGGGCTGCATATGTGGCAGGGGGAGAGCCAGGCTGCCTGCAATTGGGGGGGGCCCAGGCTGCTGGTCACAAGGGTGGATGCAGCCACGGGTGTACTTCCTGTGCAGTGTGTACCCTCCCCCCCCTCCCTCCCCCCCCCCCCCCCTTTCC
>NW_005841837.1:5703642-5711444 GCF_000455745.1 Alligator sinensis
GACTGCTGGTCACAAGGGTGGATGCAGCCACGGGTGTACTTCCTGTGCAGTGTGTACCCTCCCCTCCTTCCCTCCCCCCTCCCCCTATTGTCCAGAAATTGTATATTTCTGATTGGATGTGATATAGCTGTAATCTTTTCTTGAAGAATAGAAGTTTATATAGACACTTTCAGTCCAGCTTTGTCAGCTAAGTAATGAACATATCATCAGCACAATTAAGAAATCCTAATTTATACAATAGTTTTCTAGAGTTGTGGTTCCCAAGAAGTGTAGGTTATGGACACATGGTTTTCCAGAAGGACATGAGAAGCAGTCCAAAAGAAAAAGAGAAGCAGTCCAGAAGTTAGGCCGGGTCCCATATATCTTTATATTATTTCCAATTAAAAATTTGGTAAGGCTGCATGGTAGTCCACAAACAGTTTTGAAGGTGGCAATGGTCTGCTGGGTGAAAGAGTTTGGGAATCATTGTTGTAGGGCTTCCATTTACTTATTAAGCCATGGTTTTCCTGTGCATATTGAAAACGTAACTATTGATTTGAACTTCAGGATTCATAATTCACTTGAACAGATTAAATTGAATTTATTTGACTTTCATTTACTGTGGATAAAAATCTAGGTGAACTAACTGGATATTTAACAGAACCATTGATAACATGTAGTACAGATAATTAGATTTTGAAAATGCATCATGCATCTGAATTTTTCATTTCTCACTTATTGACTTAAAAAAATCCCACACATTTTCACAAATTAGTTGGACTCATTTTGAAATGTCTGTAGTTCTGGCAGTTTTCTGCAAATTCACAACTTCATGATACTGCAAGATCTTGTCAAATATTCCATTCCCCTGCCCCACAAAAGAATAGTTTTCCTGCTTCAAGAAAGACATTGTATATTTTGATATACTGAAATGTATACCTTTGATTTGAAATGTTAACTTTTTCAGAAACCTGTGGATGACTGTTTTCAGATGTGTCAAGTTTCACAGCTTTTTCTGATATCTACCAAACCCAGGACTAATGCAAACATTTACAAAAGAATTTAGTTTGTATATCATGAAAGTGATGCACAAATAAATAATTAGGGACTCCATTTTATCCTGTAGCTAAAGAAGGTTTGAGCAACTTTTTTCTATTTGAAATTAATACCATGATACAACTTCTTGATATCAAATATTATCTAATCAGCATGTGGTATCATTACCATAGTATGAAAGAAACGTTATTGTAGAAGTTGGAGATAGAAAGACCAATGTCACAATCACTACATATGCAATGCAGGAAAACTATAATGTTCTCTTATTATTTGCATTATTCTAGTACCCAAGGGCCACAATTAAAAATCAGTGACTCCTTGGGCTAAGTGTTATACATACATCATGAACACAACCTCAAAGCATTTACAATCTAAGTTTAAACCAAACACTACAGCAAACAGATGTGGACAGTGTAAGACACCAAAGGACCCAATTTAGATTAAATAAATAGCAGTCCAAGCCCAACTGCCTAACAATCATCAAATATTTTTAAGCCTCAGTGGGCTTTGAAGACACATTGAAAGGACAGTGTGATTTTTTTATAGTAAGCTTTGCCCATGCATGAGGGTCAGCACTGAGGAAAGTATGGTGGAGCTTTTTATTTATTTGATTTATATGCCACGCTTTCCAAGAAAGGCTTAGGGCAGCTTACAATAAGAGAAGAGAATAATTTAGAAACAGGAGCATGACAAGAGAACAAAACAACTTAAAAGGGAAGTAGAGTATAGAGATAAAACAGAGATTTCCTAAATATCTCATCTAAGCTTTGTTTGATAAATGCTTGCCCCAATAGGAAGCTGTTACAGAGCTTCTGAAAGATGCCCAGACTCAGGGTCTGGCATGCCCCAAGAGAGGGGGAATTCCAGAGCTGAGGAGTAACTGCCTAGTCCAGCCTACCACATGTTTTCACCAAGTGGACTTGGCATATTGATGGGACTTTCAGGAGATTTCAGCTACTAATTGAAACAAATAAGATGCTATCATATTGTGGTATAGGAAAAGCAGGACCCCTTTTTCAAAGACCCATTGTCTTCCCAGGAAATATAAACAGAAGAAACACGAGTTCCACATGACTCCACAGCACCAACCTAACAAGGTTGAGACCTCGAGGTGCTACTCATTGTAGGGGGTCTCTATATTAACAAAAATAATTTCTCCATGTCCTCTCCCCTATGTTCAGCAGATGGCACACAACATACCCTGGAGACAGAGAGGTGCCCGTATGTTTATGATGCATGATTCAGGAACTGAAAGCCACACACACAAAAGCAAGATTTTTTTTTTTTTTAATTAAGCAGGTAGGGAGAGGTATACATCTGCTTGTATATGCATTTTACAGAAAGAGCGTCTGTGTTAAAAACACTTCTTCTGGCACTAACTCTAAGAACCTCACTTCTAACAAATGGGGTAGACTACAATTAGATGGGTAGCATATAGGTGGCACTGCCATGCTGTTTGTACCTTAGTTCTTCTTGGCTGTTGTTCTCTGCCATTTAGTAAGTCTGTTACAGAAGGCAAAACAAAAATGTTTAAGGGATTCTTTATGTTGTTCATTACTGTGGCTGCCTTTTCTGAGTTGGTAGCCAGGATTCAGACACTGTTGTTCTTCTGAAGATGCTGTTTTGATGGATGGCACTCTGGGGACTCTATGCAGGACAGGAAGATGACTAGCTGAGATGATGCCAACGTGTTCCTCTGACTCAGATTTGGTAGACAAAAAAACGCAATTTGAAGTGCCTGTGGGACTAGAAACCCATAAAAAGATACACATCTAACATTGTCTTTCACAATTTTCCTTTTCCTATTAACGTTGGATATCTCTGAGGTTAAGGGAGATGGCATTTATCCAAGAGATGGAGCACAAAAGAAAAATGTAAAAAACTACAAATACTATAAGAGGTCATATTAGCAGCTGCTGCTTCAAGCAGCTGTAGTGTGAGCATATTTTTCAGTGAAGCAGTTATCATTATTGGAATGTGCTGAAATGAAATTGGTTCCAATTTGTTTAACTACTAAAAAGCTCTTGAACACAAACATACAGATGTCTCTCCCTTGCTAACCTAAAATATGAGGAACCTCACTGTCAGTGTCTTAGAAATAAAAAGAACTGATTAAACCAGGACCAGTGTCAGGTTATTAAGAAACTGTCAACAAAAATTAGGAACACTAGAAACAGTCATTTTCAAGAGGTGCCTTGAGAGGCTGTATAACCTAACAGGTAAAGCATGAATCTTGAATCTCAGGAGACTTGGGTTCTGTTCTTAGCTCTACTAGCAGTACCCAGTGTTTAAAAGCAGAGCAACTTACTTTTCCTTTTCCCTTTCACTCTTTGTCTTTGGGGAAATGAGTACCTACTATGGGCTTATAGTGCGTATAGTGAAATGAGGCCTGAAATACAGCCACGACCTTGAGCTGCTACCATAATAAAGCTAATAGTAATGTAAAGTAATTACTCAGGAGTTGCACCAGACTTGGCAAGAATGTCCTGGGCTCAAAATCCTAGGTGCATGCCATATCTTGCGCTCACTTTTGTTTTGCTTTATGTGCAGAACCCCCAAGTAAGGTCAACTATTGCTATCGCCATGTGCTAGTTGTCTTTTCACATAATTACAGACGCTCTCTGTGCCAAACACATTGCAAACTAAATAGGCTATGCAGATAGAAGGGAGAGAAAAAGGGAGGATTATTATCCATTTTATAGATGGGGATCTGAGGTACAGAATACATTAAGATATGATCAACCTTTCCACTGATTCTAAGGGCTTTGATCAGGCTTTATGTCTATGGTGTACCTGTGGCATGGCCAGAGATGGATGCTCCTGAACATGCCCTGTCCACCTCCTCCTGCTCGCACTCACCAAATTCAGAAAGACAGCAGTGAAGGTGCTTCTGTGCTATCTCTGCAGCTTCTGCACATGGAGTGGATGTATCCTAGGTGACTATTATATAGGACAGCTGCTATATAAATAACAATGAACCATGATAATCTTGCTTAGCTACCTATCATATATCTGGGCATTTACTCTACCTGCATCATTATGCCACTGAAATACCAGAAACGTAATTCCACACAGCAGGGTTTCTCAGGGTCTTCATCTGTCAGTTCTTTACCATAATGATTGAAGAAGCTTAAGTCTCTCTGGGATCACTTTTCCGTTATGTAATATTCTGGTACTCTGCAATAATTCTTACTTTGTTTCTTATCCCAGTACTTGTTTCTGTTGGATTGTTAATTATTGCCAGAATTTCAGTTGCTTTAGGGTTTTGTTCCATCATTATCTGCTGTCTGCACTATTTGTCTATGATCTTCTTTCTGAATCACTGTATAGTCAATCATTCAAGCCCCCACATTAATTCCTAAGCTGTTCTGGTAGGCAAGAAAGCTAAAAAGTTAATTTACTCAAAGTGAAAACAGAAGTGAAAACAGAAGGTATCCTGAAGATTCCAGTCACACGCAGTGAATTCCCAATTAAGTAGGTATACCAGTTTACAAACCCTTATACACCAGGGTGGATATGGATGTATGTGGATGTATTATACGGATGTATTATATGTGGATGTATTAGACCCAAGAACTAATGACTGACATAATGTGCATACAAAGAAAAGCACCTTTATTTCTTTGACCTACAAGCTTCAGGTATATCTTGGTGGTCCAGGGTTTTTTTTTCCTTCTATAAACTTTAAGGATGGCCTTATACACATGCAACCAGATCTTCTAACTAAGACCTGATGCTAGGCTCCAACAGCTACTTTATAATTACTCTGAGTTCCATATATTCCATGAGAGACATGAAAACAAGGTACAATCTTGACTGTTCATGAACCCTTAAAATAGAAAGAAACTTCACCTAGGCAAGATCTTATATTTTAGGAAGTTCAGATCTGGTTCCTAATTTTTTTGAACTTCTCAGCTGACAGTTCAAAAGACTTAGGTTTCTCTTTAAAAGTAAAGTAGTGAAACTTTGCCAAGCCTCAACAATGCAACATCCTACCTTCAGATAAATTGAATCTCCTGAGAGTTATTTAGGGAAGTATACAGAAAGAACACAGTGGATGCATCTACATGTGCTATTAAGGCAACATGATAAATTCCATGCAGTTTGCACCAGAGTCAACTGCTCCTGGACACAAAATCTACATATGCTCACAGGACTGCAGCAATTTAAACTGGGGCAGAGCATCCTTAGGCTCGCAGAGGACCTGGAGGCCAACCCCAGGCTCCAGACGGTGGCAGAGGAAAGTAGAGAAGCTGCTGGGGCATGAGAGTGCTAAAGTGTGGGGCTAGGTGGCAGGCAGCCCCCACACTTTAGTACCCTCATGCCCCAGCCAGCCTCTGTCACCATCTACATTTGCATTTTAGTGGAGTTAAGTACTCTGCCATTTGATAGTTTTGTTGGGGGCAGTACTATCTTATGGCAGAGCTTGTGGATTTACTGCAACCTAATACCAGTGCACACATAGATAGTGACACTTTACTGCGGAGCTAATTAGTCAACTCCATAGTAAAGTGCATGTGTAGATACACCCAGTGGATACATCTACATGTGCAGTTAATGCAAACGAATAAACTCTGGAGCTTATTGAGGCCAGGAGCAAAAAACTGCAAAGCATATTGCTACAGAGTTTCTCATGCTTAGCACATGGAGCCCAGTCAGAGTTGTGCAATAAATGTCTCATGTAGATGTACCCAGTAGGTGTGTCTACATGTGCATTTACACTAGCTAAAATGTACTGTGTAGTAAATTGCTGAGCACTAAGCAGGAATAGGCCAGTGTCTACATGTGCAGGCAACCCGGGACTAAATTTAGTCCCAGGTCAGAGCAGCCTGCCATGTGCCCCTGGGGCCAGCAGGGGGAGCTCCAGCTTCTGGCCACATGGCTGCCAGCACTTGACACTAACTTTAGGCCCAAACTGAAGCCAGGAAAGGTGGCCAGCCAGGAGCCCTGGGGCTGGGCTCAGGCCACCCCTCTGGTGGTGGGGCAGACCCAGCAGGGAAGCCCCCCTAGTTTACTGCACAGTAACGCATCTACACGTGCATTATTGTGAAGTAATCAGGCATAAGTCACCATATTTACTGTGCGGTACAGGCGTGCACATGTAGACATGCACCCATACTGTGCAGTAATTTGGGTTATTGTGAAGTAAATATGCACATGTAGACACAACTGGTTTGTGATACCTTTTTCAGCAGTAACTGCTTTAGGAGACCTAGTGAGTTACCATAACTAATTCCTAAGCTCACAATACAGACCAAATAGAAACTGAACTGCTACTCAAAATACTTATCTCTTTCAGTTCTTTATAATATATCTATAAGGATTATTTTGATTATCCATTCTTTTAGGCAAAAGGCATACAATACAGCACCAGAGCAGTCCGTTTATTTCCAGCTGTTAGAGAGACATGGTAAATAAGATTTCATGTTGCCACCCGATTTGGATGCTAAAAAAGTTAATTCTTTGTTTTCCTATCAGAGATAGTCACTGTAAATCCCTAATTCTTTTTTTTTACCTAAATGACTGAATTTCAGTAGACGGATGAAATATAGATTATATATTTGAATTTCTCCCATTTCTAATGTCTACCATAACCAAAGAAAATTTAATAATACTAATTTTTCCAGGTTGCTAGTTGACCAAAAAAAAAAAAGTCAGTTTGACACAATACAAAAATATTCTTTGTTTTCTTGTCAAATTGAAACAAACAGTCAAAACCAAATTGTTTTAGATGGAACAGAAGACTTTGTTCATTCCAAGATTAAAAGTTTCACTGTAGGGTTTTTTTATTATTTTATAATATTTAAAAAAATAAAAGACTCAACATGTCATTTCTGGTTTTTCAGATACGACTATTTGTTGAATTTGGTATACATTTAAAATAGCTTCAGTCATTTTTTTTTCCTGGTAAATTAGAAGTATTTGGGAAAAAAATTCTCAGAAAATTCTGACAGTACCATTTCTTGCATCTGCACTGTGCATGTATGTGTGCACACACTGTCTACTGATTCCACCACTTCTTTCTTACATATTTTCTTGGACTATTGCCAATACACTCTTGTAGACTGGCATCCTATTAAGTGTTGAGTCATGCTCCTACGGACCTTGCAAGTCTTCTTATGGAAATAACCTGCTTAACTCTCTTCAGCAGATGGTAAATCATATAGTTTCCTAGATTTTGAAGGCTCAGAAAGATCATTCTGATTGTCTAGCCTTGTGGCACTCAATCTCTGACCCTCAGAGTCATGTCATCTGGCTTGCTGGGCTCCCTGTAGGTCCATAAATTTGGCAGCAGGGCACTGGTGGCGATTAATGCTGTCACTACTCCATCACTACCACAGTTCCAAAACCTATGGCCAAATGACATTGTCCCATGCACTGGATTGGGCTGGCTCATGCAGGGCCAGTACCAGGGAGACAAGCCCAATCCAGTGTGTGTTTGGGCCAGTGCCAGGATGGTAGGCCTGATCAGGCATGCACAGGGCTAGGACTCAGACCAGGGCTGGGGCCAAATCTGGCATGCATAGGCCAGGACAGATCGGGTGTATTTAGGGTTGGGGTCAGGACTAAATCTAGCATGTGCAGAGCTGGGGCTGGGGCCTGATCTGGCACAAGCAGGGCTGGAGTAAGTTTCTTTTTGGACACAGCTGAGGAAAAGGGCCTGATCTGGTGGATGCAGAGCTGGAGCCAGGGCTGGGAACATGCACTGAATCATACCTACAGTCTGACCCCACAGTGGATCATCCCCCTCCCGCCCCCCTCCCCCC
>NW_005841837.1:5711475-5726126 GCF_000455745.1 Alligator sinensis
ATGACCTTTACATCAAACCCACAAGTTATTTGAGTACTAAAACAGCTTGTGAGAAAACTGTGCTCTGTTATACGGAAACCCCTCTCCCCCTAAAAGAAACATCTGGCTGCCTCTTGTGCAATGCTGGCCCTCTCCTTTTCCACCAAAGACAACAGAGGTTGCCTACTTCCTTCAAACATGGGTAAAATGACAATCTAGTCTCTACTGCTGCCTGGCACTACAAAGGACTGTGGCATCTAAAATAACTGTTTACACAAAGGAGATCATCAGTTCTTTGCATTTCAATCTATCTGTACTTCTCTTTCCATGAATAATGAATTTATCCATCTCCTTTTCACATCCAACCAAAGCTTAAATTGAATTTACTGTTGGGCTGATGTATGAGCATTGCTGCTATCCAGTGTAAAGGTGAAAAGATTTAAAGGCCCTATGGAAATCATAAGGAGAAAACAAATGAACAAGCAAACTTAAATCCCTAAATACTATAGTAGGATTGAAAGGATTTGTTGAATTTTGATTATAATATTCACAAAGAGCAAAGCAATCAGGACTGGCTTCACCAGAAAAGTCCAAGAAAGTTACATGCCAAAAAATAATACTGTAGATTTTTAAAAAAGAAAAAAACCACTATATTTTATGATAAAAGAGCACAATCCAGAGTTTCCACTTAATGCATTGAAGGGATAGTAAAAGTAAAGATGGATCTCAGGACCCCTCTATATGTGCAAGCAAAGGCACACTGGGATCTAGTGTGCAATCTACACAAAAACAGCTCCTGCCATGTCACATGTGCACAGCAGGAAGTATGACTGTAGGATCACACATTATATCCCATTGCAACTTATTCCTGGTGCATGGGGATCCTGATCGCAGAATGGGGAGCAAGTTCCCGTGGCTAGGAACCCCCTCCCCATTTCATGAACCACCAGCTGAGTCCCAGTCCTGGGAGGCATGCTACCAGAACCCACCTGGCAGCTGCTGGGTGCTACCAGGATCCAGAGTAGGCAGCTGCTTGGGCTGAGAGTCATGTCAGCTGTGAGACACTGAGCCCTGGCTGGGCATAGCGCACACCTGTGGCTGGAAGGCACTAGTCAAATCACCTTGAACCATGTTGACAGCACACAACAACTGTAGCAGGTCCAAAGAATCATATTACTTCTCCAGTTCAGCAACATGTAAATGCAGTTAATTAGTATCAGGACCCCTTGGATTTAAATATGGATCTTCCTGCAAGCAGACAGCTAACAAGGATTATTTGGATAAGGAAGGGGGCAAGAAAAGGTATGAAATAACAACAGAGACAGAAAACTTTTCATGGGTCTGACTGAACTGAAGACAGGAGGACCTAATTAATTTCATTCCAAGGTACTGAAGGAAGTTGCAGGGACCTTGAAACCCTTGGTAATGATGTTCATGAAGTTGTGGGATGCTCCAGGTACCCAAGGGCTGGAAAAGGGTGAGTGTAATGCCTCTCTTTAAAAATGCAAAAGGAGGACCCAGGAAACCAAGAAGAGACTGTTTAGCTTGACCTCAATACTCAGGAAATTACTGGAGCATATCCTAAGGAAGGCCATTTGCAAGCATCTGGAGGAGGAAATGCTGATCACAAGATCTCCAAATGGATTTACTAAGAACAAATCTTGTCAAACTTGATTTCCTTCTTTGACAAACTAACTACTTGGTTGGATGAAGAAAATGCTATAAATATAGTGTATCGGGAATTCAACAAGAAGTTGACAAAGTTCCATGTGGCTTTCTCATAAATAAATTGGAGAACCGTGGGCTGGACAAAACAGCTGTAAGGTTTATAGATAACTGATTCACTAGCCACAAGCAAAGGGTAATTATAAATGTATCCATGTCAGTATGGCAGGAGGTTTTGAGTGCCAATGTTCAATATGTTTATTAATTATTTGGATGCTAGAACTGAGACCTCAAGCAAGTTTTCTGATGACATGAAATTGGGAAAGATTGCAAACATGTTGGAGGATGTGAGCACAATTCAGAAAGATCTAGACAGACTAGAAAGTTGGGCTGGAATTAACAAGAAGAAGTTCAGTGCTGACAAATGCAACGTACTACACCTTGGAAAAAATAATCATAAATACAAATACAAAATGACTGACATATGGATGGATGACAGCATTACAAAAACAAAACAAAACCTGGGAGTCAGTAGTTTACAGACTTAGTAAGACTGAAGTGGGCTGCAGCCACACAAAAGGTGAATATAGTTCTGGGATGCATCAACAGAAGCATTAGTGCAGGACACAGGAGGTGATAGTGCCTCTCTACTCAGCACTGGTTAGGCCGTACCTACAATAATGTGTGCAGTTTTGGGATCCATATTTTAAAAGGATGTGAAAAAGTTAGAGAAGGTCTAGATGCAGGGAACCAAAATGATAAAGGGACTGAAAGGCAAATCATATGAGGAGAGGCTGAAGGAACTATGCAAGTTCAGATGGCAGAAAAGGTGCTTAAGAGAGGACCTAACAACAGTCTTCAAATATATGAAGAGCTGCCATAAACAAGAGGGAAAACACCTTTTCTATCTCACTGCAAAGAATAGGACATGGATCAATGGCTTCAAGTTGCAGCACAGTAAGTATAGATTGAATATCAGGAAAAACTCCTTCAACGTTAGAACAATGAGGCAGTGGAATAGACTCTTCTAGGAAAGTTTCCAAAAGGAGGTCAGACTATCACTAGTCAGGGATGATCTAGTCATTCCTATGCCCGGGTTCTACTGTGAGTATTTTCCATTATTCTAGGCTTTGCTGGTTGCCACATTGGGCTAGGAGGGAATTCCTCCTTCTGCCCCTCCCCACCATCTTCTACTATATGTTACTATAAGCCTGTCTCAGATGCATTGAGTTTTGGTTGCAGCCAAGGCTGGGCATTTTGACTGACATGTGGTACCTGGCTAGAGAGTCTTGTTCCTATGCTCAGGGTCAAACTGATCACCATCTTTGGGGTCAGGAAGGAATTTTACCCCATGACCAGATTGGCATGGACTGTGGGGGTTTTTGCCTTCCTCTCTAGTGGAAGCCATATATCTCTTTCTGGGATCTCTCAAGCATATATTAACAATGTTTGCAACAGTAGGACATTGGCTGCTGTGGTTCCTCTGCTTTGCTTTTTGCAGGCTAGGTTGTTGTGTTACGTCAGGGTTGACTGTACTCTTGCTTTAGAAGTTAGACAATGGATTTGAATATAATGGTTTTGATAGGAGTGATCCTGTCTCAGGCATGGGGTTGGACCTATGAGAGGTCCCTTCCAGTTCTACTTCTCTATGAGTCTATGATTCAAGGCCCATGGGCAGAAGCCTAAGCTCCAAAAGCACCAGGCAGCAGTTCAGACACCAGCCCCAGGTCATCCTGGATGCTCTCATGAAGTTCCCAGTGGGAGACCAGATGATCTGAGTGAATCAATAAGAGACACAAGGCCCTGATGGGAGGACTAGAAAATTATCCTATTTCCTGTAAATACAACAGCACTGTCAAGTGTTGCTGCCTTGGGTGCTTTGGGCCTTGAACAATTGCTGCCTTGATCACATTTTTGCCTTGATCCTTGACTTGATGCCTGGGCAACTGGATGGATACCTGCCTTCTGGTCCTAGTGTCCCAGACCCTGCTTGTTCCTGGTTTCCTGTCCCCTGGGACCTGATTCCTAAGTTTCTGTATTTAAAGAGAAAAGCAGCTGGCACTATGGCTTAACTGGTTAAAGCACCTGTCAAGGACCTCTTTAAGGACAATGTAGTCCTTAAAGGAACTGTACAAGGTAAATGTAGTCCTTAAAGGAACTGTACAAGGTAAAATACTCTGTGCATAACCAAGACTTCAAATCTCCTGTTGTAGGTTTTCTCCATTGTTATGTAAGTCTTAAGCACAAAACTATGAACTTGCCAGAGGCAGTGAGGAAACCACTAGACATTCTGAGGTCAACATAACTACATGGCTATACATGCTATGTATTACCATTTAAACTGCATGATACTGACTGTTTGAATCTCTTTTTACCAGCTTACAGCCTACAAGCTTTCCTGACATCTTTATTCTGTTTAAAATTTAAAGTGGACAGTTAATCTTAGTATTTCCTTTCACTTCTGATTCACAAATGAGTGTGGGCTAGTTAAGGTTTTTAACATGCTTAATGACTGCTTGTGGGCAGCAGAAAGATTGTAGGTAGGTAGGTATTTTAAAAGAGACAATGAGGCATCATTCATTATAACAGGTGATCCTGGGTTCAAATCCCAGCAGTGTCTTCTTGGCTAGCAAACAAGATAAGCAGCTGATGGGAACAAAAGGAGAAAAGAAGATACTGCCCAGATAGATAATCCTGTGCCTTTGATTTGTGAGTGCTTGATTATCAGGAAGAACTTCTTTATGGTTAGGGTTGCCAGAATCTGGAATGGGCACCCTACAAACCACCATAAACAAAGAACCTCCCAGAAACAGGGACCACCATGGTTACAGTCACAAGACTAGAATCATTGCAAACGTACCAAAGAAGCTGTAATCTACCATTAGGTCCTTAGATACTACTGCATCTGCTGTAAGGAGAATGCTTGTGACACCCCTGACCAGCATGAAATCTGGCTTTTTACAGCAAAGACACTCCAGCAAAGAAACAGACTGTATGTATCTTTGCTGGAGGGCCACTGGAATACCCCACAGAAACCTGCTCCAATACAATTAGAGCTCCATCCATTCCCACATACCCCTGGTGGTCACCTACACTCTACACTTGAACTAATATGAAGGCTAACAATAATTAGATACAATATTCAATAAAGACAAAAGTTGAGAGAAATAGTCCCAGCCCTTCCACTCCTGGCTTTCAAATAAACCCTGACCTTTCCCAACTCATCATCAGAAGCACAGTCATTGATGTTCAGCTGACATCAACTAGGGCTCAGCCTTGTCTTAACAATAGATGCAAAACCTGTCAACACATCTCCATTTGTATAACAATCGATATCTCTCCCCCAGAACAAACTGGTCAGAATTCATGGCTCTTACATACCCCTATCCTCAAATATGGTATCTCAACCAGTTCACCTAATAAGTTTATGGAAACTATGTAGGTGAAACTAGACTAAAATTAAGCACCAGCATGAATGATTACAGGAAAGAGATTAAGGACAGAGACACATGGATGCATGTATAAGAATACTTTTAACAGAACAAGCACTTCCTTTCTGACCTCACTAGCCTTATGCTCAAGGAAAAATTACAGAACATCTTCAGAAGTCCAATATTGACAGTGCCAATAGCTAAGACCCTGAGTTTGGGTCAGAGCCACAGCTGTAGGTACAGCTGCAGCAGCTCTGCTGCCACTGCACAGTCTCCTCCGTGCTCCCTCTAGGACTCACTTGAGATCTCCCCTGCACTCTCCTGGTCTTGCACTATGGGCTCTCTCTTGGGGCAGAACCAGAGCTGAAGCCAGATCTGCAGCAGCTGCCTATCCCAGACTGTATTCAAATCCAAGGAAAATTTCCTTTTTCCCCCACGTTGAAAGGGGGGTGGGGGGAAGGATCATCTTGGAGTCAACTATTAAAACAAGCAATAAGACAGCCTTCCATTTTGACCTCTTCTACTGGAAATATCAGCAATTTTGCCTAAAAAAGAAAGGATGGAGATGAGCTGATAGTTGAAAGCATTTGGGAATACAGCTATGGGATCTTGAAAATTGATCTGATAATTGTCAATTTAATGGTCACTAAAAGAGGACTGAAATGTCCTTTACTGGCTTCCACAAACTAAAGGGACACAAAACTGTGTCACACGCGTGACTAACATCTCTTTTACGGTTTTGAGTCATGCCGTGGGGTAAAACTCTAGTTATACACCAGAGGCGGTCAAACTTTTTTTGGCAAGCACGGCAGAAATTAGTTCTTCATCCTCCCCAAGTGCCATTCTAATCCGCTTCCCCTACCTAATCTGCTGCTCTGACTTCTGCTTCCTGCCCCATGCTCTCTCTCCATCTTTTCTTTCTGCTTTTTGCCCTATCTGTCACTAGCCTGCCTGTCTACTCTCTCATCAGCCATGTGCCACACTTATAGCTGCTTGAGCCCCTTATGCCACACATACCAGAGTTTGGTCACCCCATTATATATTATTAGAACATTGGCTTAGGTATTTTGGCTTAGGTGGGTTTGGTTTTTTGGGTGGAGGTTTTCTTTAATTAAAATAGCACTTTTGGTGAAGTATAATACTAATTCTTTGGTGTCCTGCCATCTGAGGTTGGTTCAAAATCTTCTTGGTTAATTTATGTGCTAACTATTGCTAATTTGGAATATTTGGAGTTGCATTGACCAAGGAAAAGAACAACTCCTTTAACTCATTTCATTGCCAAAGAAGATCATACAATTTTTTGTACATAGTGCCAATAATATCTTTAAATTTCAAAAAGGCTGTATACAGAGTATGCCTAATTAGATACACTCTTTAATTTTATCTGCAATCTCCATTTCTTTTCTACCTGAAATCCAGTAACAGTCCTTGACACTTTTGAAGTTATTTCAGACAGTCTCAGAACACATCATTTAGAGGTTATTAAGTGGAAAGAGAAGGAAGTTTTAGCCTGTCATGACCAAAATGTTAACATATTATAACAAAAGACTAGTTCCTTTTATTCTGAAACACCCATTTGTGTTGCTAATAAGGACCTAACATGGCCATACAAACCTCTGAGGTTCGGGAGGCTTGTTCAAATAAACCAGCTACAAAGGCTTCAACAAAACAACTTGCTGTAGATCGTTTAATGTTACTTGGCCCCTGGTGTTTTATATAATCAGTCCTACAATAATCTAGTATCCAGACAGTTATAATTAATTAACCAAATTTATTATGAGACAATATCTAAACTACCTTGTCTCATGATGAGAACTTTATCTCTAATACATACTTCTTGGTATAATAAAATGAGATTTAATTGGATGATTTTAATCAGGGATCTGTACTGAGGGGTATTGAAACTATTGTATAACAATGACAGAGTCCTAGGCTGAGATTTGCTTTATAAATGGGTTACTTTAAAAAGATTTAGTTCACATGACAGGGCACTGACCTTGCTCAATATGATAAAAAAAAAAATCTTAATTAATATGCTCATTACCAATTTTTATGACAATAAAGTGCTATTAGATACTGCCTTACATCATCCACAGTTATTTACATCTAGGCATGCTGCCCTAGTGTCAGTTTAGCAAAGGTGTAAATCATTACAGAAGGTACTGAGGCAGGAAAGAACCAAACCCAATTAATTTTGCACACATTTTTTCAACAACCCAAGAGAATTTAACTTACAGTTAAGTCAACAGAAGTTAAGGTTGTGAACTAAACCATAGGAAACATCTATCACATCACAGAAACAATCTCCATTAACTTCTTTTCTGCACACAGCCATATGCCACCCTCATGTGCTGAAATACCTGAGTGCGTTCAGGAGTGCTTTAAGCGCCATAACTAATATCTGTCATACATGGTTTGTGTTTTCTCTGATTCTCCTAGCAAGGGAGAGTTGTGTGAAGTGGAGCATTGCGTTTGATAAAGTTTTTCTTTTTATTAGTGTTAGAAGGGTTTTTTTGTTTTTAATTTGGTTTTGTTTGTTTGTAAATGTACATGCTGCTTTGTTTATGTTCGATAAGACATAGCAAAGAAGTACACCTTGCTCCTGGGTTCACAAATAGCAAGCTTGCAGGGACAATTAGTTCCTCTGGAAGTTTATTCCACAATCACAGGCAATCCAGGGAGAATACTGTTTCCTATATACAGGATATTTACCTTTATTGTGGAAAAAATGCATCAGGCCTGAAAAGCAGAAGCATCAGCCTTGGTCTTCATCTAGAACAGTGGTTCTCAACCTTTTTAAACTCAAGTCACCCTTTGTCAGACTGAAGGCACCACTTGGAAAATGCCAGCTCTTAGTTTTCAGGGGTTTTTTAATATAGAAAAATAATGGAACAATTATTTTGTTGCAAAAAGCTCAGACAGACCACAGTGTAAGGGACTGGTGCATAGGTAGTGTGGTCCAATAATTAGGCTGCTGAGTGGAAGCAGGGCCTGAGACTGAGTCAAAGGGCAGGAGCTATATACCAAACCCAGAGGGAGATCCAGAAGCAGAGTCCATGACACAATCCAGGATCATGATCCAGGGGTCAGACACTGAGTAACAATCCAGAGGTCAATCCACTGAGCAAAGTCCAAAAATTTAAGGTGCACCGATACATCAGTCTGATACCAGATTGGTACCAATATAAAGAAAATTTGCTGTATCGGATATCAGCCCAATGAGACTGATAATTTGGCCGATAAATGCTAGTGCTGCGTGCAGCTGCAACACCGCACTCAGGCAGCAAGATGCAGAGCCAGCAGTGTGGAGAGCTGCCCTCAGCTGGTCAGTTTGGTGTGGTGGAAGGGGAGCAGGGAGGGAAGGGCTATGGTGGGGGAGCAGATCAATACCTCCCACAGTGAAGGAGGGGGCAGGGGCAGGCGCTGCCCAGGCAGGGTGAAGGAGGAGAGCTGCAGCTTATGTGGGGGCAATTCCTGCCACTGCTTGCGCCCCAGGAGGGCAGGGGGCTCTTCTTGGTGGGGGCTGGGCTCGGAGTGGGCGCCAGCAGCACTGGGAGGATGCTGTATTCACCCCAAATTTTGCCGCCACTCTGCTCCCAGCACCGCAGCCACCTGGTGCTGCCTTGGCTCTTCCTGCTTCATGGGTGGAGGCAGGGAATTGAGCCAGAGCAGCATCAGGCGGCTGGTGATGGTAGCACTGGGAGCAGAGCAGTGGCAAAATTTGGGGTGGATGCCGCATCCTCCCAGTGCTGCCAGTGCCTGCTCTGAGCCCAGCCCCTGCCGAGAAGAGCCCTGCGCAGCCCCGGCTGCAGGCGCCCTGCGTATATCCAGGGAGCACACCGTCCACCACTGCTGCACCGCCCCTGTGCAGCAGCGGGAGCCACTTCCCTCCTCACCAGTTGCAGCTCTGCCTGCCCCTGCCCTCCCCACCTGAGCAGTGCCTGCCCCTATCCCCTCCCTCACCACAGGGAGCATTGATCTGCCTGCCCCCCCAGCCCCTTCCCTCCCCCACCCCCTTCCACCACACCGAACTGACCAGCTGGTGGCAGCTGTATTGGAAATTGGACCAGTATCAGCCCATATGCCTCCTTAAATATTGGCTATTGGTATTGGCCCCCAAAATCTCTATCAGTGCACCCCTACTCAAAACAGAAACCAGGGTCAGGAACCAGGAAACAGAACCACATGGAACAAAGCCTCTGTCATTTGGAAATTCTGAAATGAAGGCCAATATTTAATCCAGCTCCATATTTCATGTCTTCATTTATTGGACACCATTTTTATTAGATGGCACTGGCTTGTGTTTCCACTGAAATCAAAGGCAACTTTTCTGTTGCCTTCAATGGTAGCAAAATCAGGATCATTTTAAGATTCTTATTTTTTTTTAGCCAATACTGATAACTCAGGCAACACTTAATTCATAACTATGAGTGCCAGATTCATTTCAAAATTATAGAATCCATTTGCATAATTTTGCATAACTTTACATGGGAAGAGTGGGCATTAAATTTTCTCCCCTTCGTGATTCATTAACCTTTCCTCACAAAGCCTAAGTAAACATTTCTCATTTATATACTCCTATGGAGGCTCAACACTAGAAAGATGTGAACTCAGAAAAAAGATTAGGTATTTTTTCTCCAGAGACATGTTTGTTCTGATGAAGAAAAATAAGTGGTAAATAAATGTTATATGCCAGTTAATGCAATCTTGCATATATCGAAGGATAAATTATAAAACTCTGAAGAAAAGTGTTTTTAAATGTTGTTAGCATTGATCTAGTTCTGCATACATTTAAGTCAATAATCAATTGACTCCTATGCAGGCAACTTTGGATTAATGCTGAGTGTTTTGAAAAAGTCCATCCTTAACTTAATTTGAGCCTTAGCATTTCATTGTCCTCATGACATGCTGGTATTGGTCATGCTAAGAGGTCTTCTTCCAAGTGCCTGTGTTTTCATTACAAAGGAAACACATTGTTTAAGACCACTGATGGCCCCATATCCAAGGGTGGGCTTTCTTTTACCTTCAATAAAGGGAGTTCCTCAAATGAGTAAGGCAGATATCAGACTTACACAATATTCTTTTTCAGTTTCCAGTATTTCATAATGGTTTCTCTCCTAAAATATGTATTATTTGTAATTATCTAAACCCTACTTATGAGGACAAGAAAGACACGTGAAACACAATGTTCTCTTCCTTTTACAGGTTAAAGGCAATCACCTGATAGGAGAGGCAAAAATCCAGACTACATCAACAAGGCCAACAGACAACTCTCTCACACCAATTACTATAAATAACTCAAGGGAGATCCCACACTAGTATTCACTCAGGAACTGAAAAATATTATCAAACACTTTCCATACCAGCTACAGGAAAAAAGTACTTTCGCTAATCCTACCTCAGGAACTTACTATATGCTCCCAAAGATGCACAAACAAGGTAACCTTGGCAGACCTATCCTATCCAACTGTGGTGCCCTCACTGAAAAGCTATCAGGATTCATAGAAATGATCTGGGAACTACTTGTCATTCAAAGAGCAAGTTTTCTACAAGACACAACAGATTTAGTCAATAAAATCCAGAACATCCACCACCTCCCCAAGAAGGTCATATTTGCAACTGTGGTTGCCACTAAGTGGCACGCTAGCTAACTTGTGGGGAGTAGATGCAGTGGTATCTAAGGATCTAACTGCAGAATACAACTTTTTTGGTATGTTTGCTGGAGATCCCAGTGTCAGAAAAACCCATTCAGAAAAAAAGTGGGGTGGTGTACGTGGAGGCAGCACATGCTACCCATGCTCTGGGTGCCAGCCAGGCTCCCTGCTTTTCCCACCTCACTATCCTCATGCCAAAGGGAAATTTACAAAACATCTTTAAACAGCAAGCTTAAGAACACAAATTTACAGGCTGGCTGGACACTAAGAACCAATGACTGAATATTAGTGTCGCCTTCATGGCATATTCTAATCTACCCAATTCCTGAAATTCTTCCTTCGTTCTACAGTTGCTAATTACCCTCCTCATTTTTAACAGGTCTTAATCTCCCATTAAACAATTTTCTTTTATTTTGTTAATTGTTTTTTCTGCTGCACATGGGAATCTCTCTCTCTCTCCAATTTCACTGCCTTACTCTCTGTTTCTAATCATCCCTGTGCCTGCATCTTCCCTCAGACCTGATGAAGAATGTCTTGAATTTGAAAGTTTGTCTAACTCTAACTGAACCATGCAGTTCATCCAATAGAAGATATCACTCACAAAAAATCTTTGCCTCACATAATTCTGGGACTATCATGGCCATGATATCATTAGATAGAAGGCCTGTTTCACCACAACCTTGAACTCAGTCGATAATTTTTATACCTGTGCAAATGAACGAAAGTGGACATAAATTATATTGTAATACTGTTGGCTTTTACACTCAGATAACATATGCAATATAATGGTTGGTGGATGAAATGTGTTTATATGCAGATTCTGATTGTTGGATCCATTTCTGGTTTTTTACACTACTGAGTACCTCCTTTTACTGCTTTGTGTGATAATAAATTCACTATATTTACATATGTAACCCAGGTGTCCCCAAAGTGAGTGTCCCCCCTCATCAATAGAAGGGGAAAGCCAGCAGAGCACACATGCTGGGGGTGGAAACTGCAGTCTACTCGCAGTTCCCTCACAACTATCATGTCTCAGTAGAGGGGGAATAGAAAGTGATGTCTTAACCAGGTACAAATTTAATATATGTATATAAAAAGGTAGTGAACTAAAGTGAGTATTTACAGGTTACCCATACATATAAATATAACTATATACACATCTAAATGCAAACAGTTAAGCATAATGGTCCCAAACAGTATGAACAGGTAAGTTCAACAATAAATGACCCTCTAAAATACAAGGCATACAGTTAATAAACACTCCAAAAATGTATCAAATAATCACTCCAAAATATGAGACGCAAGAGTTCTCTAGTGGTTCCCATCTTCTAGGGGGTCTCTTCCTCCTGCATTTTATTGAGGCTACCTTTCCCTGAGTGTCACTCCCTGGTGCGAGACCCATTGTCCCACTGACTCACGTGTCCCAAGGAGCTGAGTGAGGCAGTGTTCATAAACTCCCAGTGGTTCAATTGTTCTCAGGGGGAGTTGTGGGCCTGAGCCACCTCGTGCATGCCCAGGGCCGTGCCGCTCTGAATGCTGCTCCCTGTGCTCAGAAACTGCTCCGTTCCTGGGGCCCTTGCAGACCCACTGCAGGTCTGCAGACCCACTGGACCCTTGCAGACCCACTGGGTCCCAGACTGCCCTGCCCTTGCTTCTCCAGGGCCTTACACCCTGCACTGACTCACCCCGTGGTAACACTAGCTCCTATACCCAGCCTTGTGCCAGGGTTGGAGACCCAAGCTGCCTCATTGCAGCTCCCAGGATCCCAGTCCCCCACAAACCCTCTGTGCAGCAACACTGGCACTGCAGCCTGGCCTCATGCCGGGGTTGGAGACCCAAGCTGCCTCTCTGTGGCTCCCAGGGTCCCGGTCCCTGGTGGACCTTCCGTGCAGCAACGTCTACCACTTCCATCTGGTGGAAGAATCTTTTGGGCTCTTCTGGACAGTCAGATACATCCACTGGGCAGCTTGCCCAGCTCTTCTTGGCATCAGGACCTCTTCTTTCTTCTTTGTCCCTCACCGACTGACCCGCATGTTCAGCACGCAGCTGCTCATATCCCCTTCTGGGGCTCCACCCCCAGATTGAAAATGAACCAATTAGGGGGGCTACAACTGCAGTTCCCAATTAAGTCTACTCCTGCCCCCACTTTGGAGTAGAGGAGGAGTGGACTCTCCTCCTGGCTCCTCCCCTGCCTGTCTCTGATTAGTGGGATTTGCCCCACCAATTGCCTTTGCAGTCTCCTAAGTCCGGAGAGCCAGGAGAAACCTGGCTAGCCTGCCACACGTATACGCAACATACATTGTTACTTTAATGCTGTCAATAGTCCTATTTTTGATGTTGATAGTCCAGGGTTTTAAACATCTGGCTCAGGAAACTGAAGTCTCAGCTAATGTCCTTGTACTGTGACATCTGACAAACTCAAATCTCTACTGCTCCTTTGGACAGAGGTCCTGGTTGTATCACATGGCCATTTTTTGTTTTGTTTTTCACAAAGTAGAAATCTACTTCTTTATAAAGTTATGCCTGTTCATGCACTATTAGCACAATTGCTAGTATGAACCAGGTACTTGAACATCCTGCTCATGGCTTCCCATTTCCCCCACTATTTATAGAGATGTCCCTGGAAAAAAAAATCTGTGATGTGCTATGAACTATGTTAGCCAGATGACACAGTAGAATCTTACTATTCTGCCTCTTCTACTTTACCCATACCTCTCAAGCAAGGTCAGTGTTCCAGATTGGAGTATCCTTTGAAGACTAATGGATTTGTAAGGAAAGAATATTAATTTTCCATTATTTCTGAGATGATGTCATTAGCCTGAGGTATTTGCTAGTCAAGTCACTTGCTTTCTCATGGGGAAGATATCAAGCCAGTACTCTATATTACTTCCCAAGTTCTCAGATACCAGTGTTCTGAGCCTATTTAATCATTCCAGCTAAATGGGATGCAGTTTTGGTTTTAAAATATAATTAGAAACCTAGGGAAAAGGGAGAAAACAATTGAAACAGTAATACCACATAGCAATACCAAAGCCTGTACTCAAGCATGGCTGTCAAGGACGTTGACAAAGAATAGAAGATCCTGATTTTTTTTCAGTAGTTTTTTTCCCTATTTTTTTTAAAGCAACAGCAAGATGACATTTATTCATTATGCATAAAAGGTGACATTTCACATCCCTATAAGCCTGAAATTAAAACTCATCTCACAGTTCAATAAGTGCAAATGTCCCTGCCAGATTTATTTCTATGAGAGGATAGAAGTTACCATTCTTTTCCTCTTCACTACAGTTGCACTTACATTTCCAGCCTTATCTGATCTTTGAGCCAATTTTCATTGAAATATGGTATAATTGATTCCAGTTAAAATTAAAAAAAAAAAAAACTTATCTGGGATCTCCTCAGGAGAAAAAAAGAGAAGACATATGCTATATCCTTCTCAAAGTTCCATTATTAACTTTCAGTTCATCATCATGTGCCTCTTAATGGGTCTCTATTTTTTTTAAACAAATGATTGTATTATAATATCCACTCCTGTATTTCTTTGATAAAGCACACATTTTCTTCCTTATACAAATGCCAGAAGAAACCAAAGGAAGGTGAAAACTCCATGCAAAGGTCCTCCATACATGAGAGCTGGGAAATGAATTCTCCTGCATGAAGAAGGGGACTTGGGAGCGTTTCATACCTACTCTATAGTCAGCCTCCTAGTGTTTCACTAATTCAGGAATACTTCACTAGGGCTGTGCGAAGCTTCAGGTGGTGATTCAATTCGGAGGAGATTCAGCCCAATTCAGTGGCTGAATCTCCAAATCTGAAGTGAATCAGGGGACTAATTTAAATGTCCGAATCAATTCAAAGCTCTCCAAATCTTCAGCAAAAATTTGGAGAGCTCTGATGATTTGGACAGTCCCTGGTGGCTGCA